>NC_085140.1:392250719-392602386 GCF_024139115.2 Armigeres subalbatus | reverse complement strand
CGAGCAAATCGGTTACGGATAAGCGCCAAAAAAAAGCGTAAGTTTTTTGCGCACATACACATACATACAAATACGGCCCTTACGTATACTTAGTATACTGCCGTTATTCGCATAATTGTCCCATGTTACCTTTGGTGAGAAAATCCAAACTCAAGTAAATTTGTCCCACTGAAAAAATATAGTTGTCGTTTTATGATAATGGAGACTGATTAACGTTTATATAAGTAGTGATCCGCTTTATGTTCTAAAAAAGTATTGCCTACGCTCATCACATTCCAAAAATGTTGGTAAAATTTGCAGATCTAATCGATTCTGAAATTGGTGAAAAGTAGTATGTATACGAGAAAAGTAAAAATCATAGTCTGTCGAGTAGCATTTCTTTTGAATGAAAGTTTTGAAAGGCAGATCGGGCCTGACATATTAAACTTTTAATAAACCGTTGTTGATAGAGATTGAAGATTTCGTTCACTCTTTTTGCCTTTCTCGTATACAAAGTATACGTAAAGGCTATATGTTCGCTCCAAAAACGAACTTTTTATAGGAGTCCCGGAGACCCATAGTGTTATATACCGATCGACTCAGCTCGACGAATTGAGGTGATGTCTGTGTGTATGTGTGTGTGTGTGTGTGTGTGTGTGTGTGTGTGTGTGTGTGTGTGTGTGTGTGTGTGTATGTGTGTGCGCAAAATAATCTCACTCATTTTTCAGGCACTTATCATTAACCGATTTGCTCGCAACAAGTTGCATTCGACGCGCAATCTTGTCCCATTGTTCCGTATTGAAAATTGGCCGAATCGGGCTATGGGCTTCGGAGTTATGGCCAAAATATATTTTTTTACAACAAAAATTCTCACTCACTTTTTAGACACTTACTCTTAGCTGATTTACTCGCAACAAGTTTCATTCAACGCAGAATCATGTCCCATTGTTTCGTATTGAAAATTGGGCAGATCGGACTATGGGTTTCGAAGTTATGGCCAAAATCCACTTTTTCACATGAGAAACACGTACAAAATTCTCACTCATTTTTTAGGCACTTATGCTTAACCGATTTGCTCGCAACAAGTTGCATTCGACGCGAAATCTTGTCCCATTGTTTCGTATTAAAAATTGGCCGAATCGGACTATGGGCTTCGGAGTTATGGCCAAAATATATTTTTATACAACAAAAAATCTCACTCACTTTTTAGACACTTACTCTTAGCTGATTTACTCGCAACAAGTTTCATTCAACGCAGAATCTTGTCCCATTGTTTCGTATTGAAAATTGGACAGATCGGACTATGGATTTCGAAGTTATGGCCAAAATCCAATTTTTCACATGATAAACACGTACAAAATTCTCACTCATTTTTCAGGCACTTATCCTTAACCATTTTGCTCGCAACAAGTTTCGTTCGACGCGAAATCTTGTCCCATTGTTTCGTATTGAAAATTGGTCGAATCGAACTATAGGATTCGAAGTAATGGCCAAAATACATTTGTTGACAAGAAAAATTCTCACTAATTTTTTAGGCACTTACTTTTAGTCGATTTGCCTGCAACAAGTTGCATTCGACGCAGAATCTTGTTCCATTGTTTCGTATTGAAAATTAAACAGATATGGCCAAAGTTTATTTTTTTGCCTTTTTTCACATGAGAAACACGTACAAAATTCTCACTCATTTTAAGGCACTTATGCTTAACCGATTTGCTCGCAACAAGTTGCATCCGACGCGGAATCCTGTCCCATTGTTTCGTATTGAAAATTGGTCGATTCGAACTATGAGATTTGAAGTAATGGCCAAAATACTTTTTTGCCTTTCTCGTATACAAAGTATACGTATAGGCTATATGTTCGCTCCAAAAACGAACTTTTTATAGGAGTCCCGGAGACCCATAGTGTTATATACCGATCGACTCAGCTCGACGAATTGAAGTGATGTCTGTGTGTGTGTGTATGTGTGTGTATGTGTGTGTGTATGTGTGTGTATGTGTGTGCGCAAAATAATCTCACTCATTTTTCAGGCACTTATCATTAACCGATTTGCTCGCAACAAGCATTCGACGCGGAATCTTGTCCCATTGTTTCGTATTGAAAATTGGCGGAATCGGACTATTGGATTCAGAGTTATGGCCAAAATATATTTTTTACAACAAAAATTCTCACTCACTTTTAGACACTTACTCTTAGCTGATTTACTCGCAACAAGTTTCATTCAACGCAGAATCATGTCCCATTGTTTCGTATTGAAAATTGGACAGATCGGACTATGGGTTTCGAAGTTATGGCCAAAACCCACTTTTTCACATGAGAAACACGTTCAAAATTCTCACTCATTTTTTAGGCACTTATGCTTAACCGATTTGCTCGCAACAAGTTGCATTCGACGAGAAATCTTGTCTCATTGTTTCATATTAAAAATTGGCCGAATCAGACTATGGGATTCGGAATTATGGCCAAAATATATTTATTTATAAGAAAAATTCTCACTCACGTTTTAGGCACTTACTCTTAGCTGATTTACTCGCAACAAGTTTCATTCGACGTAGAATCTTGCCCAATTGTTTCGTATTGAAAATTGGCCCAATCGGACTATGGGTTTCGAAGTTATGGCCAAAATATATTTTTTTACAACAAAAAATCTCACTCACTTTTTAGACATTTACTCTTAGCTGATTTACTCGCAACAAGTTTCATTCGACGTAGAATCTTGCCCAATTGTTTCGTATTGAAAATTGGCCCAATCGGACTATGGGTTTCGAAGTTATGGCTAAAATTATGTTTTTTACGTAAGACACACGTACAAAATTCTCACTCATTTATCAGGCACTTATCTTTAACGGATTTTCTCGCAACAAGTTGCATTCGACGCGGAATCTTGTCCCATTGTTTCGTATTTAAAATTGGCGGAATCGGACTATTGAGTTATGTCCATTTTAGTCATATATGTATCCTCAGCCGATTTGCTCGGAAGAAGTTGCATTCGATGCAGAATCCGGTCCCATTGTTTCCTGTTGAAAATTGGCCGGATCGGACTAGAGGCCTGAATAAGAGAAACGCGGATAGGTATGTGCCGCCAATCGAACCGTCAAAAAACAGCAGCAAATCGAGCAGGAGACCTGTCAAGCAGCCAAAATGTTGGCTCAAATACTGAAAACGGCAAAATTCGATTTTGTGCCATTTTTCAATAAACAAAATTGAATGTATTTTACATTAGTTTTCAATAATATATGCAAGTTATAAATAGATTATGAAATGAAATTCCATTGTTTATTGTATTATATTGTTATGTGATGTGGACACATAAAATAGGGGATTGTAAGATTTTATCTACATAAATCATTTCTTCCTTTTCATTATAGATAGTAGAATCTATAGATGAGCGAAAGCATGGCTGAGTCGATTTTTTTGCCCGTGCACACGCGCATATGACGTCACAGCCCTTAACGTTTCCATTGAAATCGTGACGTCATGCTCGTTTGGAGACACGTTTGACAGTTCGTTTGGAGACAGAGGATTTATCTTCGCTCATCTATATATTCCACTATCTATACTTTTCATGTGTTGTCCTTTGATGAAGAAGATTGAATACAGTGTTGGCAGAGTCATATTTTCTATCCGCGTTTCTTTTATTCAGGCCTCTAGATCGGACTATAGGCTCAGAAGTTATTGTCAAAATACTTTTTTTTCACCAAAAGTGCGTAGAAATTACTCACTCGAAAGAAACGAGAAAGGCACCATCACCGCTAGGTGGATTAATCTGGGTTTTTTTTATTATTCTTAGAGCTTGTTTATTGGTTGTCTTTACTTGATAAAGAGAAACAAAATTGCCTAACGTGCCAATTTTCTATTACGAATAATAGATCACCTTCTCAGTTGAATGCAATAACCTTAGAGTAAGCTATGTATGCGATAGCAGTAGCATCTTACATAAGGTAAGTTTTGTATTGGTCCTATAACCTTTACTCTGCGTACACTACGCGTAAAAGAAAGGTAAAAAATACGGTAAACAGGAAATATGACAAATAAACAAATTTTGGCTGTTTATGTTTGAAGCCATTCATTACACAAGCCGGATATTGCTTCAACCGCATTTTTATCGCGTTGAACATCAGTAATTAATAAATAAAATATTCACTTTCAAGTTATATATTCCCAACCATTCCAGTTTCATCAAAGCTTCACTTTCATGCATGCGATAACTGGTTTCAGAGTGACGACAAATAGAGCTTTCGACACTCGTGGTGTGAATTATACATACACCACATATGCCTTCCCAGGACGACGAAGTTCAATAGAAACATTTCCGGAACAATCCTGGCTCACTGCGGAATTAAACGCAGGTGATTCGCATGAAAATACAAACGGACGTTCGACGGCGCAAATTGGATGTTCAATGGGACTAATCGAACGCAGCAACAGAATCATATATCACAAGCGCAATGGTTTCCACCCTCAATATTACGTGGGGTGTTTCGGATTCAATATCCTGGATTAGTTGGCTTCCGCATCAGACCCACGGTTCTGCTTTTATGCCTCTACTCGCACGTGTACGAACGGCACCGATATTGGCAATGCCCATGACGTTGACGTTGACAGCCATCACGGCGAAGAGTGGTATTAAACCTTGCTCCCACCAATAAACACTTGCCCAAATACGAGATCAGGGCTCCTCAATTGGAATACAAATTACCGAATTAGCACTTTACGAAGAATCTCATGAATCGTAATCAGAATTCTCCTTGTTTCAGTATAATAAATTGGTAGGTGATACATTTTGGCGATACTTGCTGACGCAGTATAATCGAACAAAAATATGGGGTTTCGTGTTAGAAGATTTGCTAGTTATGAAGTGAATATTTATTAGATTAGTTATTCAGATCGCTTTTGAACTGTTGAACAACTAATCAACTAGGCCTAGGTCGTGCCTAGGGTATCCATACCTAATCCAAAGCTCTGCCGCCACGTGGTGGATTGTGGCGATGAATGATTTGATAGCACGTGCCATTTGTACTGCGGATAAAATTACCACATCTATAAGAGGCGGCTTTTTGACTATTCTGTGATATTTTGCTCGTAAAAGCAACAGAGAAATGAATCATTTTAATTTATGCACTTATTTGATATACAATATCCTCCAGTAATGAGTTGAGTAATGATCGATACGGTTTGTGAATAATTAGAATGGATACTCGTAAATTTGTGTAAAAAAATTGATGGTTTTCCATTGGTGCTTGGTGCGAATTGACTGAACCCCGACCATTTATGTTATATAAACAATTGAAATCTCTACGCGGAAGAAATAAACTACGCAATAGTGAGTTCAATTTACCCAACCTCTAACATCCGTACGGGAAGCAGAAATTTAGTAAATGGGGTCGAAGTAGTTTGCCTTTACTCCCATGTTAAAAAAGTACCCAACGGAAAATTTATTTATCCAACTGGAGGTTTAATTCACTCAATTTTGACTTCAGGCAATAAACTTAAAGTTGGCTTCCCTTTTTTCTTCCGTGTAAGTAGACGGGTGACAAATCGGCGGAATAAGAGCTGTCGAATATCAGAATTATATCGAAATGCTAATTAACGGACTTTCGTTTGACTCAACAACCAAATCGTAACGCATTGGTTGCGTTACCCGAAAATAAATTATGAAATCATGATTTATATTCATGGTGTATTTTCATAACATGAAAACACGATGGATTCATGAAATCCTGACTTATTTTCTCATTTCCGGGAACGAATTTTTACCCATGTACATTGAACTTTGGATGTTGTAGGGTTAAGGCAGGCATTTTCGTCTTTTCGCCATAGTCTCGAAAACCAATAAAAGAGACACTTTTTTGCCAAAATCATCCATACCAAATCGTAAGCTCAGGATAAAAGTTCTGCCATAGTGGAGTTCTAGCAAATGGACATTGCTTTCGTTGGTTTTAGCCCCTACGACGATGGACGGAAATACCTCCCGTGTCCCTACTCACCGATAAATGCCAATAAATCTATTATGATTAAATCATACACGGCGGTCAAAAAAACTTCCCAATTAGGGCCGTTTTCTTCACATCCGCTTAACTCGTAAGCGGTGCTTACCCATACGTTTAAACCTGGTTTAAGCCCTAAGCGGAGGTGAAGAAATTGACCCTTAGTAACTAAAATATGCTTGATACACTTTCCTTGAAAAAAGCAGTGATAAATAACTCTATATAAAACGAGGTAGGGGGAATGACGGCTTTGGCAGGTTTTGTTCTATTATTGGCAGGGGGATTCTTATGACTGACTAGACTCAAATTTGGCCTATACATTCTTTGCATATTAAAGAATATTGTGGCCAAATTCCATAAAATTTGGTCGACAATAACCCCCCTGCCAATAATAGAGCAAAACCTGCCAAAGCCGTCTTTCCCCCTATTACAGCTGAATTTTTGATTAATTTGCGCAATGAATCCATATTGCATTTTAGGCTAACATTACCCCCCGTTACTCTATCAAATAACAAATATTTTCAAGTATTGATTTTGAGAAAGAAGTTGTTCTCTTCTTGATAATCTTCTTCTTCTACTATAGCTCTACATTCCAACCGGAACTCGGCCTGCATTTTAACTTAGTATTCTATTAGCATTCCCACCATTATTAATTGAAAGCTTTTCTATACCAGCCATTGCACGAGTATGTATCTGTGTGGTAGAAGTACAATGAACCCGAAAACATCCTGGACCGGCCGAGAATCGAACTCGCCATCTCCGGATTGGCAATCCTAAGGCTTTGCTCGCAAGGCTATCTGAAGACCCGCTATTTCACTTTTATTAGAAGCAAATTAAAACAAAAGCTTTTGAAAGTGGGTCATACTTTGGTGTTCCAATATTTAAAAATAGGGCGTTTTCTGCGGTATAATGGAAGCTGATCGTTGTTATTAAGGTTACCTACACCACTTGAGACACCTTGGTTGTTACTAGCAATAAACCATTTGTTATATCTAAATAGATTAAATAAGAATCGACATATCTGCGACATTACTTCAGGGAGTGGTTATGAAAATGTCTGCGGATGCTATGAAGGATATTTTTACCTCCCTTGAGCATTACTCAATCAACCGGAAACAGGTTGTAGAAAGATGATATCGGTAATATGATTCCGAGTGAAGCCATAGGTATCTGTACCTTTTCCAGACAAGTGAAAACATAAAAAGATACAGTATTTTTACGACCGTGATAAAGTTTCGAATTAAATTTTATTGGCATATCGGTCTGAGTGCTGCTCAAAGTATAAGGGAGCAGCATAAGGTTTTGAAAGTAATGAAAGAACATAACTGAAAAGTTATATCTAGATTGTGACAAATATGAAATCTGAATCTGAAAAGATGTTGTAGTATGCGGAGGCCATAAGAAGAATATTAAATATCGAAGTGTTCGCCTTTGCCGTACATCCCATTGGGATGACTCGAGTAGTGAATGTGAATCTCTATCGGGACACACGCTGCTCCCTTTTACTTTGAGCAGCACTCAGATCGATATGCCGATAAAATTTAATTTGAAATAAAGAGATACATCTATTGTGTCTTTCACCAGCTTCCTAAATGTAGAGTCAAAGAGCCGCATTGTGACGAATACAGACTATCCTTTGTTGTATGGTATGCGAGTAATATTTGCGAATCCCTGTAAAGCAATTCCTTCCCATTAAGTTTTTGTAGGATTTTAATGCGAAGGAATCACTTCCAATGAAAATTTTAGAACGATAGTTATTTTGCATAACTAAAATAAGCCAAAACGCGAAAATACAAATCTTGATTAGCCAATAGTTGCTTGATTGTTTTTAATAATTTTACTATCTACACATAAAACTAAATGTATGCATAAGTAGTCTGTGGCAACCATAATGATGTGCCACATAAAGCTTACTGTTATTGGAACAATTCGATGAAAGCTTAAAAGTGCAGCTGCTAAGGGAAAGAAAGGGCTAAAAATTGATCAATATTGTGTGAATACATTTCTCGCACTAAAATTCATAAGATGGATAGTTTTTGTCAATAACTATCCCTCTTATGAATTTTAGTGCGAGAAATGTATTCACACAACAGTTGTACAACCAATTTAGCATGTAATTGTTTTAAACGGAGAGCGTTCAAAATTATATTAAATATAACGAATTTTGTTACTTGGGAGTAATAATTGGCGTTCTCCTATTCGACATATATACACAAGGATCTCTTCACATCCATTTCACATGGGGGCAGCAGGGACTTTGCCCAAGGGCTTGACGACCCCTCCCCATGGCCACTGCGAGTTAGACCGGGACCACCGTCCCTAACCCTTAGTTCCAAGGCGTCAAGCAACCCGTGCCGAGGGGATGCATGGCCAGGGGGTGAAATAATAAGCTAGGCCTTTAACGGAGCCTGTGGGGTACCTGGCCTGGGCACCCTCCACAGTAATTGTCCTTCACCGCGTCATGCTGGGCTCTGGCGTGGTGGACCTCTTTTCCCGAGCAACTCGTGGGATTAAAATGGAAAATCAAGCCAATTCTTCAATTAGTGATAGTAGTGTAGGCGACAACCCCTTCGCAAGAGGTGGGTTGTTCAGGTCTCCGCCTAGGAGGCCAGAGGCAATAGTCGGCAGCTCAGTGCGCAGCGCCAGCGTGGGTCACTTAACCTTCCTCTCGGCTAAAAAACGCCGGTAAGGGTTATTGACGGCCCATGGCTTGTGGAGGCGATGAACCGCAAACGCGATGGGCTTTCGGCCTTCGAGGTGGCGACGGAACAGAACAGCTGGACGCCATCATCGACTTTGCGTCATCGAAGCATAATATCAGCAAGGACCTCAAGAGGAGCTTGCTGAAACTTCGAAAGTCGATGCTGGACGCCAAGCTGGAGTGGGCGGTCGGAACGGCCAAGTGTAAACCCGTGAAATCGGTGGAGTCGAGGTCTACCCAGACTGAGGCCCAAGGATTCGCGGACTCGGGCAAGGTCGAATCGACCGAAGGCGTGCCAGCGAAGACGGTGGTACCAAAGTCTACCCAGACTGAGGCTCAAGTATTTGCGGGTACGTCGGGGGTGACTGCTCCAACGGAGCAGACACAAAAACGGGGAGACAGTCTCCAGGGATGACCTCCTGGGGCCGTTCCAAAACGCGGAGGGTTACTACTCCGAACAAGGGTAGTGGGGCTGGGAAGCTGAACCCCGGCCAGGTACCTCCAAAACCGGGGGAAGGAAGAACCTGGAAAGGTCCGTCCACTCAGGAAAGACGGTGGTAAGGGGTTACGGCAGGCTGAAAGTTCTCAGCCGCACCAGACCAGGGAAATAGAGGGGGATAACGCCTCCTGGACCCTGGTCAAGAACAAGAGGAAACCGAAGACGTGAAGGGCCGAAAAGAAGGCCCAGGCGAATGAGGGTAGCAAGAAGTCTAGGGTAGGCGCCAATCGCTCCAGGGGCGATGCCCTAGTCATCATGGCGGACGTGGCTAAGTACTCGGACGTTTTTAAGGCGATGAGGATTGACGTCAAGCTCGGTGAACTCGGCGCCGACGTACGTCGAATAAGACGTACCCGGATGGGCGAGATGATCCTCGAGCTGAAGCGGAGCGTCTCGCAAAAGGGCGCCGCCTACAAGAAGTTGGCGGAGGAAGATCGAGGCGAGACGGTCAAGGTAAGGGCACTCACTACGGAGGTGAATCTAAGGGTTAAAGACCTGGACGAGATCACCGAAGTCGAAGAGCTCGTCACGGCACTGCGGCGACAGTGTGAAGTGGAGACGTCCACCGCAGCCGTTCGGCTACGGAAAGGTACGGCAGGGACGCAGGTAGCATTGGTTCGGCTATCTACAGCGGACGCCTTCCAAGGTAGTCAAGTAAGGGAGTGTCAAGGTGGGATGGTCGGTATGCCCTGTGGGCATATACGAGCAACCCGAAGTTTGCTTCAAGTGCCTGGAACCGGGGCACAAGCAATGGGACTGCAAAGGCCCTGGCAGAAGCAATCTCTGCCGACGCTGCGGATTGGAGGGACATAAGGCACAATGCTGCACGAACCCTCCCAATTGGTTGGTTTGTTCCAACAAAGCTGCGAACAGCAAGCACCCCATGGGGGTCTGATGTTCCCGGCGTTTAAGCGTGCTGCAAAATCACAGTGCAGGTAACGCAGCTGGCTTGCTCGGCCTCGCCCGAGTGTTTGGTGTGCGCAGGTTTAGAGGAAACGGCGGAACACGTGTTGTTCGTGTGCTCACGTTTTCGCGCAATGCGTGACCACATGCTTGCCACATGTGGTCTGGACACTACCCCGGACAACCTAGTTCGGAGGATGTGTAAAGATGAAGTTGGCTGGAACGCCGTTTTATCGGCTATCCCCCAAATCGTCTCGGAGCTACACAGAAGGTGGCGCGTGGACTCAAGGATGGCTAGTTCAGGCGCAAATAAAAGGTGGTCCAAGGGATTGGAGTCGGCTTCATGGGTCATACCGGTGGTCATGCTCTGTGGTCGAACTCGATCCTTTTATCGAACAAGTGGCCGCGCGAAGAACAACATGGCATAGTCGCTTTCGCGGCGTCGGTCAACCGGGCGGGTTCCGAGCCCGAGGACGGAAAGGGGTCTTCGTCAAGGCTGGGGCAGGCGTAGGTACCGCGTCGGCAAGTCCCTCTGTGTGCTGGTGAATAGACCCTATCGCAGAAAGGTCAACTTGGGGTGCACGCGGCATCATCATTCTTGATACCAGTCGTGCAGAGGGAAGCAGGCGCGAAGTCGACCCTTCCCGATACCATGGTGTTCTTCTAAAAAAGCGAGTTATGATGTTCGGTGCTGCAAGGACACGCAGCTAACCTCGAGGGTGCGTTGTGCACTGGCCCCCCTTTGAAGCATTACTTTCTGGTTGTACCGAAGGGACTATGGGCTTGGCGGCAATGGAAACGGTTTGGCGGGTCGGGGATGTAGTCCTGGCTCTCTCGGTGATCCCTAACCCCGCACTTCCTGGTCAACCCAGGATGTCTGTTGAGCAGATTCCCCCTCCATTGCTTAGGAAGAAAAAAAAAACACCCATTTCACATAAACTTCTTATACTCTTGAGAATTATTGTGTAAAAATATGCCATAAACATGCAAAAAAAAAGGAGCATAAAAAATACACGTCATTATGTAAAAGTGAGCTCACTTCTCCATCATGACGTGTTGCTTGCACAGCAAAAAAAAATGTTAAAATTCAACGTCGTGTAAACACATTCCGTACCTAAATGAATTTTGCATCAACATTCATGCATATGTTAGTGCAACGCATAGGTGCATAAAATTACATTTTTATTCAAATAGTATCAATGTTTCTTACGGCTGTATAACTGTGTATCTTATTTTTCATAATATTGAATGATTAAAACTTGAAATTCGCGCGATCCTATAAATAGTTGGAAGATAATTGGAAGCAATACTGGCAAGATTGCCAGAAATAAAATTAACATAAGAACATGATTTATTTAATTTCATTAGTATGTAGGGGAACGGTTCGGCACTTCATCGCATAGCTCCTATTTCCATCCCATCAAAAACAAGGCAATGAAAAGGAATTTGGTTTGTTTCTTATTTTTGTGATTTTTTCCAGCAGTAAGCACGCGTGTTAGCAGAAAGAAGCGACGAGATTGGTGATGTATTTCTTCGTTTTGCGATGAGATTAATATATGTACAGTGAGATGGAAAACGGAACCGTTCACCTATGTAATTTTTGTGCGAAGCTGTGTAATGATACTAGCTAAAAGAGTATGATATTTGCGAAAAGATATTTTAGTTACTAGATAAAGATTGTCGCTGTCGAGGATAGGGGAGCTAAATATCAAAGAAGGAAAATCCATACGATTTGACAGCTTGGTACCCAACATGTTCCGGACATCAGAACAAAGGGAACCGAAGCGACAATCTTTATCTAGTAACTAAAATATCTTTTTATTTGCGGTCAGAGCGTTTGCAGCAAGTTAACTTTCATGTTCCAGCCCGGCGCTACCGGCAACGTCAGCCCTTCTAAATAGTCTGTCCGACACTTCACAATGTTTGGGCAAAATCACCCGCTTGAACGTTGCTTCAACCTCTTCAACGACATTGATTGGTTCGATTTTAATTGTAGCAGAACGAAATTCAAAATTAGATTTAAGGCAAATTTTTAGTTAGCATACAAGTTTTAAACCAGTCTGTACAGTTAATACTGAAGACGAAGATAAATAAATAAATAATTTGAATAGCACTAAACTAACCGATGTTAATACTACGGAATATTATTAGTCACTATGCAAAACTGTTTAATGCAATAAAATGCAATCAGCATTTTAAAAAGCACTCTCGCCCATTCACTACAGAACAAAATGATTGGTTCTTCGTCTAGATAATTCAGATCCTACCCACTCTTGTCGTTCTGCCTTTTGTATTAAGCAAAGTTTTTTTTTTAACTAATTGTCTAATACATGCATTCATCTCTTAGACTAGGTGTTCCGTGTTTTCTTAACACTATCATCCTTATTTGCTGTGTTACTTTTTAGTTATTATTAATACATTTCAATTGATTCTGGCAGTTAGAATTTTTCCTCTGGTTTTATTGAACCATGTAGTATTAAGCGAAGTATTTTTTTCCATTCAATGTTGTTTCTACAGTTTGATTGTATTGGAATTCTAATTTAGCTTTTAAATACATAAACGCGTATTTCATGGTGTCGATCTCGTCTCCCGAGTAGACGGAAATAGCTCAATAATATTAAATGTTGATTAGATAGCAAAATGAGACATGGACATGATTGATACAAGAGATAAAAGATCGGACGACAATATCAATATTTTGCACCAAGATATCATGAGGAGATCCAGTTATGCTATTTGTAAGAAGTGATCAATATCTTGTGTGATTAGTTGGTTCTTATCCATAAGATATATTGATTTTTAAATGATATTTCGGTGCTATTTTTGATATTATTGCCTGCTCGTTTATCTCTTATGTATATCAATCAAGTCCATATCATGTTTTGTTATTCTGTTCATGGCTTCTACCTGAGGTGTGCCTTATTTCTTACATGCAGCCTTTCTTCCTAATCAAAACTGAATTGCAAGAACTTGCACATAGTTGATCTTCAGCTTAGCATAATTTGATGATTTAAATTACAAAATGAAATTGTATTTACAATTCTCTTGAAAAAACGCATTTGGCAACCACGACCACAATACTTTTTTGTAAGCTGATGATGTCGTTTTACGAAAATTTTATCGAAACCGTTTGATCGTGCATCATAAAATATCATGAAATACCACCTTTTGTCCAGTGTGAGGACCAGAGCAAAGTTTGTAATCATTATGAGAGCAAATAGATAGTAGGAATATCAAATTGAAGTCATGTTGATATCCAAATTGTCACCCCTCGCTGGTTGTTAGATTTTTCAACAATTCTGTATAAGAATCTACCGAAACCTGTATAAGAACTGGGCATATGCGAAATTGCTAGATTCTTATACAAATATTGTACACCCGATTCTGTATTTACACGGATTTTTTTAACACGGCCGTGTAAAAAAATTCCCAAACAAAATTTTTGCAAAGTTTCTCCATTTTGCATGATTCGTCGAGAAATCATAAAACTTCCCCCGTGTAAAAAAGAATCGGGTGTATAAGAATCTAACATTTTTGTAAGCTTTTCTAACATTTTTTGTATAAAAATCTGACAATTCCGCATATGCCCAGTTCTTATACAGGTTTTAATAAATTCTTATACAGAATTGTTAGAAAATCTAACAACCGCCGGTTGGGTGTATAAAAACTAGAGATGGGCAAAACGGATCACTTTGATGAACGGATCAGATCTGGGTCATTCATTCTAATGATCCGGATCTTTAAGTCGAATCGGATCCTTAGAACAACACGCAAGAAGAAGGGAAAATAGTGAAACGTTAGTCATTCAAGCTTACAAATGGTCAAATTATTTGCATATATGGTGATCTGGATCTTTTAAAAAATGATCCAAGAATCATTCACTCACTTTAGAGATCCGGATCTGAACGCCCATTTCTAGACGGATAATAATCTTATTATTCATTATGTTATCCAAAACCAACATCAAAATCAGTTTTTGATGTGCTTTCATCGACAGCAGAAATAGTCACAGTAAGATTTTTTTGCTGTACATTTTTTTATTGTTTACAAAAGGATATGAATCTAATAATCAAAAAGCGATTCCACAACATCAAAACAAGTTATCGATATGATCTCAAGCTTTGCTCGGGGAGGTTGTAGCATACAGGTAAGCAAACTCTGTTCAAAAGATGTTGTTAATCGTATTAGGCAGTTGCAAATATTTAATCAACATTTTCTCCCACTGGTTTCCGAAAGCCCAGGGGGGGGGGTGCTTATAATAAAAAATTAATATTAAAATGAAAAAAAAAATCAAAAAACTTCTCGGATTGGTTAAAGAATGTTTTGAAAATCCTCAAAATTAACCAAATTTTATTTTGTTGACCCCTCAAAATATTATTTTTTGACAAAAAAATCCAAGGGGGGGGGGTATCAGATATCAGGTATCAGAACGTCGGCTCCAGGGACACGTTCACCTCAATTCGGGAGATTTATGCCATCGCCTTCACAGCCTTTCTCATCACGCACCTGACGGAAAAGGAAGTGAACAAAAAGGAAAGGAATATGGATGGGAGAAAAATGGGAAGTTGAGGAAAGGTACCCTTGAAGAGGGCATATAACGTATACAACACGTACAAAAGCTCATAGCTCCTTACCACAACGGGTTATGAACAACAGAATTCAGGTTTCTGTAGTCAATTTCACTTAGTAAGTGTTTACCAAATATTTGGAAACGCAGTTGCGCATAAACTGGGCAGTTACATATCAGATGATAAGAAGTTCCATAATCTTAGATATTGGAATAGCTGGCTCAGGACCAAAAAAGTCTTGTGATGCTCCAGTGCGAGCTAACTCATCAGCCAATTCGTTTCCAGCTATGGAAGAATGACCAGGTACCCATATAAGGTGCAATGTATTAACTGAATTCAGTTCCTCTATTTGAGTTCGACATGCGATTACTAACTTCGACCTTGAGTTGGCCGAAGCGAGGGCTTTGATAGCTGCTTGACTATCTGAACAGTATATTACTTTGCCCATTATGTGTTTCTGCAGTGCAGATTGCACTCCACACATAATGGCAAATATTTCCGCTTGAAAGACAGTGTAGTGTCTACCCAGTGAGTGGGACTGTTCCAATCTTAGCTCACGCGAGTAGACACCTGCACCCGCTCTACCTTCGAAGAGGGAGCCGTCAGTGTAACAAACAATGCTGTCCGACATACTTCTCTCCAAATAGCCAGATGTCCACTCATTCCGCGAGGGGAATTGTGTTGAAAATGTCCTATAAGGAAAACTACTAGCGAGTGTGAGATCACTTGGAGCAAGGACTGTTCTGTCCCAATCAACCATGAGTTGTAACAACGAAGTGTGTGTAGAACTGCGGTTTACAGGATTCTCTTCCAAGAAACCGAGAACCCATAATCGGTAAGTACAAGAAAGTGCTTCTTGTTTGAGATGTATGTGTAGTGGGACAACGTCGAGAAGAACCTCGAGAGCAGCCGTGGGAGTCGAAGAGAACGCACCAGTCATTGCCATTAGGCACATCCTTTGAAGATGGCCTAATTTAGACTGAATTGTCCTCACTTCACCCTTTTGCCACCACACAAGACATCCATGAGCCAAAATTGGTCGTACAACTGTTGTGTAAATCCATTTGATATATTTAGGTTTAAGACCCCAAGTTTTACCAAAAGTTCGTCGGCATTGGCCGAAAGCCATACACGCCTTTTTGACTCTGAACTCAATGTTAGGAGTCCAGGAGAGCTTGGAATCAAGAATTAGTCCCACATACTTTACCTGATCCGTTACATTGATTTCAGAGTCAAAAAGATGTAATGGGCGAATACCGTTACGGTTACGTTTTTCCGTGAAAAGAACAATAGATGTTTTATTCGGATTAACCGAGAGGCCATATTGGCGACACCAACTTTTGACTGCCTGAAGAGCGTTTTGCATCAGGTCGAATAAAGTAGTAATACACAAACCGACTATCAATATTAGATAATCGTCAGCAAATCCATAGGTAGGAAAACCGCCATTATTGAGTAATCTCAATAGCGTATCTGCAACGAGGTTCCACAAAAGTGGAGATAATACTCCCCCTTGGGGCAGCCACAGACACTTTATTTCCTAATCGCTGCTTATCGTAATGTCGAGTAGAGATGTCGGTTTTTAAGCATCTGGTGAATCCATTTGGTAATTATATTAGGTAGCCCATGACATCGTGCGGCTTCCAATACTGCATCGAAAGACACGTTGTCAAAAGCACCCTCAATATCTAAGAACGCACCCAAGCATGATTGCTTTTGGGCAAATGCTTTTTCGATGTCGTAGACAACCTTGTGTAGAAGAGTCACGGTGGACTTTCCAGATTGGTAAGCATGTTGATTAACATGAAGAGGCATGTTTTCCAAACAGTCATCACGAATGTGATGATCGATAATACGTTCTAAGCATTTCAGAAGAAATGCGGTCAGACTGATGGGGCTAAAACTCTTTGCTTCTTCATACGAAGCACGTCCTCCTTTTGGGATAAACTTTACAGTGACATCCCGCCAGGATATGGGAATATACCCAGTAGCAAAACTGCATACTAAAAGTTTTTTCAAAACATGTTTGATATGCTCAAAACCCCTCTGAAGAAGAACGGGATAGATCCCATCTTCCCCTGGAGATTTGTAAGGAGCAAAACTATTAAGAGCCCATTGAATCGATTCAGTAGTTATGATTCTACGAGCCTGAGCCCAAGACCCATAGCTACATGAAAAGACATCAGGAACATCCGAAGATGCAATACCTACACATCCAGGGAAGTGTGTATCAAATAAGTGCTCTAACGCTTCTTCGTCAGAAGAAGTGTAGTCGCCATTTGGTTTGCGAATTTCGCCAACTTGGAAATCCTTGGATCTCGCAAGAATTTTATTCAATCGAGTGGCTTCACTCAAATTGGAAACATTTGCACAAAGGTTTTTCCAGCCGAATCGTTCAGCAGATCGTAGAGCCTTCTTGTAAGCTTTGCGAGCCAACTTGAAAGAATCCGTCCCTGCTGAATGGCGTCTGTTCCAACTCCTTCTACACTGCTTCCCGAGCTTAGCCAAATCGGAATTCCACCACGGGGTTCCTCTTGAGGTTTTCACAGAACGCAAGGGGCAAGCTTCTTCAAAAGCTTCCACGATATGCAACGTTGTAGTATCAACGGCATCATCCAAGTCTGTAGGAGTTTCAATGGATGGTAGATATCCATGAAATTTTGTCGAGAGCAACTCTGTATAGAGATTCCAGTTGGTTGAACGGGGATTTCTAAAACGCAAGGTCTGCGAAGAAACATTCAACTGATCAAAATAGATGTAGCGATGGTCAGATATGGATTCCTCATCTGACACATGCCAATTCGTCAACTCGTGACTGATTCGATTGGAGCAGAGAGTTATGTCTAATACTTCTGCTATATTAGATACCATAAAGGTTGGGCGATTGCCTATGTTAAGTAAACCAAGTTCGGTACTACTTGAGTTATCCTAACTGTAGCCATTGTGAATTACGATAATACACTCAACAACTTCAACATTTATGTGAACAGCAACGATTAAACCCAGTCGGTATCGTATCAAGAACGTCAAAGACGAAACACAGAGTACACTGTGAAAAACGCATATAGCGAATCCATATAGGTGACAATTAGATGAAAAACTAAATAAAAACATACTCATAATCCCACCCTTATTTAACCTCAAGTTGAGATTGAATAAGAGTAGTCGATTATTCCGGAGAAGCAAAAAGTCAACTACGCCATAGCTCCGGTTAGCGCAATAAGGGCTCAATACTGTGAAGGGTGCCCTGGTGCTTCACAGGCTCCGTTAGCGGTTAGGTTCTTTTTAGACCCCCTAACCATTCATTCATAGGCACGGTAAGCATAAAGCCGCATCACACCAAGAATTAGGGGTCACCTGTATGGTGGACTTTTACCACTGGAACAGGCAATCCGTAGCGTTATTCTTAGCCAGACAACCGGCTGCTGACACCACACGGCTATCTAGGCTGTTCGTGGGGAGAAGTTGACATTGACTTTACGTCAACTCTCAATGTGGCCGAACAGCCAGTTGCAAATATTTAATCAACATTTTCTCCCACTGGTTTCCGAAAGCCCAAGGGGGGGGGGGGTGCTTATAATAAAAAATTAATATTAAAATGAAAAAAAAAAATCAAAAAACTTCTCGGATTTGGTAAAGAATGTTTTGAAAATCCTCAAAATTATCCGAATTTTATTTTGTTGCCCCCTCAAAATATTATTTTTTGGCAAAAAAATCCAAGGGGGGGGGATAGTTTTTAAATATTTGTATCGGCCTTATTTGCATGTTCGGACCACGAAACATAGAGGGAAATTCCTGTAAGCACTGATACGCACCAACAAAATGAACAAACTACTGATTAAAGGATGGCAGATTTTCATGCAGATTTGTATATTCTTATGTTCAATGAAGAGAATTTTAATGGTAGATCAAAGATACGTTATAATACACATAACTTAAGGTTATGTTTCATTTATGTTAAAGTATTGAAATTTTAAGGAACGGTAAATGTACCAACTTTGACCGCTTTAGTGCCTAATTTGACCAACCCTGAAAAACGCATATTCTTTGAGAGTAATCGGTTAGTTTCAACAGCATAGGAGCCTAGGGAATAAATCTCCTATTGGAACTAATAAAACCCCAACCATTGATTTGTTTTTGGAGTTTTACTCAAAATTGGCCAAATTAGATGCCATGGCGCATGGCCAAAGCCGGTATAGATTCCCTACATACAGAATTCGGTTACTATTAATTTCGTATTTTTTAAGAGTGTGCATAGTTATTGGTGAGTTAACGATTTACCTTTCCATTAATACATAAATCTACTCTCAACGAGGGGTGGGTCTGCAAAAGTGTCGTTTAATTAGAACAACAAGGGAATACCAAGCGCTGCTAAGTGAGTGTAAAGTAGAGTGGGGCAAGAGTACGCACTTAGTTTTCAATCGAATATGTGGCCCTTATGAAGCAAGCTTCTGTATATCAAATTCAATGTCGACGATTCGTATACTCTTCCTGTATGTTACCCAGCGGGAGAAATATTGAAATTATTGAAATTCGTTTTAGTAAAACCCTTATTGCAAGACACCTGAAAAACGCACTCTTACCCCACCCCAACTAAAAATGTTGATTTTTCATCATTTTGAACGGAATTTTGTCAAACAAAAGTTGTTCTAGTCGTTAATCCGGAGAGTTTTAGCGTACCCACAATTGTTTTTAATGGTATTATATCCAGAATGGACTACTTTAACACTACCGCAACATTAGGACATACCACAACGATAGGACGTTTTACCCTATATTATGGAATGTTTAAAGATTACGTAACTCTGGAAGGGGAAGGGGGTCCTAGAAATGTAAACTTTCATACAAAAAAAAAACAACATTTTTTTAAATACCAAAAACTACAGAGGTATAATATATCAGGTTTCGTTCGTGTAAATAAAGGAATTTTCATATAAAAAAGTTAAGTTGATCAAATGAAATAATCATGAAGATGAAATTGTGTTTTCGGACTATGTTTAGGTGTAAAACAATACCTATTACAGCTTCATTATTTCGCTTCAGTGCTTTGCTCGCTATATCGTTTCTAACACCAAAGGACTTCAGCTTATCCTTAAAATGAGAATTTGTGATAACTTTCCGAAGATACCCGAATATTCGGGTGTGACATCAGAACTTGAAGGTTGGATCGATGTACTGCACCATAAAGTATTCTATACAGTGTCTTATCGAAATGGTATAAGCATCTTGAACGTATATGTATATGGCAATGAAATACTAGTTGCGGAAACAAAATTATATTTTGCAAAATGACCAGAAAATTATCTAACTTCATATCACCCTTCTTGTTATTTATTCAAATCGTTTACAATTACACATAACAATAGTTGGTCAGAATACATGTCAAACTGATGCAGTTCTGCTAGTTCATCTTTTTTTTACAACTTAAAAAAACGAAAACATACTCTAACCCACGCACACTCTTGCTCCACTCAACTCGATATTCTGTTATCTTTGCCACTGTTTTACTTGGGCTTAGAAATGTAGAATACAATCAAGTCATCTTACCACGATTTCATCCCAGCTTTCGTGGTCAGGGTTCTTCTTCTTCTTATTGGGATTACATCTCTCACTGGGACATTGCCGCCTCGCTGCTTAGTGTTCATTCAGCACTTCCACAGTTATTAACCGCGAGGTTTCTAAACCTAGTTACCATATTTGAATTCGTATATCATGAGGCTAACACGATGATACTTTTATCGCTGGGCAAAACACAAGTCGAGACAATTCCCAAACAAAAATTGTCTAGACCTGCATCAGGAATCGAACCCAGCCACCCTGGTCTTGCTTTATGGCCGCGCATCTTACCGCTAGGCTAAGGAGTGCCCCTTGTGGTCAGGATCTTTAGGTCGAAGATCCTTAATAATCTCAAATGATGATTTTACCCAAGTTGGCTTATTTATTTATATTTCGTCAATCAAGATTGTAGTCCGTATTGTTTCATTGAGTGCATATAATATTTCTGAATTACATGTTTTCGTCATAGGTTACAATAAATAATAATGTAATATCTACAAAACTGGTTAGTGGTAATGAAAACTCGAGTGCTCTGGGCAGCAGGTCCTAGTTTGAATGGCATCCTGACGAAAACGGGTTGGGTAGATTAAGAGAAGTTGGTTGATGTAGATCATCCATCGACGGGTAAGGATTTCAAGTCTCACCCTTCTGAAGCTGTATAGGTCGGTAGGTTAGATAAAGACTGTTCAGTTTATTGAGAGGACACTTTTACATGACTATATAAAACAGACAGATTGGTTAATTTTGATGGAGTTTGCTTTATCGTATATTATAATACACTGTCAATCAACTGTAATTTTTGAAAAGAGATGAAACAGATTAAATCCAACAAAATGGCACCTTTTGTCATTCGAATTTAGAGTAAACACAAATTTTCCAACAGATTTTTTTATAGGCAAAATTAACAGTTTATAATAAAAATGTAGATTGGCATTTCAACAAAATCATCAAGATGATCGGAAAGAAACACAATGTCAATGATTTGTCAATATCCAGAAACAGTAGAGCCTGTGGCAGCCCGAAAACAGAATATAAACGGTTGAAGCTGTTGAAAATCCAATAAATTGAGATTGTTATGAATATTGCAAATTTCTGTGTTAGAATTGTTTGGTTGATAATTGGATTTCATTTCTAGAATGTCAAATAATATATTCAACGAAAAAAAAACAGATTTCTTAAAAGATTGATGATTTAAAAATATCGACAATACAAAGTGTCCTCTTTATAAACTGAACAGTGTCCTTAGTATGCTCATCAAAACTAGACCACACCGAGGAGGTTTTGAAAATTGCTTTTTTTACAGCCGCGTGAAGAATACGATCAGACGGTGGAGAGTTGCTGCTCCGGGGTTCACTTCAAAAGCTGTCAACATTTCATGGATACATATTGGTGAGGCGGTTTTTGTCACTAAGCCGTACCCGTCTTTAACGGTTTATCGCTTTATCAGCTGGCGCTTCACAAAGAAATTAAAGGTATCCCGTATTGACCCAAATTTTCCACAAATCAATGCGTATTATTAGCAAACTATAAATAAATTCCACAAAACACATATTTTTCCACAGTAAATTAAAAAAAAATCACAAAAAATCATTGAAGACGAATAAAAAAATTAAATGTTAATAAATAATAGAAAAAGCACTAAACTTGAATAAACTTTCCACAAACAATAAACGTTTTTGAAAGAGTCACCCATGGAAAAAATCAATAGTTTTATTTGCCATTATAATAATTCAGTTCCTTCCATAACAGATGAAAAATTATGTTCACATGAGTGGCTGATAGTAAACAAGCAGATGCCTAACAGCAAAAAAAAACATCCATTGTGAGGATAATCTTAATATACACTTAGTGTACGCGAAAGCTAAACAAGATTGCGATTGAAAAGGAAAAAAATACGTCTTCCTAGTAAAAAATATGGTAGAGCTCCTAAATAACAAATGGGTTCAGTACCTTAGAAGAATAAAATCAAATAAACAAAGTACCTAATACATAGAGTACTTTTGAAAAGTCTTTATTGATGTATAATACTCGTACCTGCTTATCTGATACTGTCAAAGTGAATTCACTTATAATACAATTGATTAAAAATCCAATTTACCAGTAGATCACGGCTCTAGATTCATGCCACGGTGCTACAGAATAATCATCGTTGTTCACGTAGAATCACATTTCACATGTCACTCCGATTTAACCATCAATTCTATTCCGCTTATCGCATGAGCTTTTCTATCCTGCCGGATATATCCTGAATTCCATCTGCAACGTCAATCACCTTCCAGCCGAAGTTATCGGACAGCAAAACTCCCGCGCACTTATCTAAAATTCAATTCCAAAAGCATCACTTCCCATCCTGACCCGCAGTCGCACGGCCTCGAACTGATCTCGGTCAACATCCGACTGACACACTGGGGAAGTTGGTCATTTAATATCCGCCAAAAATGCGCCCGAATTGAGATCCCAGCTCTCTATTCATTGCTCTTGCCCTGCCAGCAAACACTTCCATATGCGAGCATTTTAGCACAAGGACACTGATTCCTGCCGCCACTACTGCTACCAACAACCAAACCGAACAAAGCGACCATTCCGTTCCGCTGTGGAAAACACACAGAGGGCACTGTGGCGCAACGGTAGTGCAACAGCTACCTAAAATCCTATGTCCCACCCATACCAGGCGGGTGGTGCTGGGTGGCGTTGACAAACACAAAAATCTCTGCCTCCTCTCGAAACACAACCGCACTCTGTCACACTAGCCCACAACTGCTCGAGGTGAAGAAGATTCCACCCAGCAGCGTGAAACTTTGCACTAAGCAGATTCACCCAGTTTCCCGGAACACGCGGCGCAAGAAGGGGTGTGCAACGGAAAACCGAACCAACTGTGCTGTGTCAGAGGGTTGTAGGATAGGCACCAGAGCCCTTGGTCGTCAGTTTTCCGAACTCAATTCCGAACAATCCAATCCCGTCGACGGTTCCGCAAGAACTGAATCCGAGATGAATCCTGGTCCGGCTGGTCTCCTGCATGATCTCGGTGAAAATCATGCCGCTGCTGCTGTCTGCTTTTAGTATCGCACACCACGCATCTCTCTTCTTCAATCAAGTCTGTCAGCCCAACAACGCTTCGCGCTTCGAGAGTGTACTCGGGATGATGATATCGCACAGTCTCACTTATATCGATTAGGGGTATGCGATATAGAATTGTCTAGCGCTCATTAGAAACAAAGCAAGGAATATGTACAGCACATTATAAATATTTCGGTGTTACAGGAAACTATTGATTATATATATGTCAAAAAGTGACAACGGAAACGTTGGAAACACTTTAATTAAGATCTGTTTTTTACGTAAACTACGTCTAAGGGGAAGGCTCGAATACTTGCCCTATAATAGCTGATGGCCCTTCAAATTTGCATGCACCGTTTTTATGATATTTGATGAGTGTAAATTATGACGCAAATTACTGTCAATTTCTATTATCTAATGGAAAGTTGTCCTGGAAGATCTTGATTAAAAAAAATTATTTCCTTAGTTTAATTTTTTAGATAATCCAAAATGGTAAGTAGCTCCCGGAGTCGAAGAATAAGCTCTGCTCGATAGAACGGCCGTCCATTGTTTTTGTTCGACAAAATGTCATGATTTCGCCTTAGTGATACTAATCTATGAAATATCACGCGCCTCCACCCGGGGAGAAGACATGGACAGAAACATGATTCGGACTTGATTAATATAAGAGATAAAAGAACGTACAACAGTATCAAAAATTTGCACCGAAATATCATGCAAATATCAAGATATGGATTAGAATAAACTGATGGCACATGATATTGATTACTTCTTAGAAATAGCATAATTTGATCTCGTCATGATAGTTTAGTGCAAAATATTGATATTGTCGTCTGCTATTTTATCTCTTATATCAATCATGTCTATATCTTATTTTGATATTTTTGAGCTATTTTCGTCTACTCGGGCACGCGTCCGTTCATATCAAAACGAGGCAAACGAATGTAAGGTTGTCAGGAGAATATTCCAAAGCTGTACTCCAAGCTAAATTTTGATTTCTTTTCAGGATTTCGATCAGGAGAATCATTTAAAAAACTGTTCAAAGCATAAATCCTAAAATGTTGTCTAATAAAAATCTATTATGTACTATGAGCCATATGCCCCAGTTTATATCTTGATGGATTATTTATAACCTATAGTAAATGTTTTTCTGGCTTCGGTGTTCGTTACACGCCAGAAAATGGGTTAACAAACAATAAAATCAAAAGAACTAATACGACAAGGCACTAATAGAATGTTGCGAAACCAAAAAAGAAAAATTAATAGAAAAACCGCACACCCATAATATCGACTCTCTCCGTATCCGCGGATGAAAGAAACTCAGCTCGAGAGTTTTCTCCGGTTGCGCTTGAATGAATGCGTTGTGTTTTGGATCTGGGGAAATTGGGGCTCGGTTGCAGCGACGGTCAATGAATGGTGACGTCATGGATTGGGAACGTAAACAGAGAGTGAGTGGCATATCTGACGCTATGGCGAGATCTCTGTTCTCAGCACGTGGTTGTAGTAGCTACAGCTGTGAAGAAACGAAATGCTCCCCGGTACACACCATCGGAAATAATTCAATGAATGAATGAATAGTGACTAGCGTTTTGTGGGAAATGGTTGCGTGTATGTGCGAGAGCGATTCTTCCTTACCGGACTGTAGCTCACACGCGTGGTGCTTTTGCTTGTTGATGTTTCGAATTACAGTAGAGTCGGAACGATTCTTTGATTCCGTTGCGTCCCGGCCTCCGCAATGTGATGCTACTGAATGGATACGCTGCGTAAGACTGGAAGTCAATAGGGGAGTCGATTTACATGCATTTGACAATAAAGTATCATAATTATATTCATATGAGTATACATCTTTGAGTACTGTATTTACTTCAGATTATTTTTTGATTTTTTTTTAATTTGTCAACCTTTGTTTTAGAAAAATATGTTGTGTTTTTTAATGTATTTGAGTGCACATATTTGGAACATGCAAATAAACGTAACAATCAATTGATCTTGCTGTTCTATTAAATTAAAATAAACTTAAATTGTGCTTGCTTGTAAAATTTAATAGAATTTAACTGAATATCGAATGTTAATTCGTTTGATGGGTTTAGTTGTATTTTTACATGCCATTGAATTTTCAAAACTATTTGCTGTGTACCCTCAATCCTCATTCATGATCTATTCATTTATAAGCAAAGATAGTATTTTTGAATTCGTACATCATGAGGCTAGTATGATGTTACTTGTGCCTTTCTTTTGTAAATGCCTTCTTGTATCTTTTAGAAATAGTTTTGGAATTTCCTTCAGGAACTCTTTGTAGTTTCTGTTTGAAAAAAAAAAACAAAATCCGCTCTTTGAATGAATGAATCGAGTTTCAGACATAGTAATTGAGACCAGTTGATTTTTAACCATAAATATTTATCTTATACCAAAGAATTACTCGAACATGTAGAAAAATTGTTATTTTTCAATAACAAATATCTGACGAGGATACAACGAGATACAAATGAAACCTCTTGTAGTAGAAAGCTTTGAAGCTTATCTGCATTGATTTTACTGCCACTTTTTGCAACCTTGCGAGATATTTTGGTGTGAAAAATGTGTAATTTTGTTCGTAAATCTCGAATTTCCTTCTAACAATTGAAAATATAGTTATAGCTAAATGCTGTATTTTTATGTCCTGAATAAGTTTCTAGAACATTGTTAACCTAAAAAACTCAACCATGCAAAGTTATTCATTGTAGACCGGTTTTTATAGAGTTAAATAACCTATTATCAAAAATTGAGTCATATTTTGTTTGTTTCAATAGTAGTGTCTTTGACAAAGTTTTTCTGTACATTATTTCTGACAACTTTCCCAAAGACGCCATTTTGTTTCAACAAATTTTGAAAAAAAAAAAATTCTATCTCACTTTTAGGTGAATTAATCAAAAATGAATTTTCTCTAATGATACCCCTTGATGTATGCAACATACTTGTTGAGCATACTATGCCATTTAAAACACGATTTCATACCGAAAAAGCTGACGATCACGTTTTTCGGGATTTTAACCACTGTGCCATCGGCCGAAACGTCGGGCAAGCAAAAAAAAACATCTTTCTGATTCTCCAGACTGAGAAAGCCAACTTCCGAGTATTACATTTTATCCAGTCGGAAAACTATAGGAACTCTAGGAAGAATTACAGGAGAAGTTCCTATACGAATTTCTTAGGACATAACTGATGGAATTCCTGGGGAGTAACTTTGGAAATTTCTAGAAAAATGTCCAGCTGATTTTTCATTGAAATTTCCGGAAAAATGTCTGGAAGAATTTCTGGGAAACATTTGGAAAAACTCCCGTAGGAATTCATGAAAAAATTTCATAAAGAAGGATCAGGAGAATTTTTTGTTAAACTGCTAGAGGTACTCCTGCACGTATTTTCAAATAATGTATAAAGGAATTCCAGAGAAATCGTTGGAGGAGCTTTTGGAGGAACTTCCGGAGGAATTCCTGGAGAAACATCCAAAGGAATTCCTGGAGGAACTTCCGGTGGAATTCCTAGAGGAACTTCCGAGGAATTCCTGGAGGAACTTCCGGAGGAGTTTCTGGAGGAACTTCCGGAGGAATTTCTGGAAAAACTTCCGCAGAAATTCCTTGAGGAGCTTTCGCATGAATTCTTGGAGGAACTTCCGGAGGAATTCCTGGAGGAACTTCCGGAGGAACTCCTGTAGGAGCTTCCGGAGGAATTCCTGTAGGAGCTTCCGGAGGAATTCCTGTAGGAGCTTCCGGAGGAATTCTGGTAGGAACTTCCGGAGGAATTCCTGTAGGAACTTCCGGAGGAATTCCTGTAGGAACTTTCAGAGGAATTCCTATAGGAACTTCCACAGGAATTCCTGTAGGAACTTCCAAAGGAATTCTTGTAGGAACTTCCGGAGGAATTCTTGTAGGGACTACCGGAGGAATTCCTGTAGGAACTTCCGGAGGAATTTCTGTAGGAACTACCGGAGGAATTTCTGTAGGAACTTCCGGAGGAATTTCTGTAGGAACTTCCGGATGAATTCCTGGAGGAACTCCTGGAGTAACTTCCGGTGGTACTTCTGGAGGAACTTCCGGAGGAATTCCTGGAGGAACTTCCGAAGGAATTTCAGGAAATACTTTCGAATGATTTCCGGTAGGAACTTCCGGAGGAATTCCTGGAGAAACTTCCGGAGCAATTCCTGGAGGAACTTGATTTTTTGTACATGCCTCTCCGATAGGTATGTTATTCAATTTATAACAACAGCATTCATACGATCTGTAAAACAAGATTAAATTAAACAATATACAATGGAAGTTTTTTTTTTCAAAAAAGTAATTGTAACTTCTATCTCCAAAGTGCTTTTTTATAGGTATTTAATCTGTGCCCACGCCAACTAGCCTAGGTATAAGCACCTTGAAAAGAGAAAAATAAGTACTTGGCCCTTTCGATGTTTCAAGAAAGAACAATGTTTCAAGTTAATTGCATATTATTCGGCAACTCCCCGACTAGAAGATCATATCAAAATTATATCAACCTATGTTATTATGTTATACTAAATTTTTATAACAAAATTTGATAGAAACATGGTGCAGGATGTTGTTAAAATATCTAAATTTCTATCAAAAACTACACTAAGCATTTTTCAAATCATATTATGATATAATCCTGTTACAACATAAAAAAGATAATGGCTACTGAGAACAAAATTGTATCAAAATAAGTTATAAATATCACAATATGTTAAAATTGTGTTTAGTTTCTGTTATGCTCTTCTAGTCGGGTCGGCCGTACGAAAACCATTTTTTTTAAATATCTTGGCTGTGCATATGCACAGTGCTTCGAAATGGACAAATTGATATGAAATTTACGAAAAAGAATCCACGTGTCTTGGAGGGACTCGAACTCTCAACCTCCCACTCTCTAGATAGGCGTGATAACCCCTACACAACAAGACCACTTAAAGGTCACGTTTGCGGAAAAGCCAACAGAATCCGAGTACCAACCTCCACCGCGGTTAGCTCTTTTTTGCAATTTGAATATCTTTCGGATGCTTGATTTGTCCAATCTCCACATGTGATTTACTGTTGTTTATCCACAGTCAAGCGAGTGCACATTGTTTATTAAACGAGAGGATCGCACTCCATGCCCCCAACAACAGGCTGGGCAGACTGATATAGAATGCGAATCAATCGCACTCTGCTGTGCCAAAGGCTTGCTTGGCTAAAGCATTTGATGAGTTTGATTGCCTTACGTGTGCGGTCGCGTGTACTCAGACGACTAATGACGGTGAAAGACCGACACTTGATTACAATTAATTGCATATTATTCGGCAACTCGGCCGTACGAAAACCATTTTTGTTAAATATCTTGGCTGTGCATTGACTCGAGTCGAGTCAAGTAAGAGACACTGAAGACGGCCTTACTTATGAGGTCGAAATACGTATCTGTCAAGATTCAATTAAGTGGTGGAATTCAATGGGATTGTACAAACTCGTCTTATGACAAGTGAAGACATTCCACTAAAAGCTTAAAATAATTTTCTTAATGAAAATATCTACCAGTTAAAAAAATAAACTCGTTTCCAGTTTATCTCTTTTCTGGGCACTAGAATAGAAAATTTCTGGTTGATCCGGTTGATCCATATATTTCGCATATATCCAGCTTTCCACGCTCGCCAAAATGGCGGATGCTATAAAAAAATGACAATAATTGTTTTTTGCAATTCCTGATCATAATACCTGGTTTACAGTTCGTCTTTGAGTGATAAACGGCCTACTTTTCCATACCAACGAAATGGGTGCTTTAATGAACATTATGCAACTCAAATGGGTTGCATAATATTCATTACAGCACTCATTCGGGTGCTATAATGAAAAACCAACATCAGAACAGTAGTTACATGACTACATTTTGCTGAATGAGCTTGGGTAAGTGTTCAAATAGTTTATTCTCTGCGTCGCGTAATAATTGAAATAGTTTGATGGACATTAGACTGGCCCAGGAAACAAAAAGTTGTCTAATTCCACGGGGCACCCCCAGGATTGTGTCTTTGGGTGAGAAAATCAATCTCTGAAAATTTCAGCTCAATCGCTTGTTGCATAAGCTGGCGCATTTGATTTGAAGTTTGTATGGGGGTTTCAGCCAAAATGTATAGGAAAATACACCTCCGTCACTCATTCGATCTGGATCTGGATCTGGTTCTGATTGGTCGATTGACCTCAGAATTGCAAAAACGGCAGTTGGTATGCTACAGAACAATTTCACAGAACATTGTATGATGATTAAATGAACTTTTATATGGGTTTCGGCTGATGCGATTCGATCAAAAAACCCAAAAATACACAAATCAGCTCCTAATAATTCAACCGAAAATTATATAAAAGTTTATTTAATCATCATGCAATGTTCTATGAAATTGTTCTGTAGCATACCAACTGCCGTTTTTGCAATTCTGAGGTCAATCGAGCAATCAGAACCAATGCGATCAAATGCGCCAGCTTATGCAACAAGCGATTGAGCTGAAATTTTCAGAGATTGATTTTCTCACCCAAAGACACAATCCTGGGGGGTGCCCCGTGGAATTCGACAACATTTTTTTCTCCCCATAGTAATCTGGGCCAGTCTAATGGACATGACATCAAAAATTTCCATCTATCGCTCCACGGCTTTGCAAACTATGCAATGTGGCACGGTAACATGGAATCTGATTGTTCTCTGCAGCAATATAATTTATCGGCAAGAATGATCATGTGGAGAAAATTAGACTGTACATTTTTGGTGCAAATTTATCAAATTGAAGTCCATTTTTCGTCATTGCAAAAAATAGCGTGTGCAACTCGTTGCAAAACTCGATTTTTTCAGCACTCGTAGTATTTATACAACTCGGCAAGCCTCGTTGTATAAACGTACAACTCGTGCTGAAAAAATCATCTTTTTGCAACTTGTTGCACAAACTACTATTCCAACACTGAACTGGAATTTTGGTCTGAGCAAGCTTTGATTTTCTTCGTCACTAATGACATCTCTTCTTCTTCTTCTTTCTGACCGAGCTAACGTCAACGTCAGCTCGTTTTGTAGGGCCAGTCATTCTGACTATATGCCCTTAATGACATCTCAAGATTTGTTATTTGCTATCAACAAAAATATTACTAAAATTGAAACGTATCTTGCTTACCATTCAAAATTAGATTTAAATAAATTGCAATTAATATGATATTCTATTTCAGACAACAAAATATCATTTAAACAGTTTTCCTGATGTCTTAGAACGCTGCACTGAAAGTTTAAGGTCGGTGAAAGCAAGTCTTTGGAGTGCAGCACGAATTTAGCAGATTTCTGTGGTTCCAAATTCTGTTTCTCGATACTGTAATATGATGAAATAAGTATCACTCACTAGTTCCTAGTTGGTAGTGTGCAGAGTGGTTTCGGAGACATAATTCTCCAAATTTTGAAGAAATTTCGCCTCACATAAACATCGATACGTTTTCAAGAAAATTCAAAAAAACTGGATTTTTTTCAAAAATATGTTTTTTTTTTCAATTGACAGGAAATTTGGTTGTTGAACGTTATCACGACCGTTGGGCTGATCTTTCACATGCACTCATCCTTTCTGTCTGTCAATTGTCGGCTATAGAATTTAATTAACTTCAAAAAGACAGAAATGAAGATTTTATAGAGGGCTTTTGATCAACTTGATTCAAGCTTACCTCGTCCCGAAAGCCCTGCTAAAAATGTGCATTATGAATCAAAATCTCAACCAGTCAATCACAACTGTATTTTGGGTAAAACTAGAGTAATCAAAATTTACAGTTTATGCTCCATTTGTATAATCTAATAATTTATTATATCTCAAAATATGCCGTCATACGTAGTCCATGCTGCATCTACGAGTCGTTGGCCATAGTTGGTAGGAGTAGAATGCGAATCAATTTAGATCACGATGAAAAGGATTTTCCAAACCAAATTGAGCCTCAGTAAAGACTGGCTAATCGTAGCACTTAAGGGACTGCTGCTATCTGATCTTCACTCTCATTTTCATCATTGGCAACGTCAAACTGAATTTATGATGGTCACAAACTGTTACTCGTCCTAGATGTATCGATCAGCCAGCGATGGTCCTCTCTATAAACGTATGATCTTCGTAATAAATATTGATGGTAATGAATTATCTGCAATAAAATAAATATTAGAAAATATGAAAAACTGAAGTTTTGATAAATACATGTTTTTCTATACAAGTTTTATTGTTGACAAAAAAAAACTTTAGGCTACCATTGGTAACGAACAATATCATCGCTTGCTTAGACGAAAATTTCAGTTCAGTGTCGGGAAACAGTTAATGTCAAAAACTTTATGGCATCCGCCATTATGGCAAAAATGGAAAGCTGGATAGAAAGTAACGGGAATCTTCAACGGGCTTGGTATTTAGTCATATGGCTACTGCTTCTTCCTCATACGCAGGAGGTCGTGGATTCAATTCCAGGTCCGTTCCATTCTCCAACTTTGTATCTTTCTCTATATTCCTCATGTGCTAGCAATCGCTAAAACTGGAAATGGACTTGCGTCCCGTTTCCATTACTATTCTATACCTTCAACTTGACTATTCTAGCAGTAGCTGCTAGAATGGGAAATCTTCTTTCTTATCTTATATATAAAAATGAAATGGTCTGTGTTCGTATCCGCATAACTCGAAAACGGCTGGATGGATTTTTTTCATTTCTTCAGCAGAAACATTCGTTATAGTTTCCGACGGGTTTATATGATATTTCCTAATGGGAAAATTTCGAGTAATGTTGAGCAAATCGTGAATAACTAAAATTGTGATTCCTATGCGAACTTTGTATGGGCAGTTTGGAATGCACATTCTCGCCTACTATGCAGGACAACGTCTTCCGGGTCGACTAGTGAAATATAAATCTAGTTTCCTACGTCTAATTATACATTCCATCAGTTGCTTTCTTCTATCTATAACATTGGCAGCTCGTTGTCCAAGACGAACATCTGCCTCTCGGACCTAACTAAAAATTTCAATAAATACCGTATGAACTCGTGACAGGTGCAGAGATATATTCGGCTTGTAGTGGGCGAGTGATTGAATCGTCATTTCCTCCCCCTTCCCTACATTGACTTGCATTTTGACGTGGCAGGCGCTAGTAGGACCTAACAAATGAGATTACCAGTACTTGTACATTGAAGATGAGTGCTAGTCCCAAGCAAACATTTGTTGGTTCTCTGTGCAAGAATAGCTGGTCTGGTCAAAATGGAGTAGCAACTACGGTAGTCAATCAAGCTCAAGCACAAGCTCAATTTATAATAAGTAACGGGAATCTTCATCCATTATGCATACTTAACACATTGGCATAAAGCACTTTTTTTTCTCTGGGTTTCTGGATCAAAATATGGACAAAAACCGTACTCTACGAATAGAAACCATTCACAAATCCATGCCCAAAATCTGCATTTGCATTTGCCAGTCCGACAAACGCAATTATCAATCATCATATAAGCTAAAAGTTCTCATTAGAATTTTCATCATGTTATCAATATTCGGGCTATTATTCAAATCAAAGCAAAAAAGCAATAACAGAGCGATTAAGAGTTACTATCTCTCATCGCGGCAATATTAAATAGATTGATATTTTGTATGACCAAATTAAACCATGCAGCATTCAACAAGTTAGTTATTCCCAACGATCATTCTTCGGAACTGTATAGCATTATCTGCTGCTATTCAACTTGTGTCCATTATTCCGACGGACTATATTTGGGTAGCATCCAAACAAGATTAGCTCCCTAATTTGAATGCAACTGGTTTCCACTTGATGCCACTACTGCTAGATGCTGATTTTACTATATTCAGCCAGGTTTGCGATAATCCAATAAGTGGTTCCAACCGCTCTTCAACCTCTTCGGCTTGTATTGTCCCTTAGGTACCAGCCAGCGCTCACCCAAGCGAACTGCACTCACCTCCGGTTATCTGCCGCGCTGCTGTTGAACAGTGTGTTGTTACACGGTGAGAACATTTCCAGCGTTCTATCTGATCGCATAACTACTGGTACGTACAGGTTTTGTCGCACACCCAGAGCGTTTCCTCCCCCGATGTGTCCATTCCGTTTCCTGTGGTCTGGGCGAGACGAGGCATGGACCCACATCTCACACGCTCTCCTAGTATGGGCGTACGCGCGCTCTTGCTCATCCGCTGAGGGGCCATTGGATTGAGCGGCGAAACGTGATTCCCGGATTAAGTCCTATCTATATGAGCAATAAACGACGATTGTCTTTTATGGCCGGGCGAGTGACTAGTCCGTCGAGTCGCATCGCTTGGAGGAATACATACCTGGGACTGGTGCTGAGACCGAGACTGAGAGTCGTTAAGCAGTTATTTTGCCAACCTTTCTTTCCGCCCGTCTTGCTGGCAAATCTCTGTGCAGCTTGGAACAAAGGGTTGAGCAATTTTATAATAACAATGCGGAGATGTGCGAGTGGGTACCTTCCTTAACTTTTAGCGAGTCGATTGCAGACGTTGATGGATTTCGGGGTCGGGAAATGGGTTTTCGGTCGGGGTGGAGGGGACTCGGCTTTCTTTTCGCAGCTCTGGCTTGTTAGGTGGCTCATGTACACAACAACGTACTCATGCACTGCAGACTTTGGAAAACCACCTCGGCGCGGCATGGCGATGGTTCGTTAGCATATTTCGCATTATTCTCAGCGCAGATCGGCCGGGAAGTGAGTGTGTCTCAAATTATGAATATGGTAATAGACATACAGATTAATGCATAGATATACATTACACAACCTTTCTGCAAATGAAATTGGCCCCATAGGTAGGAAAGGAGCGGAAAAGCTCAGAGTAAGGCCAGTGCCCTCGTTGCTTCTTGACACATATTGCGTTAGCGACTGGCTGACAGTCAAAGTGTGCAAGAACTAGCCCTATTATCGATTCTGGGTAGGTTGTGGTTGAGAAACATAATCTCAACATGGTTTACAGAAGCTTACATCCAAGTGCAGTTTGCATCTTGAATACTCCATGAATCACAGCAAAGTACCGATGGTTGAACGTGCTTTCTATAAAGGGACATGCTTTTGCAATACTGTAGGCAGGGAAATGATGGCGGAATGTCGATTATACTGAACAAGCATGTTTACCGGTAAGCACCGAGGAAGGAAATCTGTAGTGATTGGTAGCTATACACATTTATCAGATTGCTGTAACGTGAGACGAACTAATGACAAATTGTTTAACTCCCGCACTAATAAAAACAAATGAATGTTTATCATATTTTGCACAAATAATTGATTTGTGGAATAGTTTCTTCTATGATACCTATTTACCGTTGGGTATCAAATTGACGTTTCAAATGTTTCTTGATTGTAAATTTTCTATGGCAATTATCTATTGAAATACGCGATGTAACAAACATATGTTTACATCGGTTTGCCCTATATATAAGAAACTGACACCTATACAAGATCGGTCATTACGTAAATCGAGAAATTGGAAATCGTGGAAAACTTACCCTTGGATTTTTTTTTGGATTTTGTTCTTTCAATTTTTTTGGAATGCATTCACGTATTATAAGACCAGTTATTTGTATGCTTATTTATTAAATAAAATATTCCAACTGACAATAAATGTCTAAATGGTTAAGGCCAGCGGTACGGAAAAGTCTAGGCTGACAAAAAACGTCAACGGATAAGTAAAAAACAAGCACGTAGAAATTTTATTTGAAACGCCGAATCGAATTGGGTCATGTAGTGCATAGTTACTAGTCTGTAGTTCAAGATGCAAAAATAGGCGTTGACAAAGAGGTCTTTCAGTTGCGTTCAGATTTGAACGCGATAGTAATGCTGGGCAATCGATGTAGTCCGTGAGCAGCTCCAGCAAACATAGCTTGAGTGGCAATCTGCCTTACTTCTAGTGGTTTGGAAATCAAAGAGCGTATTTAGAAACTTTCGTTGGATGGCTTAGAATCTAGCGATCCAGGTGACTTGGAAAGGGCACCAAACGGATGATTCCAGTATTTATCACAGCATAGCGGATTACAGAATTCGTCGGCAATTACAAAAAAGCCCTATTGACGATTAGCTCGGGCTACATTGCCATCATAGTGAAGTATGTATGTGAGTCGGCTATCCAGGATAATGCCAAGATCCTTAATGTATTAAGTCCGATTAAGCCATCTTACATAGTCGTAGATTACTCGTCCGTTTTCCAATGATGTAGAATTGCATTTTTCAAGATTAATATCCATAAGGTTTCTTGATCACCAGTCAACAAAATTAAACAAAATAATTTGCAGGCCGATGCAGTTTATCAGTTTGTTTTTTAAAACGTAATATATTTTGAAATCGTCTGCGTAGGAAAGGCGGCAGCCTTGTGATAACATCAGGAAACTATCATTAACGAAGATCGAGAATAATAGAGGGGGTACTTCCGAATGGTTTGCGAAAAATTCTGATTCTGACGTGCCAATTTTAACACGCGCCAAACGATTCTGCAGGTACGACCCGCACCAATCCACAGCCGTTGGTGAAAGGTCGAGTAACATCAGCTTAGCACGCAGAATTTCATGGTCCTTAGTATTGAAAGCAGCTTCCAGATTCATATACGCTGCATCAACCTACCATCCGGAATCCATACAACGCAGACAACTAGACGTAAATTGAACCAAGCTCGTAGTATCCGACCGTTTCGGATAAAAACCGTGTTGATAAAAATCAATGTAGTTTTTAAAACACGCAAATAGAGAGTCATGAAGTGTTTCCAATGTGTAGGAAACTCAGCAGCACCACTTGTTTCTCAATGAGTAACAGCAACTGTGATGTGCCTTACTAAAGGTCTGAATTATGCACAGCACATCGTGTGTGGAGCTTCTTTGTAACACAAACAGCACAAGAGGTGGAGTCTATCTGCAACATCCTGCGGTTACAATAAAAACAAAAACACAAAAATCAAATGGGAATCGAATCATGAACCTTAAGATTTTTAACCTTTCACTCTAGCCATCACACCACCAATTCTGCTAGTGCACCATATAAACAACAATTTTAAAGCACGAAAAAGTTGCATCAAGATGTCAAAAACGTGTGTAATTAACGTTTCGTTAACATTGCAATGCAGTACTCGTTTGGCATTTGGAAGCAAACAACCAAATACTACTGCACTGAATGCATATTTTTTTACCATGCAACTTCAATGCGTCTTTCAAAATTGAATTGTTTGTTTGAATTAAGTTACAGAAAAGTTGAGTGTATCTTCATTAGACCTCTTCATGTTTTCAAAAAGTATAAAAAATTCGACTGGTCAGCACAGAATCACATTTCTTATGCTAAAATACCTCCCCTGTCAAATTTTCAGTTAATTCGGATAAACTATCGAGGTGGCTCAAATCAAATCAGTGTTTTTGGGCTATTTTCAATTTTGAAAAAAAAAAATCTAAATAGAGATATAAACGACCACAACCTCCATACGGAAGCGGTATGTTAAAGTGATTTTCGAGCTTTTAAGTGCATAAAATCACTGTTGCCCTAAAAGTCGTAATTCTACAAAATTCTTGATTTTATGACAAATCATTGCTATTTATTATATTATTATTCTTCTCTTTCCTTTCGACATTTGAGTAATATAATTGCCAATATGCGATTTAACGTCAAATTCTTGCTTCAAACTCGCTAATTCGGATAAAATTTGGATTGCTTCAAACTCGAAATTTTATCCGAATTAAATGAAAATTTGACAGGAGGCTTATTTTAGCATAAAAATTATGATTTTGGGCTGACCGGTCGAATTTTTGATACTTTTTGAAAACATGAAGAGGTCTAATCTTCATGTTTGATTTACCATCGTTCAACGTTTTGACAACTCACAATTTATTCCGGTGATTATTATTATTATTATTTATTTATTTTTGACACCAGATAACGGAAAAAAATAAATGTAAAAATAGTATGATTATATATACATGATTTATTTATAATTGACACGTATTCCGGTGATGGTGTAATCACGTATCAGGAATGCCGAGAAGAAAACTTCATAATCGTATGGTTTTATGGTGAGTCAACATGCAGTCCCTTCGACGTGTTGAATGGTGCTGTGCTAAAGGGTGTATTAGATAAAAATGGCACACCAAAAGTCTTCTGTGACTTTTGAACCGTATGAGTACAAAACCTGAAAATTTGAGCAAATCTTATTCATAGTGTATTGTTTACATCTGCAGAGTTTCATTAAAGAGGCTGCACTCATAACAAAGAGATGAAGTGTCAAAATTGGAACAGCGCATTTGCTGTCAAATCGGTTGTTCCAATCGAGCACAAGGTTGTTAAAGGTAGGAGTATTGCGCCTCTTTGTTTTTAATCCAGGCTCGTTAAGTTTCATATGTCGAATTCGTTTTTAAAAAGTTCCAACCTAGGTTGGAACCAGTTCCAACCTAAGTGCTGTCAAAGTGTTTTTTTATTCGCTCAGGTTGGAACTAGGTTCGCACTAGTTCCAACCCCAAAGCTGTCGGGTTCGCACTGTGTTGTTTCACGGTTTCGCACCGGGTTCACCAATACAACTGTACTTCAACTGTCAAAACCACGTGGGTGGGTGGGACTGGGCGGAATAAACAAGCAGAAGGGAGAAACGAAACTGTCTGTTTATTAAAATAAAATGCGTGTTGGAAATCTTTATTCCTGGAATTTTGTAATATTATTGTAGATTTAAATGAAATTATTCCGATACTGTTGTCTAGATTCAGTTTTAAAAATAATTGTTCGGGAAGTTATGTATTCATAAGTTCATTCAAGTTTTCCTCACAGATGGTGTCCTAAATTAGGTCGGTGAATGGAATTATGTAGTTTGGGTATTCCCCTTGAAACCCGTTCACAAAATCCGCTAAGAATTGTCAGAAAAATATATTTGAGGAATAACGGAATACAATTATTTCTTTTGAAATTCTTCCAAAAACTCTTTCGTGCGTTTCAGAATTTTCTTCGGGAATTCTGCCAGAAATTACTTCAGAAATTCGTTCAGTAATTCTTTCTTGAATTTTTGGCGATATCTTTCAGACATTCCTTCTTATTTTTTCCAAGGGATCCTTTCGAGATGAATTCCTTTGGAAGTTCTACTACGAATATCTTTGAATACTGTTCCAGGATTTTCTCTGGAAGTTGCTCCAGGAATTTATTTGGAAAGTTTCCTTCAGGAATTGCTCCGCAAGTTTCGTACATAAATTACCCCAGAAGTACCTTGAGCAATTCCACTGGGTGATGCTTGAAAATTGAAAATGCGCGGGGCCCAAAATCCGGCGGAAAATTTTCCCGAGGTGTGAGCCCCCTTTATCAGGAGAGGTAGCGAGGAAAAAAATTAGCGAATCCTGGAGAATTTTTATTACATGCTTCTGAGTGTTCTCCGAAAAAAAAAACTTTTGCAGAAATAGATGATTTTTTGTAGAATAGAAAACTCTTTTACATGAATTCTATACGGAAATCTTGGTCCATCTCACTGGACATATATTCATCTCATCGGGAAACAAAGAAATGCAGCACCAATTTCGTTGCCTCTTTTTGTCAACATGCCATTGCTGAGAAATATCACAGAAATAATAAACAATCTAAATTCCTTTCAATTGCTTTGTTTTTGATGGGATGAATATCGGAGACATGAGATGAATTCCAGGAGCAGTTTTCCTATTTATATCCACCCAAAAGTAAATTCCACTATCTGCAAAAATCAGATCACGCACTTAAACATATTTACCTATTTATCATGATCTGATTAGTCAAGGCCAACGCACTGCCAGTGCGACATCCAGTGCACTGGATCATATGTTTCGAATCAAAACAAACACGATGCTACGCACACCAACATATCCACTGACAGATGGAACTGAAAATGTTTTTTTATTCAGGGTTCGGGTTGGCACTGACCCAGGTTTAAAAACGAATTCGACAATAGTTATTCATACAGTGGCTCCGATCATGTCGAGAACAAGAAATTGCCAGGGAAAAAAATGTGTGCATCTACCATCAAAATCCGGAGGCGATCCACCGATCGATCGATAACAAGCTTGGGATTGCAAATTCAACTGTATCTCGTGTAATGAGAACCTCTAAGGAGCGTCTGAGTGTTCAAATAAAGGAAGTGAATGATAATGGACAGTAAAATGACCAGGAGTGGTACAACAAATCAAGAAGTTTCAAAACGTGTCGCTAACAAGTCCAAGGTATCGATTGGTTTTGTGGAATGTGACCGCGTTTCGCAGGACGCTGCATTTTTCAACTTCATTTTTCAAAGTTATATTAAATTATGCGGTCTTACAAATATTTTTAAATATTTTTTTGGCTTAAAATCTATGCGGAATGCACTTCTTTTATTTAAATTTCCAGGTCAGTGACGTAATAAAGATAGGCGTCCCGCGTTTCGCAGGACGCATGCTGGTCGCATTAGTTTTGTGCAGAAAACTATGAAACGTGCTAGGTTATGTGGTTATATGTTTACAAGGTGAAAAAAACTCAAAGCGAAATGAAAAGCGAAACGCCACTGAAAAAATCCGCGCCCGGAAATTTTACATGAAGTTGTTCACCAAATCGTGTTGCATCGTGATGGATGATGAAACCTACGTCAAGGCTGACTTCCGTCAACTTCCTGGGAGAGAATATTTCGTTGCCAAGTCTATATTCGATATTCCGGAGGATGTCCGAAAGAAGAAGGCAGATGACGCTAACTTCACTACTTCCGGAACAATCAACGGTACGATTTACACATAAGAGTGCATCAAGAAGCGTCTTTTACCATTCACAAGAATCAACTCTGTTTTGGCCTGATCTGGCGTCCTGCCACTACGCTCGAAACGTGTTGGAGTAGTACCGAGCTAATTTGTGCCAAAATATATGAACCCTCCAAACTCACCGGAACTTCTCCCAATTGAAAAATTCTGGGCAATTGTGACGACAAAACGTCGCAAACATTCCAAAATCAATAAAATAGAGCTGGAGTTAAAGAAAATTTGGGTAAAAACAACAAAAACACTGGGAAAATCGATTGAACAAAATTTAATGGGTGGATTGAAAAGGAATGTGCGCGCATTCGGGATGGGTGATGGAATCGGATAAAACAAATATTGTAAATCATAACTCATTAAATGTTTTCCATTCCCTGGAAATTTTAAGAAAATCTGATAATCGGTTTGATTTGGTGAGTAAATATGTGTGTGCCATTTTTATCGAATACACCTTTTATAGTGAAGGATTATCAATCACATGATCCATGAATCGAATTCAGTTTTATTTTTGTTTTATTTTTTTCCGCTGTATTATTTTGCAGCATTATTGCAATTTTACTGCAATCGAAGGATGTTTCCGTAGGCTCCACCCCTTGCGCTTTTCAGATTGCAAGAGAGTTATATTTGATGGCACATACGTAAAGATTGTTTCTTTCCGAATAGTTGCAACACAGTGAAATGTTCAGTAGTGAAACAAGTTGTGCTGCTTGGGAAACATTGTGGTATGGCAACTGTAGTGCACCGAAACGTTATTTTATTTGTGCAACTAATCTGTTTTGCTTCTGATATGCCACATATTGAAACCATTCACTCAAGAAGTAATTTGAGAGGTAGATGACAACATCGGTGGAACGGAAATGAAAGATTGTGTGTTTCTGAAACTGGAAAGTGGGTTTAATGAGACTTGATGTATTTCAAAAATCTTCAATGCGATTTATAAGAAGCAAGCAGTTATTTCAAAATGTTGTACGTGCTGCTTGGGCGACTACTTGAACATATGGTATGGAAGCTTTCAATTAATATCTGCTTAGAATAGTTAAAAACAGGCCAAGTGCTAATTAAAATGTAAAGCCATGGAAATAAAAGAAAAAGCGTCGCCCCATCTTAATTATTAACCCTCATTTTGTCGCAATATCTGAAGCTAATATTCATTTGTAAGCTCGAAAAATGGTTCGACTACCTGTTGTAAAAATCTGATAAGTGTGTTTCACATTTTTTGTACATACTCACAAACGAGGACATACGAACAGTATGTGCTCTGCAGTTTCGTCAAAACCTGGGCAGTCAGGGCAGACGGGGCTCTCCGCGTGCCCAAACCTGTGGAGGTACTTCCGGAAGCAGCCATGGCCTGACAGGAATTGTGTCAGATAGAAGTGAACTTCACCATGGGGTCTCTACACCCAGCTCGATAGGTATCAGCCGGTGGGTCCACCTACCTTTATCCCACTCGGGCTGCCATCTGGCAACCGAAGTCACCCTGATGCGTTCGCGGGCTCCTCTGGTGCCACGTAGCTCGAAACATTCCTCGGCTTCCCGGATGACCAGCCCGACCGGCATCATGCTTGCAATCGTGCTGATATCGTGCGGTAGGCAGATATCACTCTGAGACACATTAAGCGGTACGTGCTCTCCAGCTTCCGCAGGTAACTGGTTACCCCCAGAGCTCTCACCCAGGACGGGCCGCCGTACCTAAGAATAGATACGGCAACGCCTGCCAGTAGCCTACATCTACTGGCACACACATTGGAACTGTTGGACATCATCCTCGATAATGCCGCAACAGCAGTCGAAGCCCTCTTGCACGCGTAGTCGACATGGCTGGCAAAGGTCAGCTTGTCGTCTATTACGACCCCGAGTAGCTTCAAACTCCGCTTTGATGCGATCGCGACTTCACCCACGTGAATCACTGCATGGTGAACCGACTTGCGGCTGTTGACGATAACCACCTCCGTCTTATGTAGAGCGAGCTGCAGGCCTCTAGCGCTCATCCAATCCTCCACCATGTTGATCGCGTGTGCTGCGGTCAGTTCTACCTCAGAAATTGACTCCCCGTAGACCTCCAAGGTTACGTCATCTGCGAAGCCGACGATCTTAACACCAGGAGGGAACTTTAGCTTCAGAACCCCGTCATACATAAGGTTCCATAGTACCGGGCCCAGTATTGAACCTTGCATAACTCCTGCGGTAATAGATAAGCCTCTCTGACCGGCATCGGTCTCGTATAATAGTACACGGTTCTGGAAATAGCTTTCCAAAATCCGGTACAGGCCCACCGGCAGGCTAAGCCGGTGAAACGAGAGCGCGATGGCATCCCAGCTTGCGCTGTTAAATGCGTTCTAAACATCATGTGTCACTAACGCACAGTATCGAATACCTCGCCTTTTCTGTTGGATCGCAATCTCGGCGGTCTTTACCACCGAGTTAATAGCGTCCATTCATCAGGCTGAGACGATTGGTATGTAACACTATGTGGCTTTGAGCCTTCTATCAAAAGTTCGGTTTTGGAGTGGTGTGGAGTGGCACTTACTTGTTCGATGGCTACTGCAAACTCCCCTTTACGTATACTTAGTATACGAGAAAGGCAAAAACAGGGTCATTTGGCCGAAAGGGTCGTTTGGCCGAAAGGGTCGTTCGGCCGAAAGGGTCGTTTGGCTGAATGGGTCGTTTGGCCGAAAGGGTCGTTTGGCAGACCATTAGGCCGAAAGTCATTTGGCCGAAAGGGTCGTTTGGCCGAAAGGCTCGTTGCCCGAATCAGGTCAAATGACCCTTTCGGCTAAATGACCCTTTCGGCCAAACGACCCTTTCGGCCAAACGACCCTTTCGGCCAAACGACCCTTTCGGCCAAATGACCCATTCGTCCAAATGACTTTCAGCCTAATGGTCTGTTCGGCCAAATGGTATATTCTGCCAAACAACTTTCGGCCTAGTGACGTTCGGCCAAATGGCTTTTGGCTGAATGGGTTTCGGCCGAATGACTCTTCCCCACCGTGCTGTGAAATGGATCAACGTCTAGATCACTCCGTTTTGATTGAAGTCACTGCGGTCAGGCTGCAGTATCATACAGTACGCATACAAATGATGTCGTCTACTGCAAGCATATTAAATCAACGAATCGGAAGAAAACTGCACCAATACTAGTCACTCATCGATCGAACGAACGACTTTTCCAAGCTTTCAAAAATCAGCGCGTCGACGTCTCAGACCTGGGAATTCAACAGAATGGACACATCTACGTCAACGATCATGTGTCTCGGATGTCAGGGAAAATATCTACTTCTGTTTATGAATCATGTCTACATTTACATCTTAAATTGATCATGTTTTTTCGGACATCTGCTCACATGACTATACATATGTACAATCTTTCTGTTGGACAATGATCTTGATCTCTCTGATCATAGACCGATTTTAGTTTCAGTGAAAAAATCAAGATTCCGCATCTCGGTAAATGATAAATTGAAAACAGATCTGTCATATGAAAATATTTCCACGAACGCTTTATATCTCTAGCGAATTAGTAGTTTTTGGCGATTTCACTAGTCATCTTAAAACAATAATGGAAAATCCTAAAACCTTACAAATTGGAAAGCAGCATACAATGCGTAAGCCGTATATTACATCTGATATACAGATATTATCAAACGTAAAAATTATATAACTATACAATGCTTCAAAAGTAAACTCGGCTTTTCGTGGACAATATTTGTTATTAAGAAACAACGTGAGTAATCGCATCAAGTGGGAGACAAAAGATATCATAAGCGGGGAAAACTGTGCTGAGCTGAGGAAGGTTATTAAAGAATTACTTTTCAACAAAACATCAATAGCCCAAACTTTTTCCTTGAAGAGTACTGGAAGGATTATTAATGATGAGCTATCGGTTTGCAATGAGGGTCTAGTGGGCTTCGCGGTCGTGCAGTTAGCGACGTCAATCGTCTAGACGCATGTGCTGTGGAGTGTGGGTTCGATTCCCGCCCCGGTAAGGAGAAAACTTTTCGCAAAGCGAAAAGCTCTCCACTGCAGTGCACTGGTCCACTGGGTGTTGTATAAATGTCCTGTCCCTTGTCTCATGCTAGATGTTAAGTGTTCAGTCGGTGCGAGCTCTGGTCGAAGACGGTTATTCTGTCTATTAATAATTTATTCCTTCAGGTACGTGAAATATACCAATGGTAGGCATTACCCAGCATTTGCCGTGCCAGTTATTGATGTTTTTTCGTGCACGTTTGTTTAATGAGATGGATATAGGCATAGGGACAGATTCTCTCTTCTTGTGAGGAAAATTTTTACCCCGTACCAAATTGTTAACAATCTGAAAACAATAAAACTTGCTAACTACATCTACCAAGAAAAATAAAAATGTTGAAAGGAAGCAAAAAAGTACAGCGTAGCTTTCATTATAAAACACGATGGACGGACGGAAAGCTTTTTGGAAAAGTGGTGCAATGCCGTGTCATCCAATTTATGTTTCCCAAAAGACAACCATCCATGTTAGTAGCAGAGCAAATCACCCAGCCCTATACCGACAGCAAAATTATATTACCCCCTTGTTGCAGTTTACCGAATTTGAGCACGTCGTGTCATCAACACTCGGTATAGAGAGGAAGGTATAGAGCACAGCACTTCGTTGACAACTGTCATCCAACAGGGCATCATATCCGTTTCGTCGGGATGAACTCTAACGCCGGCGCTAACCTAACTAACCGTGTTACACCTTTGCATGGTCGCTATCATCGCCAGGTCGTTGCTTCGTGAGTGAGTCACAACACTCCGGTAGGTACCTACTCATAAGTGGCACGAAGCAGGATAACTAATGTTTCTACAGTTATCGTGAAAACGGGATTAAATTTACGACATCGCACCCTCCGTAGCGGCGCTTAATTAAAGCGAGCTTCTCATGAAACGGACGGTATGTTATTGGCCGAGATGAAAATCAACGAGGTGCTACTACGGTAGCGCGGGGCTGAGGCGAAGGAAAATGTGTTAGTTGGTTTTTGTATGATTCTCTCAAAATGGAAGTTCTTCTAGCTATGATGCTGCCAGAAGTGGTGGCAAAAACCTCCACGTTTGCCAAGAATGGCATCAACACGAAATGGAGCCATTGCTACGCTTGGAGTGGGAGCTGCTTCAAGGTGCTCTTCGAAAATTACGTGTAATCGTATATGTGGATGTTATATTTAGCGGACGTTATATTTAAATAATACTTAAAAACAGTTGACAACCATTAGGTCACTCCTTGAAAATGTACAATGTTGCAAAGAATCAGTTTTTCAACTGTGCTGTGCTTTTTTTCAGCAACTCTTTCGAATAGTTCGTTGTTTGAGAAATCTTCTAGGTACGCAAGTGAAATGCTATTTTTTGCAGTATTTTATACTAAATGATAACAAAATTTGTATCATAAGTTATTACAACCAGTGCTTTAAGTTTATAACTAGTGGATTTCAAACAGCGAATGTCTGAAAAAATGCCGAACGCCGGACAACATTGTTTCTGGATGACCCACGGATTCCAAGGCCCTCAGATGATTGAAGAGTAGCGTAATGAAAACGAAAGCTTTTCATTATTTGACTCACAGTATCATTCATTGTATCATAGCATAGATATCTGGAGCTCAGTGCTTCAGATGACGTGGGATTTGAAAGCATTCAACAACTGTTGCTGTAGCGGGACGGGCGGGAAAGGAAGCAAACTAGAACACATCCCAGCATTTTACGAGGACATGATATGAATAGACGATCGAGCTCTCCCATGCTAACTGGTAGAGGTTCCATGCACCATTTATGCGAGCGCTACCAGCATTCTACGGCGGAATACCTATTGGGAGTACGATATGCAGCAGGTTCCAGTGTAACCACATTTCAGTGGGTGGTGGTGGGAAACCGACTGCGATGCATTTTCGGACTTGGCTCCCCTGGTTAACCTCGCTACAGATGCGGGGGAGATTGCCTATGCGGCACGATGCGGTGCACGTTGCGAGAAACAAATTATTTTTAGTCAGCGGTGGTAGCATTTTGTTTACCCTTTAATTAAATTTCATAATAATTGAACATCCATACGTACTAGTGCTCGATTAAGCTTCTAGTGAAAACATTTATTTATGGTTAATCAACTGTTCTGAAATTCTCAAACTCTTCATTGTTTGAATGGTAACATTTTATGGGTCTACGAGACCCATCTTTGCCGCGTACATCTGACAACTTAAGCACCAGATAGCACTCTGTTGAGGGGGAAACAAACCAACATTAAAACAACAAATAACTTAACAGATATCAACTTGAATCATCCCACCGATGTAACCCCATCATTCCGGCTTCAACTAACCGCAGCACCACCGATTATTGCTGGTGTGTATTGAGTCTAAGCCTACGCTATCTCGTCTATGCTATCCATCCACCAAAAACGCAGCCAACCAGCCAGACAAGCTGAGCCGACCGGCCGACATTGCTATTATCATGCCTTATCTCGCAGATCATAATTAACTCCGCTAATCATCTCGCAAACTGGTTCTGCTCTCATTACATCTCGTAAGCAACATGAATGTAAATCGCGCTTCTTGTTGAACGTTAGATAATGATCCCTGTTTCTCCCAGGCCGCACCGCGCAGTCGCTTTCTATTTCCAGTCCACACCGCTATCAGGATGAAGATAGAATCTATGTGTGCAGGCTGATGAGCTTCAAAGTGAAGACCCAGTAAAATATTTGAGATTTGAACTTGTGTGTCTTTGCAGCCGTCGAAACTGTTAACCGGAGAACTTATTTTTAGCGAGAAGCGCTTGTTGATTTTTTATTCGCACATAGGTGCTTCTTCCAACCACTTCTTTGCAAGCACGAGCCAACTGGTCGCTTCGCAACAACCGGAGGAGGGGGTACTCTTGAATAAATTTTGATATGGATCTGAATCATTTGATTCGCCGGAACAGATGTCATCTGAAAAGATGGTGTTGAAGTTGAAGACGGTATCATCACCGTCTAGCTGTTGAATAACGTATCTGGTGACGAAAACAGCTTCATTTTGATAAAAATGTTTGAATTTTAATCAATTAGTAGCACTTTTGACTCTTGGAATGAAGCAGAATATGGGGTCGGTTAAGAAAATATAATTGTAGGATGAATTGTTGTAGGTAGGACTTATCCAAAAATATTTGGATAAGAAGAACTCAAAGGACACATCTACATTATGTATTAACTTTATTAAAGCGAAAACATCCTGATCAATCCACTTAGTGCTAAGGTAACCTTACTTGTATTTATCATTTGTTGAATGGCTATGAAACATAGTGACATCATATACGACCTTCCAAGCAACACCACTTGTTTTTGAGCTTCTGAGTGTGTAACAATATCTGTATGACAAACTAATCATCTACTTCCGCTGATAGACACTTTCGAAAACTTTCAAATACTCGTTAGTAACGCACATACTTCTTCCGTTACCTAGAACTTGTTGGAAGCTAACCACTGCAGTATCGTGGACGTGCTCACTAGCTTTACATGACTGGTTAACGCCTTACCACTTCTGATGGCGTACCATATTGACCAGCACATACCAAAGAGATCACAGAAAGGATCCAGAAAGGATCATGAATACCAACGAGCCTACCTTAAAAGCTTTGCGCAGTATCAACAAGATATTGAGCACAAATTCAAATCTATAACAAAATCTTTCCGGAAATATGTCAACGACAAACGCAAATAATCCGGGCTACCATCGTCAATGGAGTTCAGCGAAGAAATCGTCCCAACTAGACAGGAACATCGAAATAGAGAGATATCGAGCCTCCCTACTACCGATATATGGAAGCAAAAATGTAAAGGATTGAAGGGACCGAGAAAACCATCGTCATAGAGATATTTATCGAGATATAGAACAAGGAAATGTAGAGAGTCGACTGTATATTGAAACCAATAATTATAATCCCGGAAAAGGTGAAATGTCTATTGAGCTTCGCTTAGCTTAGTTTTGACAAACTACACATATCAATGGTTGCTACTCCGCGATTGACCAGAATCAGTGAAGTTGCGCAAAGATTCAACTGAATGACTGACTCGGATTGCTCAAGCATTCTCACTGTGCAAGTTTCAATGACTCAAATGTTTAAATGATCAATAACGGGCGCCGGTCAGGTCCTTGTAGTCAGTCAGCAAGAGGATAGGAATATTAGTTGATGGCTTTTGCTATTTGAAGATCGTGTTTACCTCTGCGTCACTAAAAAAAATATCAGGAAGGATTAGCAGTTAGTCGGTAGGCATCGTTGGATCTGGATTCAGTATGATAAGTGATGCGATCGTGTCAGTTTTCTTACACAAATGTAAATGAAAATTAGTGTAACTCATAAGATATATGAAAAATAGAACTGAAAATTAACAGGATATAGGGGAACTTATATTCATCTCATCACGAAACAAAGAAATACAGGAGCAATTTCTTTGCTTCTTTTTGTCCACATGCGTGCTCACTGCAGAAAAAAAGTACTAAAATAAGAAACAAATCAATTTTTTTCCATTGTCTTGTTTGTGATGGGATGAATATCGAAGCAATGAGATGATTTCCAAGAGCAGTTCTCTTGTGACTCTCCATAAAGTTGGCTGAAATTTTCATCATATCAAACTCTTGGAGAGAAGCTTCCGAGCCTCTTGGAAGGCGGCCTTCGAACCACCTAAAACGATGCTTTTGAGCATCTTGGAATGATGCTTCTGAGCCTCTAGTACGTTGGCTTCCGAGCCTCTAGAAAGATGAATTCCGAGCCACTTGAAGTGAAGCTTCTGGAAAAAAGGCTTCTGCGTCTTTGAAAAGAGGCTTCTGGGCCTCTTGAAAAGAGGCTTCTGGGCCTCTTGAAAAGAGGCTTCCTAGCCTCTTGAAAGGAGGCTTCCGGGCCTCTTGAAAGGAGGCTTCCGGGCCTCTTGAAAGGAGGCTTCCGGGCCTCTTGAAAGCAGGCTTCCGGGCCTCTTGAAAGGAGGCTTCCGGGCCTCTTGAAAGGAGGCTTCCGGTCTCTTGAAAGGAGGCCTGGGCCTCTTGAAAGGAGGCTTCCGGGCCTCTTGAAAGAAGGCTTCCGGGCCTCTTGAAAGAAGGCTTTCGGGCCTTTTGAAAGGAGGCTTCCGGGCCTCTTGAAAGGAGGCTTCCGGGCCTCTTGAAAGGAGGCATTGCGGGCCTCTTGAAAGGAGGCATTCCGGGCCTCTTGAAAGGAGGCTTCCGGGCCTCTTGAAAGGAGGCTTCCGGGCCTCTTGAAAGGAGGCTTCCGGGCCTCTTGAAAGAAGGCTTCCGGGCCTTTTGAAAGGAGGCTTCCGGGCCTCTTGAAAGGAGGCTTCCGGGCCTCTTGAAAGGAGGCTTCCGGGCCTCTTGAAAGGAGGCTTCCGGGCCTCTTGAAAGAAGGCTTCCGGGCCTCTTGAAAGGCGGCTTCCGGGCCTCTTGAAAGGAGACTTCCGGGCCTCTTGAAAGGAGACTTCCTGGCCTCTTGAAAGGAGGCTTCCGGCTCTCTTGAAAGGAGGCTTCCGGGTCTCTTGAAAGGAGGCTTCCGGGCCTCTTGAAAGGAGGCTTCCGGGCCTCTTGAAAGGAGGCTTCCGGGCCTCTTGAAAGGAGGCTTCCGGGCCTCTTGAAAGAAGGCTTCCGGGCCTCTTGAAAGGAGGCTTCCGGGCCTCTTGAAAGGAGGCTTCCGGCCCCTTGAAAGGAGGCTTCCGGGCCTCTTGAAAGGAGGCTTCCGGGCCTCTTGAAAGGAGGCTTCCGGGCCTCTTGAAAAAAGGCTTCCGAGCCTCTTGAAAGAAGGCTTCCGAGCCTCTTGAAAGCAGGCTTCCAGGCCTATTGAAAAGGAGACTTTCGGGCCTCTTGAAAGGAGGCTTCCGTGCCTCTTGAAAGGAGACTTCCGGGTCTCTTGAAAGGAGACTTCCGGGCCTCTTGAAAGGAGACTTCCGGGCCTCTTGAAAGGAGACTTCCGGGCCTCTTGAAAAAAGACTTCCGGGCTTCTTGAAAGGAGGCTTCTGGGCATCTTGAAACGAGGCTTCCGGGCCTCTTGAAAGAAGGCTTCCGGGCCTCTTGAAAGAAGGCTTCCGGGCCTCTTGAAGGAGGCTTCCGGGCCTCTTGAAAGGAGGCTTCCAGGCCTCTTGAAAGGAGGCTTCCAGGCCTCTTGAAAGGAGGCTTCCAGGCCTCTTGAAAGGAGGCTTCCAGGCCTCTTGAAAGGAGGCTTCCAGGCCTCTTGAAAGGAGGCTTCCAGGCCTCTTGAAAGGAGGCTTCCAGGCCTCTTGAAAGGAGGCTTCCAGGCCTCTTGAAAGGAGGCTTCCAGGCCTCTTGAAAGGAGGCTTCCAGGCCTCTTGAAAGGAGGCTTCCGGGCCTCTTGAAAGGCAGCTTCAGGGCCTATTGAAAGGAAGCTTCCGGGCCTCTTGAAAGGAGGCTTCCGGGTCTCTTGAAAGGAGGCTTCCGGGCCTCTTGAAAGGAGGCTTCCGGGCCTCTTGAAAGGAGGCTTCCGGGCCTCTTGAAAGGAGTCTTCCGGGCCTCTTGAAAGGAGGCTTCCGGGCCTCTTGAAAGGAGGCTTCCGGGCCTCTTGAAAGGAGGCTTCCGGGCCACTTGAAAGGAGGCTTCCGGGCCTCTTGAAAGGAGGCTTCCGGCCTCTTGAAAGAAGGCTTCTGGGTCTCTTGAAATGAGGCTTCCGGGCCTCTTGAAAGGAGGCTTCTGGGCCTCTTGAAAGGAGGCTTCCGGGCCTCTTGAAAGGAGGCTTCCGGGCCTCTTGAAAGGAGGCCTGGGCCTCTTGAAAGCACGCTTCCAGGTCCCTTGAAAGGAAGCTTCCGGGCCTCTTGAAAGGCTTCCGGGCCTCTTGAAAGGAGGCTTCCGGGCCACTTGAAAGGAGGCTTCCCGGCCTCTTGAAAAAAGGCTTATGAGTCTCTTGAAATGACGCGGGCCTCTTGAAAAAAAGCTTCCGGGCCTCTTGAAAGGAGGCTTCCGGGCCTCTTGAAAGGAGGCTACCGGGCCTCTTGAAAGGAGGCTACCGGGCCTCTTGAAATGAGGCTTCCGGGCCTCTTGAAAGGAGGCTTCCGGGCCTCTTGAAAGGAGGCTTCCGGGCCTCTTGAAAGGAGGCTTCCGGGCCTCTTGAAAGGAGGCTTCCGGGCCTCTTGATAGGAGGTTTCCGGGCCTCTTGATAGGAGGCTTCCGGGCCTCTTGATAGGAGGCTTCCGGGCCTCTTGAAAGGAGGCTTCCGGGCCTCTTGAAATGAGGCTTCCGGGCCTCTTGTAAGAAGGCTTCCGGGCCTCTTGAAAGGAGACTTCCGGGCCTCTTGAAAGGAGGCTTCCGGGCCTCTTGAAAGGAGGCTTCTGGCCTCTTGAAAGGAGGCTTCTGGGCCTCTTGAAAGGAGGCCTGGGCCTCTTGAAAGGAGGCTTCTGGGCCTCTTGAAAGGAGGCCTGGGCCTCTTGAAAGGAGGCCTGGGCCTCTTGAAAGGAGGCTTCCGGGCCTCTTGAAAGGAGGCTTCGGGCCTCTTGAAAGGAGGCCTGGGCCTCTTGAAAGGAGGCTTCGGGCCTCTTGAAAGGAGGCTTCGGGCCTCTTGAAAGGAGGCTTCCGGGCCTCTTGAAAGGAGGCTTCCGGGCCTCTTGAAAGGAGGCTTCGGGCCTCTTGAAAGGAGGCCTGGGCCTCTTGAAAGGAGGCTTCGGGCCTCTTGAAAGGGAGCTTCCAGGTCTCTTGAAAGGAGGCTTCCGGGCCCTTTTGAAAGGAGGCTTCTAGGCCCTTTTGAAAGGAGGCGTCCGGGCCTCTTGAAAAAGGAGAGTTCCGAGCCTCTTGAAAGGAGGCTTCCGAGCCTCTTGAAAGGAGGCTGGGCCTCTTGAAAGGAGGCTTCGGGCCTCTTGAAAAGAGGCTTCGGGCCTCTTGAAAGGAGGCTTCCGAAGCCTCTTGAAAGGAGGCTTCCGAAGCCTCTTGAAAGGAGGCTTCCGAGGCCTCTTGAAAGGAGGCTTCCGAGGCCTCTTGAAAGGAGGCTTCCGGGCCTCTTGAAAGGAGGCTTCCGGGCCTCTTGAAAGGAGGCTTCCGGGCCTCTTGAAAGGAGGCTTCCGGGCCTCTTGAAAGGAGGCTTCCGGGCCTCTTGAAAGGAGGCTTCCGGGCCTCTTGAAAGGAGGCTTCCGGGCCTCTTGAAAGGAGGCTTCCGGGCCTCTTGAAAGGAGGCTTCTGGGCCTCTTGAAAGGAGGCTTCCGGGCCTCTTGAAAGGAGGCTTCCGGGCCTCTTGAAAGGAGGCTTCCGGGCCTCTTGAAAGGAGGCTTCCGGGCCTCGTTTTAACAAATAGTAAACGATTGCAATTATGTCGTAGTTTTCGCGTAACTACTAAACCTGCAATAACACTGCTCCTGGTGGGAAAGATAGTACAGAAAAATTCAAGGTAACCATGTTTAATTGTACGTTTCAGTGATCCACTCTGATTTTAATGAAATTTAATGACTACGACCAAAGATTCGTAATCTGTAATAAAATCGACCAGGCAATATGTTGAGTGAAAGCTCCTGAATATTATTCGCAGTCATATAGGCCCACCCCTAGCCAGCGCCCACTGCATACCAACCCTCAAATAAACCTGAAATGGCCAATCAGTCGCTTTCCAAACCAGCCCACACAATCGGAGTACACCCAGAATATGGCACAGAATCGACTGAGCGTCTGTTTTTTTGAATCACCCTAATTATTAGTTTGCTGCTACCGGTGCCGCTGTGCCATTATTTTTCTAAGTATTTTCTTCCGGCACGAATCAACTTCGTACAAGTAACTAGTTTGATAAGCCTCCCATCAATCTTTCGGGTTGCTCCTTTGGAGCCGTACACTAATTGGCGAATGAAAATTAGAATAATATTAATCTGGAAAAGATGGGGTTGTCGAAATGAACCTGCTGCAATAAAGTTTAAAACATACATACACGCACAAGCACATACGCACACTCATAGACAGGCGTTCCGTTTATCACGAGCTAAGTGATTTTTGATTCTACTAAATGAAGCTCCAACCAAGGTTCGTTTTTGCTATGAAATTGTAGCCTTTCAAGATTTTTGTAAGAGATAAAAATCTCCTACCACGTTCAAAATTCCGAGAAAAAGAATGATAACCATGAGTCTTCACGTCGTTGTCACGAATCGTGATCCAATTCCTTCCGACTGAATAAATAGCTTTACTCCGCGATATCGTGTCGCCTTCCCAGTCTACTAAACTGGCACAGTTCACACGATAAATCTTTCCTGCCGCATGACGCATTTCAACGCACGGCTGCCGGCTGTTCAGTTTCGGCCTCCCGGTATCATTCTGCTGTCATTCGCATTTCCGGCTCACCGTCGAGAACGCAGATTGTCGAGTTTCTCATTTACCGGTGGTTCGTTCAGAGGGGCAGAGATAATTAGATTAATTGCGATCATATCACACACTCACTAACTTCACTTTGTCTTATGTTCGCTTTGAATCATCAGATCTGCTTCACTATCATGTTTGTATCCGCGAACAGTGCGTAATGCTTTAATCTTCATCCCATCCGTGTTCGGTGCTGTAGGTATTCCGTACTAATGCATGTTTTCTTTGAACGTCCCGAACTGTTGATTACCGTCTTCATTAGACTGAGCCCGAAATATCAAAAAAAAATCCAGCTTCATACATAATAGTGTCATTATATTGTTTTTTCAAATCAATGTTTTTTTTGGATATAAGGTTGGTGTCTTAACTAAATGCGAGAAAGGCACCACCAACACTAGGTGGATTAATCTGGTTTTTAGTCTTCAGTTCAGAATCGTTTTTCTATACCTAAACCTGAGTGTGTTGGTGTAAAGTGGAGAGCAGTGTAGTTTCAAAAAGAATCAAATGGTTCCGAAATGAATCGTGGGATTTCGAAGAATTCCACGGAATCAATAAATGAAAATTTTACGTTTAGTTTCTACTCGATTTGGGTCAGTCTAGTCGTCATCACAGAGTATTGCAGGTTCACCGCACCAGCTGATGGTCAGGAATTGTCGCTGCTACTGGTACTGAATCACATTTTTTTCTTGGCGCTGCTGACACGCTGATTGCTAAGTTCCTTTGTAAACTGGCATGTCGCTACCGCTTGCTTGTTCTTGCGAAGGTAAGTCCCACGTCCCACGCGGGATGCTGAAATTCAAAATATGAAGGAAAAAAAATGCAGAACAAACAAAACGCTTCTAACGACCTGATTTTTGCGCTGCTTCCAGATAAATCATAAGGCGGCGTGTGGTCGCCGCACCCGCCTTGGTGCCGCTTGGGGAAAAGAACATTTGCTTCTTCAGGAAAACGGCAGTTAACTGTCGAGGGTACTTTGCGACTACGACGACGTCGTCGTCATCACATCGTCGTTCCGTGGAAACGTTCAGGTTGAATTGTCACATATGTGAGTCTGGTGGGTTTTCATGAATGTGGGAATGTAGGTTTATGAAATATGGGGTAAAGAAAAATGAATGAGTCTGGCTGAGGCGTCTGACCGAGAAAGAGAGAGTTTCTCTATTTTCAAGGTGATAGAGAACACCTGTTTGGGCGATTGGTCCCGGCAACGGTTATACGAATCGTGTCGAGTGGTGTTTACGTTTGAGAAATGTAGCCTGGGTCTCAGAACGACGAAGTAACAAATTGATTTAATGTGAGCTAATTAGTACGGTTCGTTTGAAAACTGTGAATTGTGACTGAGGGTGACTGATCTGTCGAAGAGATAAACTACATTACGTTATATTTAGTTAGAGTTAGACTATTATTGCAAGTTTTTTTTTAATCAAGTATATTAGAATTTACACAACTACAACTTTTGATGCACAAAGAATCATCGAATAAATTTTGAGCACTAAAGATCGTTAGAAAACCTTGATGACAAATATTATGATAAATTGACCAAAAACGAGATCATTATTGGACTACGCGAATGGATGAACGTTGTTACGGAGAGAAAATAGAATCATCGAAATCCAACACGGCTAGGCATAGAACATGAATTTTAAAATATTTCTAAAAATTGTAAAATTATATGGTTTGTTTGTTCGATTTGCGACATTAGGTATCCACTTGGCATATGAACAACATATGAATCATTTGTTTAAGTAACTACATATATTTATTTTACACAGGTCCGAGAAAACACATTATCAATTATCACATTCACCATTTTAAAACAGTCGTTGTAATGTTGAGCACTGTGACCGTTGAGAAAATATCGAATTGCAAACAAAACCACCGCAAAAAAGCCAAAACTATGACCATACGACACCTAGAACGACATGTAAATTAGAACAAAAACGATTGACCAATTTTTCTCTTGAAAAAGACCACATCCAATGGTCGAAACGTCGGTCAGAGTAAAACGCCAATCGTTTAATGGTTTTATCAGACTGAGATAGCCGAAATCTCTACAGAAATTTCATACATTTCCGAACAATTTTGTTTTCATGTTTTTGCCAGAATACGTATTTTGGACGAGGATTCGGAATTTAAAATCATTTTGGCCAAAACGTCACAGTCGCAGTTCCTCATATTTTGTAATTATGAAAATAATTCTATAATCATTCTAACACATTGGCGGAGTTAAGCTGGGGCACGATGAGACACGTGATCCACCAAATCGAATATGTCCCTGTAATAAAATTATATACCCCAAAATTGTTCTGACAAGAAAAATAATTTTCCGCCAATTTTTATCGAGTCGACTCGAGTTGAGTCAAGTACGAGACACTGAAGACGGCCTTACTGCAGGGATGGGAAAAATCAAATTTTCAAAAATCGAGGATGATCATAATTCACCCGCGATCTTACTTTTAAATTATCAAGTGACAAAAACTCGCCAGCGATTAGGAATCGTTTAAAAATCGTATCTTGATTTCAAGCATTTACCGTTACATTTTGAACTCTTTTTCCTTACTATCATGAAACCATAACGTCAAATAGAAGATATAACGGGACTGTTGACAATTAGCTGATATTAGTAAAGATTTATGTTTGAATGAAAATTCTTTGTTTATATCATTTGAGTACAAAATTTGAGAATTTGTCGCCGGCGACAACTCGCCTATTGTTTTCACGTGAAAAGTTTTCACATGACAATTGCCATCATTATCGTCTGATAATGATTCAGCACAACACTGCCGTTCTGTTACATATCTGTCGAAGTTACGATAAAGTGGTGGAATTAAATGGGTTAGTACATCTTATGACAAATAATTATATCTGCCAACATTGTTTCAAAATGAAAAATATTTTCCTAGAGTTTTGATTAATTCTGGAAAAACTTCCGAAGGAATTCTTGGAGTTATTTTTGAAAGAATTTTTAGAGAAATCTTAGAAATTCAAATAGGTATTTTTCCAGTAGCTCTATAGGAAATTGCATCGTATATTCCTCTAAGAATTCCTTTGTAAAAGATATCCGGAAATTTATCAGACTTTGGAAATTTCTTTGAACATTTATTCTGAAAATCTCTTAGATTTTTTTCCTTTCAGGATTTCTCTCAAGCGATAGTTTAGAATATTACGAAATTAATTCTTTTTGACATTCTGGAAATTTATCAAAGAATGAAATAGGAAATCCTAAAGGAATTTTCGGATGGGTTTCTAACGGAAATATCAAAGGAATTTCTAAATGAAATTTGTTGAGGGAGCTTTTGAAGTAATTTCCGAAGGATACTCTTTCAAGTATGTATTCCTGAAGAAATTACTAAGTGAAAAGGGATTTCTTGAGAAAATACTAAAATAACTGTTGATGCAATTCTTTAAAAAAAATGAAGGAGATCTTAATTGAATTTCTGCAGGAATTCCAAAAGCAATTTACCAATTTCAATTCATAAAGAAATTCATTGAAAGAATTCTCCTCAATAAGCTTCGGAAGCTTTTCCTGAGTTAGTTTCCGTAGGCATTCCTAAAGGAATTTCTGAGGAGTTTCCGTAGGAATTCCAAGAGAATTCCTAAAGGATTCTTCGAAGGAATTTATAAATGAATTTCTGAAGAAGTTCTTAGAAGAATCTGTTAAGGAATTCTAGAAGAAATCCCACAGAAATTTCGTAGGATTTTCTAAAGGAGTTTTCTAGGAAATTCAGAAAGTAACCTATTTTCAAAAATAATTTGGAAAAATAAATTGTAACACCGAAAATTAATTGAAATATTCCTTTGGAAATTCCTCAAAATTTTAAATAAGGAATTATAAGACGTATCGAAAGTCATTCAGAAATTCCTTTACGAATTCTTTCAGGAATTTCTTCAGCATCCTTCTGAAGTTCCTTCAGGAATACCTACGGAAAGTGTTTTAGGAATACCTTCGGAAATTCCTCTAGTCCTTCCGATGTTTTATTAGGAATGCCTTTGGAAATTCCTTCGGAAATTAATTTAGGAATTTCTTCGGAGTATATTTTAAGCATTCTGCTAGAACTTTCTCAAGAAATCCCTTCGGAAACTTCAGGAAGATATTCTTGGAATACCTTTGAAATTTCCCTCAGGAATTTCTTCAGATCTCCAGTAATTCTTTCGAAAATTCTTATAGGAATTCCTTCTCGTAAGGCCTCCTGATTTTTGTTAGCAACTTTTCTAAAAATTCCTTTAGCCCTTCGGAGATTCATTTTTAAATTCGTGCGGAACTTCCTTTGAGCATTCTTTCGGGAATCTTCTAGAAAACCGTTGGAACTCTTACGAAAACTGTTTTAGGAATTCCTATTTTCGCCTTTCGGAAGGTTCTACGGAAGAATCCCTGGAGGAATATGCAAATGAACTACTGGGGAAATTTTATAAATTATTCCTGGAGGAGTTCTCGAACGAATTTCTGGAGAAATTTTCAAACAAATTCCTGCAGAAGTTTCCAAATGCATTTCAGGAGAAATTTCAAAACGAATTTTCGGAAAACAATTGAATAGATTTTTGAAAATATTTTCTTAACCCGTTTCAGTTTGACCTATTGCCATGAAATTTGTAGGGAAGAAGGGCCATCATGTCAATTTTTTGGTACATGACTTGATTTGAACATAATACATTATTGGATTTCATCAAATCGGCCGGATTTATTAACCCTTTCAAGACGACTTTTTCACACGAATTGAACGTACAGATCTGGGTTTTTCCGCTCAATCCTGCCAAAACTAGTATAGAAAGAACTCAAAAGGTGTTGAAATATATTTTCCAGATGTCCTAGGTAGTCCAAACTGTTCTGGAGTACATATCCTTGAATGCATCAGAAAATATGTTTGGAAACAAAATGTCCAAAGCTGAAAATATGTCCAAAAATATCTATGTTATCATAAGACATGAAATTATCGAGTTTAGAATCCACACAGATAGAAAAAGTTGTTGAAATTTACACGAAAGTAATGCACATAAATGGAATGCCAAAAAGAGCGTAAATTTAAACGATATTATTACCTGAATGTATGCAATTTGTATTGCATTATGACACTTTTTATACGAATAAGTGTCATAATGCTATGTAAATTGCATACATTTATGGCGAACTTGTTGGAAAAGATCCATGTACGCCCAGAATAGTGTAATTTTCCACGTCTTTATTATTTACGCTTCGATTACTTTTCATTATTTCTTTCTGTGCACGTAACCTATTCCAGGGTCTCCAAAATGGCCTGGAGTTCAGAACATACGATTTACCCGATCAACCAAGTCCTGAACGATGTATTCGTTCATCGCTATACATCCCAACAGGTTTATTGAGCCGATAAGATTTCACTTCTTCTTCTTCTTCTTCTTCTTATTGGCATTACATCCCCACACTGGGACAGAGCCGCCTCGCAGCTCGCAGCTCAAATTTATAAAAACATGCAAACTTCTGAAAATAAATTAAAAAATTTTTCGGCCATTCCGTCATGAATGCGTCTCGCCTACAATGAATGAAAAGAATGAAAAGGGGTCATGTTCAAACTGCAGTTTTGAGATTCTTAATCTACTGAGCAGAGTGAGCACTGACTCTCAGAAAAAATAAAACATAGAGTATGTAAACGTTTCGTTAACTCCACCGTTCACTTCCCCACCTTTCACTATTTCTTCAATCGAAGACTTTATGAAGGATATGATGGCTGGTTAATGTGTATTAATGAAGAAGCCACAATTGAATTAATCAAGTGCACAATATAAATACATACAAGTGAACCAAATAATGGATTATCCTGAATAGTAATCCGAGTGGTCACCAATAGGAGCGAATCGATTTGATAAATTTTCAGCTTAGTGCGTTCTCCAGAATTTAGTTTCTGAAAATACGCTTGTGACTTTGTTGTACACTGCCCTTATACGCATAAAAGTGTCATTTTCTTCGACTTGAGTAATTTGCCGTTGAATTTATCAAACTAGTTTTACATGGAGAAACCCAAAATAAAATGAAAAAAAAAATGCTATCTTCACAAAAATGTAACGTAATATTCTTTACCATTATTTATTGCTGTGGGACAATTAAATGGACCATACTTAAGTTTATTTTTTGTGTTAAAGAGTACCTTTCAATGTGATTTTTATGCGAGTAAATATCAAGATGAGACAACTAAAGTGGGATTTATTTTCAAATTTCTTGAACAAAGCCTACTATTTTATTAGTTTTTCTTGAACAGGAGACAATTTTAAGCTAATTTCTGAAAGAAAATCAAAAGCGTCAAAAACTTACATGGGACTCTTATGCGAATCCAGACAGTATTATAGTCACCTTTACAACCTCGTGCTTCTTGAGTCTCACTGAGTACATACATTTTGTTATTATAACGGCAAAATTAGCTTATGTCTGAATATAACGCAGTGTTTCAACTTGCCCCGATACGCGGGGCAAGTTGAAACGATGCATATAAAAAGAAAATTTAATGATCAATAATTTAAATATACAAAATATTTATGAAATAGTTTGTTAAGGTAGCTTATTTTTTATGTATAATCTTTGACCCAAATTAGCAAACACCGCAAACGGATTCAGAATATATCAAAGGGTGTTTTTTTACAGCACTTCGAATTTCAAGTTTGAAAAAACCGTTTCAACTTGCCTCGGTGTACCTTAAAAAAAATTAAATGTCGGCTATATTATAAATTCAAAACACACTTGGACCTTTGTTTTTGTCAAGGCCAGGTCGCAACAAAATTTGGAAACAGCTTTAGAAGCTGTTTCGCGAATGTCTTCTTTCGCGAGTTTTGTGCCGAAAAAGAACGAACTCGTGGCGGATCACTCTTGTTCTTCCTTTTCCACTTCCTCGTTACACTTTGGTACAGACGAGCTCGGTGGTCTAGTGGTTACCGCTTCTCCCTTACAAGCAGGAGGTCGTGGGTTCAATTCCAGGCTGGTCCCTTTCCTACTTTGTATTTCTATCTTAGTTCTTTCTGTGTTTCACGTTCTACCAAAACGATTCCTACTGTTATAACCTTCCACTCAATTCCAAAACCTCCCGTGGCAAATATGAGAGGTCGTAGAGTTTCTTAAGTAAGTGTCCAACTAACCATCCTTCCCCTTCCTCAGCATTCGCAAGGAAGTGGCCAGGACAGATCTCGACTATTGGAGGGTACATTGCTTCCATCTAAGAGATAGTGATTAGTCCCAAACCAATATCTGTGGTAACGGATGAAAGTGATGCTACTTTCATACAATAGTCTTGGCTTGTACCACCTACGAATTTGTGCGAACTGCTCAACGCTAATGCTAATGCTAATGCTAGGAGAAGTCGAGACAATTTCCAATCCGAAAATTCCGAAAATTCGTCCACCGTGGACGGATTTCGAATCAAAGGATCAAAATCCGTACAGCTATTTTATAACCAAATATTTAAATTGAAACAGTCTGATTGACCACCACTACCACTGTAAATAGTTTGATGCGCACCTTGAGAAGCGATCCCTTCGATTTGTTTTCCACTTACTTTTGGTGCAATTATGCTCTACCCGAAAACAAAATGGCTGCAAAAACTCGGCGTTTGGTGGGTGAAGATTTGTTTTTGATTTTTGTTGTTTTAATTTCAAAGACTTCTTTCCATTTCTATGCCCTAACAGCTTACTGCCAAGTATTTGAACAGGATAAGATAAATTATTTCTACATTGATTGCCTTTAACCACCTTTAATTTATAGATATCTCATGTAGTGGACGGATTTCGGTGCTGTACGGATTACGGTCCCGCACGGTACAGAGATTTTAGGTTCACCAAAGCGTCCGTGAACGCAGAATCAATCGCAGGTTAACCTCATTCTTATTGTGCATCTTGACTGAAGATCAAGATCAAGATCGGATAAACACCATGGTTAAATCAAGTCATGTACCAAAAATTGGGCTGAAAAGGGTGTCTTTATTTTAAATTTTTCAAATCATGTCTTTTTGTTTTGGCGATTGGCCCAGGATCGAGTCCAGTGGAGAAGGATAACTTATTCTGCCTACACAGAAAAAAATAATGAAAACTAATCAGCGCGTAAAAAATACAGACGCGGAAAATTACACTATTCTGAGCATACAAGAATGTTTTACATCAATTTCATCCTAAATGTATGCAATTTGTATAGCATTATGCCACTTAATCGAATAAAAAGTGGCATAATGCAATACAAATTGCATACATCCCAGCTAAAATATCGTTTAAAATTACGCTCTTTTTGGCATTCCCTTTATGTGCATTACTTTCGTGTAAATTTCAACTACTTTTTCTATCTGTGTAGGTTTATCAAAGATCTGTAGCCCATCAATTCAAAATTCACCAAAAAATAGACATGATGACGACGGGTTACGACGGTCACGGGTTATTTCAATATTGTTTTCTAGGTCATACCGAAACGGGTTAACAGATTTCTGAAGGAATTTTCTAAAGAACTATTGAAGATATCCACGAAAGTTTTTCCAGCGGATTTTTCAAACAAATACTTACTAGAATTTTCATTTAATCTTCTAGATTTCTACAGGAATTGATTCGACAATTATTTCAGAAACTTTTGCAAGTACTCCGTCAGGAATATCTGAAATAACTCCTTCGCATATTCCTGCGCAAATCCGGAAAGTAGTAAAACAAAACTCTGTTTTTGAATCTGAAATTAAGACTTCATGCTAAAAATATGAACTCAAATATCTGGATTGCAGTCGATCATCATCATATTTCTTTGGATATTCTCAAGCATTATTTGGAGTTTACTTCAGGAGTTGCTTAGGAAATTTCTCAAGGATTTTCTTATAGAGTAGTCACCCAGGTGATATTTTATGAAATTATCCAAAAGTTCGTGGATATAGAAGAATGTAATATGTGCATTTTTGAACGATTTATTAAATTCATTGTGGAAGAAAACGAAAAAGTAAAAGCCTAACTATGACTAATATCCTCGACTGTGTATTGTAATTCAGTAGACATAAGAAATTGTTTACGCGAAGAAATTTGTTAGTTTTTGGGTTGAAATACAAATATAAATGATCATGCTTTTCTTAAACAATACGTTCAACGCCAAAAACAAATTATAATCTCATTTCTCCAAGATTTTCTACGTGCGGCGTCTTCCCTGAGGTGTGCCATCTCACCCGGATTTGACTTTTTTATTCAAGTATAAATAAGGTAGTACAGTCTGATTTTATTTGTTTTGCAAATGATTTCTACACAATGTAGTAGGATCCCTAAACTATCAAAAACAATAAAAAGAGTTTCAATTTAACGTTTTGTTTAGGAGAAATGTCGATTTTTAAAAAGGTGTGGCATCTCACCCGGATTTACCCTACCTTCAAAAATTCCTCCAGGAATTCCATCGGAAATTCCTCCAATGATTCATTACTAAATTCCTCAAGAAATTTCTTCCAAAATCCTCAGCAAATATATTTAGAAACACCTTAAGAAATTCCTTTAGGATTTTTTTCGAAAAATTCCTGAGAACATCCGAAAAAATCAGGACAGGACTACTGTAGTACAACCCAGTCTTGACTCTAGAATTGCTTGCTAGAAAACTCCGCAAATTGTCGCAATTATAGTCTATCCATTATCACACAGCAGTTGAAAGGTTTTTTTTTAGTGACCTAGTGACCTTTTCAATTATAGACGATAAAATGCAATACAAATTTCGTTACATTCGAAACTGCCTGATATATTTTTTAAATTAGTTTATCGCTTGACTGATTAACTCCTCCAATTATAATTCTTACTACTGACACTAAATTATGTATTAATCAATCACGCCAAAAATTCTGGTACCCCACTTTTACCAGAACTCTGGTGCCGCCAGTAGTGTTCTTACATGCGCTGTAGAGATATCTGAAACAGACGCTGCAGCTTTGGATTAATATTTGAACAATAAATTGATCTAAATGCATTTATTCAAATCTTTATGCTAGTAGTTGAATCTGTCATCACACATTTCCATTTAACTATATAGCTATGCTTAAAAAATGAATTAAAAGAGTACTACTGAAATGGCATGAAAAAAAAGTTAACACTGTCTCTAATATCTGAAACCCGGGCCCTGGCATATTCAGGAAATCAGCATGTCTCTGCCAGGAAATCCAATCATGCATGCAATTTGGCTAGCGGTTATGCTATGCAAAACGATAAGGTATTATTAAATTAATATCTAATCAAAATAAGCTGCACCGCACCGAAGCAACGGGACGGTAGCTGGAAGCGATATCTTGTCACACGGGAGATCGATAGCTGTCTGCTTGGTCGAGCAGAGCTTCTTACCACGCTGAAATCGATATTGCTGTTGACGCCGTTCGGTTGCCACCGTTGTTGTCCATCCGTCCGTTGTCGTCACACATGCTCCGCCGACGACGACGGTTGTGCGATGATGCTGCCGGTATGTACGGGCGTTCAGACAGAAAATACCGATCTGGTGGCATACACAACGTTGTGATGATGCTTGGCAACGCGACGCCACGACGGCACAGGAAGGCAAACTTGTCTCCTTGCGCGCGCGAGCGTTGCGGTTTCTGATGGACGCACTATGGGCCATGCCAACAGAATTCTTCACTAGCTTTATTAGAAGAGTGCAAAGGAAGGAGCCATCCGTTTGATGTAGTAGCGGTTTCTGGAATCCGATCATCAAAGACTATTCCATTCAGGCTTGGGAATGATTCGTCATTCATTCGATCAAACCTGCAGAGAAAAACAAACCCACTGCCGCATGATTTTTGGCAGGATACAATGCGAATGTTTGAGTACCCTACATTTTTCGGTCCCTTCTCAAGCCAGATTTTAATAATTTCGTTTTGTTGTAAATAAAACTATTAAATTGATAAATCCAGCAAGAGAATTTTATGTACATGATTTTTATAAACCTATTGATCGAATAATTTCTGAGCTCGTTTAGTGGAGTGCCTTTACATGTCGTGCAAGATGGCAGAGTTGGACTGTAACTTTGCAGATACCGTAAAGTTAAAATCAGGAGTTGAAATTAATCTTGTGTAACGCGCAGGTCATATTGAGATTTTGAATCTATGTTAAAAATGTAAAATAACTATCATGGCATATTATTATTGACAATTTGTTTAATTTTCCTTTCTTTTTTTTGACTTGACTTCAAATAAAAATATTGACCAACAAATTCATTTTGGCCTACAGTGAGGCGCCGTCTCTTGAGGTAAAGTTTTGATTGCACGCTTCGCTCCTCGAATAGCTACATGTGGTGCATTCTCGGTCAGTTGATGTCGAAGTGATGCACATCTTGTAGCGTCAGGGAAATTATTTGCCCCAAGGGTACGCACATAATGTTTTACTAAATTGTCTCGGCAAGCCCACTGCTCCCCGCACCCAGCAGTGCTTATCAAGCCTTGCACAGCTGGCGCAACTGTCCGGCACTAAGTATTTTATGTGGAAATAATTGAATATTTTATTTTCAACAATAATTTGCTAAAATGATTTAATGGGCAGAGGGAATGCGTAATATATTTCGTCTTAATGAAGGTCTTCCGCTCGTTCGCAGCACAGTTTTACAAGAGCAATTTCTGCGAGACCTAGGTGACGGGCATGGGATGGAAAGAAAGCTGGTTAATGGAAGAAGCTGTCGAGGATAATTTCGAAATATTTACTTTCAGACGCAATCAGAGGTATCATCAAGAGGTCAGATTGCCAATTTAGTACGTGTAATTCTCTATCAATATTGGAGATAATTACACGTGAAAGAATAATTGAACTGAACTCTAATAGGGTAAGTGCACCGGTTTCGATAACTCGATTTATAATTTGGCTATTTATTTGACGAGAATAATCGATAAATTTCAATAGCGTGACGAACCAGAAAGTATATCAAATTTTGAACTATTAAGCCCCTAGGAAAATTCTTCATAAGAACCATTATCAACGAAAGTAGCCAAACACTGGAACCCTCGCGCAGCAGCCTTGAATACCAGTGCAACTTAAACCGGTGCAGTCACCCTACGAGGGTTTATAAATGACGTAATACGAAATAGATCTTTTTTTATTCTTTGTAATAATATCATGAAGCAATTCTGTCCACTTCTAAAACTTTTTGAACTTCTTGAATCAAAATGAAACACTGTCCCGGCTAAATGGGGTCAGACGAAAGTGATTGCTATTTTCGATGTCAGAGCTTCATTCGTGCCGGCTAGTTGTGGTGATGTTGTGCATACGGAAGCTATTAGAAAAGATGATTAATCAGTTCGATAAGCGGCTCTCTTTCAGATATTTCGATTTGCTAACGAGGATGGATTCAGCCATTTACTAATTTGGGTTTGATCACTAAAAGGAGTTTGTCAATGACTCAGTTCAGAGACCGAATTTTGACATGTGCATGGTGGACTTTTAGGGCGATGTTTTTTTCAGCTACTGACATATCGAAATAGGTCACGAACCACAATCACAAATTATATTTCATAAATCACGCTCGCTCCGCAAACATGACCTTTAAGTGGTCTTGTTGTGTAGGGGTTATCACGCCTATCTAGAGAGTAGGAGGTTGAGGGTTCGTGATTCAACAAGACACGTGGATTCTTTTTCGCAAATTAAATATCAATTTGTCCATTTCGAAACATGTGCTGTGCATATGCACAGCCAAGATATTTAAGGTGATATGGGAAGCACGAACAATCATCAAATCGTCATCATTTCCATCATTGAATGCTTAATTTTTTTCCACAACAAATATGATTTTGAAAAAGAATCATCCGCGCGTGCTTACTCGCAATCTTCATGCTGATACATTTACAGTTACATCAAACAACTGAAAACCGAAATACTCAAAAATCACGAGGTGATAATGCTAGAAAGAGACAAAAGATAGGAAAAATAACACGGTGTATAGGGCTTCCCAAGTAACCTTAAGGTGACATTATTTCAATATACCGAAGGCAATCCAAAACGTTTTCAGCTCAAGTTATTCGATGTACAATCATGTACCCGAGCAGCATACATGTGGCATAAGGGTTTGTGCAACCTATTTCACATTCGAGTTGCAGCAACCAAATCGGCCTGTATTGAGCTGCTAGTGTGGAAGCGTAAGACCCAAACCTCAGGTCAGCATTATTCCACTGGCCTAACTGGCTAGCCTCAAGGTGGCCTTATTCCAAAATTTGCGAAACGTTCTGGTCCTCGTGGAGGACCAACGCGCACTGGGAGTTTTCGAAAGGAAAGTGTTGTGTGCCATCTATGGTGGGGTGTAGATGCCCAAGCAGCACAACTTGTTTCACTACTGAACATTCCACTGTGTTGCAACTATTCGGAAAAAAACAATCTTTGCGTATGTGCCATCAAATATAACTTTCTTGCAATCTAGAAAGCGCAAGAGATGGAGCCTACGGAAACATCCTTCGATTGCAGTAAAATTGCAATAATGTTGCAAAATATTACAGCGGAAAAAAAAATAAAAAAATAAAACTGGATTCGATTTATGGATCTTGTGATTGATAGCTCTTCACTCTACCACAGCACTATTCAACACTTCGAAGGAAATGCATGTTGACTCACCATAAAACCATACCATTATGAAGTTTTGTACTCGGGTTTTCTGTTACTTGATTGCACCATCATCGGAAAAAATGTTAGTTGTCAAAACATTGAACGATGGTAAATTAAACATGAAGACACACTCATCTTATTTGCAACTTAATCTAAACAAACAAATAAATTTCTAAAGACGGATAGAAGTTACATGATAAAAAATATGCAACTTGATGATTTTGTTGCGTGTTTGCAACACAAAGTGCAGTATTCCTTGGTTGTTTGTTTCCAAATGTCAAACACGTACTGCATTGCAATGGCGGCGAAGCCTCAATAAAGAAATAAAAGAAGTCGACCGAAATCTAACCTGGCAACAGGTTAAAGCGACAGCTGGGTAACGTTCAAGATGGAGATCTTTCAAGTCGGCCCTTCGCATCACCGGAGGTGTACAGGATCCATAAGTAAGTAAGTAAGTTGCTGCATATGCCGCATGAGCTGAACTTCAGAATATTTTGATAGTTCTAGAATATCACTATGAGACACGTCGAGAATTTTCACATGAATCATATGCTAACGGTGCACTGCGCAGGATGTACTGAGCATACTTTGATGTGCGTATTACTTTTCTCTTCTATGGTAGAATTCAAGACCTGAACTCATGAATGTTTTGGATGAACTAGAATGTCCCTAATATTATTCTCAACAAACAAATTGCATCTCTACATTTGTTTGTGACACGATTTGGTATACTACGTGACAAGTTTTTGAGATATATGACCAGAGGTATAACCAATAATAAATAAGGAATACATGGATTTCAATATCGGTAACTACAGTAATAAGATAGATGGGAAACGTTTTAACTCACTTCTACTTAATATATTTCATGTATGTCCTTCGTTTTGTGACGATAGAGTTTGAAGGCACTTAATTACTAAAGAAATTTAGCTATAATAGTAAAAATAGCGAAAAACACACAGACATTTTTGAATCTCGTGAACACGGGAAGGGATCTGATCAAAAAAAGCCTTACTAATCCCATTTGAGAAAAGCCCGAAAATCAGTCAGCCCATTACTGAGAACGATCACTTTGAACGAGGTGAGTGTTGTCCCGGCCTTTCAAGGGTTAAAGTATGAAATATGAGTATAACTCTCAATTATAGAAAAGTTCGCAGTCACTCAAAGCTGTCCATCTTCAAAACATTCACTAGATTATTCCTCGCCTGGGTATTAAGGTCACGAACATTGTGAAAGCATACTTCTATACTTGCAAAATAATTGAATCCACCCATTTGATTCGCAGTTGATCTCAACATGCCAGAAATGTGACGCCAATATCGACGTTGTTGATTCCTTCATTCCGGACACAATTTACCGGACAGCTTTAGCACAAATTCGAGTGGATAATAGCTGAGTTGTTTTCCTGCACCGCCCAAACAAAACGTGACCAGAAAACCAGATACTTCAAACATTCAGAGGATGATAGCAGTAGTAGGTGTTACTTCCCATCAATGGAACTAAATCGCTCGAAGAAGCCTCCGATAAGGAAATATTAGTTCCTTCTTGCTACTGGATTCGGTTCATCATAACACCGTACATTTATCTTTAGGAACGTGACAATTGAACCTGTTTTGTTTACAATAGGAGTCAAATTTTCACGCAGATCAATATTCAGTCCAGTCGCATGCAGCGCCTCCATCACACATCAGTTTGGCAAAGATACAGCCGAACCATAACTTGGATGCCGCAAAGGGGTTTATCATCATGGCACATCCTCTGCCTTCTTGACCAAACAAGGCAATCAAGATAAGACTCACTGGCTCGCTCAGGAAAACAAACGAATTTGTGTGTGCGGTCTTCTGCCGGATGTATCGCCAAAGCAATCCCATTTTCCTAGTTGTTGGGAACTTACCTAATGCCATCCCTTGTTTGACTTCGTTTCCATGTCTCGCCGGAAGGTAGAAGATACCACCGGTTTCTGACAAAGTTCCCAAAATTAGATTCAGTAAACATTTTACGCTTGAGACCTTTTTTGCCCGACTGATTTTGGTTTGGGTGGGTTGTCCCCGTTCTTATCGATGAAGGGGCGTCGTAAATGTCGGCCAATGGCTTTTGTTGTTGACTGTTGGTCGAGAAAAGTGTTTGCATCGCATTTGCCGTCATTAAAGATGAAGAACTGCCCACAAACAAGCTATCACCATGATGATTTTTTTTTGAGTCTTTCCATACTGTTTTCAATGAACATAATTGATAGTTCCATGCACCCAGTGTAACTATTAGACAAATGTATTCAATGTATCAGTAAGTTCTTCTAACATCTCACTCTGTTTTTTTTGTCAGAAAATAGCTCGACAAATTGCCTAATTTAAGCATCTCCAATAGTAGGAACCCTATAGGTCCAATTATTTTCACCTATGTTTAGGCTGACCAGATCATTTCGAGGAAAAAACGGAACAAACGATTTTGCGAAACGGGACATGTTAACGGGACTTTGTGACAATGTGTAGTACAAAAGATATTTTAGTTCCCAGATAAACATTGTCGCTGTCGTCGCTGTCCGGAACATCTTTTGCTGGCGAGGATAGGAGATCAATGAAGGAAAAATACATACGATTTGACAGTTAGGTACCACACATGTTTCGGACAGCAGGTCAAAGGGAACCGAAGCGACAATCTTTATCTTGTAACTAAAACATCTTTTTGTGGTAGGTACTCCTAAGCAGCTTTTCGAAAAAGAAAAAAACGTAAGAAGACAAATGCAAAAACCCAATATGGTGGGATTATTTATTCCTCGTGCCAAATCCCTTTCCTTTTGGAATTTTTGTTAATTCCATGCAAATGGGTGGCGCATGCGAATAAATGTCAAATCTAACAATTTCACAGTATTTTTCAATCACAGTATGATTTCAAAATGTTCAAGAATACTCAGAAAGACTGGATGATTTATAAATCAAAAATATGTGATCAAAGGCTTGTGAGTTTAAAAATAAACTTAACTTATCTAACTTAAAAATTCCAAAAGAATAATGACAAATAAGTCAAATTTGAAAACTAAAATGTCTGACCTTCCGCTTTATTCTATTGACAATTGGACGTAATTGACGTGACGTGTCTTGATTTTTTAGAGCTCTATTATAAAACGGGACAAATTGTGGATTTTTTAAATTAAGACGGGATAGTAAAAGGGCTGAAAAACGGTACTGTCCCGTTTAATACGGTACGTACGGTCAGTAGAGTGATTCAAATTTTGAATTTTTGCCCCCTATGTTTAAACGATTGTATTTGCCATTTTCATAATCCACCTAAATTTTCATCAAATTTGGATGTTATTTGGTTGGGCACACGTCTTTTAAAGTTTGTATGAAAATTACTATGAAAAGCGACCCTTATGTGAAAGACCGTTCCGTGAGGTGGCCCATGAGCTATTCAAATATAATCAATAAATTGATTACACAGAATACTTCTCAAGCTGAAAGGCAGTTGTTGTTGCGTTGTCGTTGATGATTTGTCGTTTTGAAGCAAAGTTATGAAGAAAACAAAAATGCTCATTATTGATATTGATGTTATTCTTTTACGTGTTAAATTGAATTTCCCACGATTCAGTATTTCTTTAATAACTTATTGCATCACTTCGCAACAAAGACCTGTTTCCTTGTAAAATTTCATATGTTGCCAATTTACTCATATGTTTTTAGACCTGAATGGGAAGCGTCGAGGTACGGTTTTCCATAAAAGTTATTGTTTTCATAGTAATTTTCATACAAACTTCAAACCGCGCGTGCTCAATCAAATTACATCCAAATTAGCTAAAAAATTAGGAGGATTATTTAAATGGCAAATGCAATCCTTTAAGCATCGGGGAGCAAAAAAGTCAAAATTTGAATCACTCTAATGGCCAGCCTACCTATGTTGAATAACTAACAATAACTGACCTTAAGGTCACTCCTGACGGAATCCAAGATTAAAAGTGCTCGCGTTTTCGGGGGCACACCACTCGATTCAGAGGCGGCGCACAACTGTCATTTTTGTTGATTTAGCTTTGCTGCGTCGCAGCATGCATGAAGTAATAAAATGACAGTTGTGCGTTGCTTCCGTATCAAGTGGTGTGCCCCCGAAAACGCGAGCACTTTTAATCTTGGATTCCGTCAGGAGTGACCTTAAAGTTGAATAATAACCAGACGAAAATACCACCTCCTTAGTTCCTGTTTTACAGTGTTGTTTTTTCTTGTGGCTTCTTAATATGTCGCTGAATTTCCAATACTTTTGCTGTGAATGGAATCTCATTTGAAATAGAGATTAGCTAATCTAGATAAGCTAATCTAATCACGACAAATATTTCTCAAATATAATTAACTCAAGCTGATGTTGCATGAGAAAAACACAAAAACGCAATGAACAAAGACGAGAGATTTAATCCCCGACCAAACAAAACAACACTGCTTACGTTGAATTGATTTAAATGGGTCAATACAATTTCTGTATTTTAAAAACATTGAATTTTTATCGCGATCACGAAAATAGGGTTGCAATTTCACTACAAACCAGTAAATGGCAGATTATAATATATAGTTTTGCATAACAACCCAAAATCACCACCACCCAACATCAACCCACCGTTTGATTTTCCGATACTGTACTCATCATCTATTAATATGTTAGATGTTTATTTTTCACCTGGGATTAAAAAATCACAATAAAAACTTTGGCTATGTCCTATTATGTGTTTATAGTAATCCAATGCTGCGTTACATAAATATTTGTAATTAATCATGACTGCAAATATCCTTATTTCCCATGCAAAAATAAATTTTTCACTCGATGAAGGCTTCAGCAGCTTCAAGCTTCAGTATAAAATATCGAAGGTACATCACCATTATATTGTTTTTTTTTTACAAATAACAGTGAAGCTGCATATTTCATCTTTCCAAAATGAATACTCTTCTCCTTTCATTTGGATGGTGGAAAGGCTTTTCAAAAGTCATTTGGTTTGGATTGCATTATAAGCCTTCGCTGTTTGAAATGAGTTGTTATTCCCATTTTTATTGTGTGTATCACGCTATTCTGTCGGTAAAAAATAAATCCCCTTTGTCTGAATGTAGTCGCTTGCATTGTGGAAATAGCAATTGCAGTTTGTTATTTATAGCTGCCAACGGCTGGCTGTGCTGCAGATAGAGAGAATCATTTGTTCACATAACTGCAAACATATTTCCATAACATTTTTCTTTAGAAACAACAAGTGTTAGCTTTGGAAAAATAAATTTCAATTTGATTGAATAGATGTATCTACAATTGGGTAATCACATGAAGTACAAAAGTAGAAATGGAAATAATGACTTTGCACTTTGGCTTGCTATATAAAGCATAGTTGGAATTCGAAAAAAAAAACATCCAGAGTACCTGCTGTTTTTTTTATTTGTGGAGAGTGCATTGAGTGCATCCGCAACAATGGTAAGGATGTCGTCCTTGATTCAATGGTTGGAATTTGCGTTTGAACATATGTTTCATAAATTTCTTGTTTTACAATGAAATAGTGAGTAGATACTAATTCTCTGGAGTCCCAACGTGATGATATTGGGATCATTCGGAAAATTCTACGGAAATTCGATTGAATCTTCTAAATTTCCACGGAAAATTCTGCGTACTTCTTTAAATTTGAATCGGCGTGGAAACCAGCCCAGCCACCTTCTGCATGATTTTGTTTTATGACCCTGACTCTTATAGGGGAAGGGGGGGGGGGGGGCAATATGCCCTAGCTAAGCAAACACTGCTTTATTGTCTTATTTGTAACGCTATTCATGGGTATTTTTACTTTATGCATCAGTTAAACAAGATAGCTAGTTGATGCCATTCAAAAATTGTCAAAAATCTCAATCATATTGATAATATTCACATTTAAAAAAAAAAGTGGTAATATTATGTTGCCGGAAAACTCATGAGGCAAAACGCCTTTTAGCTGGCAGCTCCTAGGGAACAAAGCACCACGCGTCGGCGAATCAGCATTCTGGTATGGATAGTGCATGGGGACGCAAGTACATTGTAGGTTAGTACCACTAGCGCGTTTCTCCTCGCCAACGCCAAGGGAAACCACAAAAGGCGTTTTGCCTTGGGGGGGGGGAGGGAGTTTTCGTTCTGGGACCTGTTCCCCTATTACTTTAAAAAATCTTTAGAAAATGCCTCCAAAAATTCTTTCGCAAGTTCATCCAGAAATTGCTTTAATCATTCAATCAAAAATTCCTTCAGGCATTCCTTCGAATACTCCTCTAGGAAATAAAATAGGAAATTCCTTCATAAGGGCATTCTAAGAATTGCTTCGCAACTTTCCTCAAGAATTCCGTCGGAGCTTCCTCCAGAATTTCATACAGAAATTCCTTTCCTTCTTAAAATACTTTGGAGATTTCTTCAGATATTCTTTAAAAATCTCTTCGAAAATTCGATCGATTTTAATTATATAATTCCATTAGAGGAACTATTGTAAACTTCTTAAAAAATTGTTCCAGAAATATGTTGGGGACCTTAATCGGGAATTCCTTCAGATCTTCTTACGGATTCAGAGAATTCGTCAAATGATTTTCCGATCCTTTGTAAATTCTTTTACGTGTTCCTTTAGAACATTCCTCGGAGATGTTCTAAGGAATTCTTTTGGAAATTCGTTTGGGAATACAGTTGACGAAAAAGTATAAAACTGCTCAAACATAGAAGCCAAAAAACCGGTAGTATAAGTGTCAAACCGATGTTGTTGATGCACCAATCATACACTACAACATTAGTTACAGCGCCACTAGCGTTTTAGTACTTATGCTCTACTGGAAGTAAATTCGCAAAATGTTTCGGATTTCTTTGAAATCCTTGGGAATTTTTTAGGAATTCATTTGAAAATTTCTTTACGAAAACTTTAGAAAACACCTTAATTGTTCAAGATATTCCTACAAAAATTCCTTTAGAGGTTCATTCGGAAATTCCGTTATATATTTCTTTGGAAATTTTCATAAGTTCCTTTAGGAATTTCGTTGGAAATTACTTCTAGCATTCGTAGAGGAGATTCTTTCCGGTATTTATTTGCAAATTCCTCCATTAACTTCTCCAGAAAATTGTCGTTTCTTTTAGCATTTCATCTACAAATTCCTTTGAACCTTCAGAAATGCGTTTAAAATTTCCATAGTAGGGTAACCGTACCCTTAGTGGAGGTAGCACCAATAGTGGAGGTAGTGGGGTTTTCATGAGATTTATCATATTTATACTTTTTATGATGGTTTCAGTTGATGCGCCGTGCTTTAAATATCCCTTCAAATACAACTTATCTTAAGATTTTGCTTGAAAAACTATTGAAAACAATGATTTTTCTTAACAAAATTGACTCCCTTGCACCTATAGTGGTGCAACTGTACCAATAGTGGCGAGTCTCATAAGAAACCAATGGATAGCACCACAATGGGAACCAAAATTAATTTTTACCGCCACTAAAGGAACAGTGTACCCATAGTGGTGCAAGCAATATTTGGTAATTGTTGATGTTAAATGACATCTCTCTCATTTTTGTTAGCAAATTTATTAGTTTATCTATTGACTAAGATATTAAAACTTTAAATTTCCCATAATTCTCAATTTTTAAAAAATGTTTTCTTTTGTGGATCTACTAATATCTCCACTATTGGTACCGTTACCCTAATTATTTTTGAAATTCCTTCAGGAAACTTTATTGCTATATTGTTTCGCAACTTTCCTCAGGAATTCCTTCGGAACTTCCTCCAGAATTTCACACAGAAATTCCTTTCCTTCGTAAAATACTTTGGAGATTTCTTCAGATATTCTTTTAAAATTTCTTAGAAGATTCGATCGATTTTAATTATGTAATTTCATTAGAGGAACTATTGTTGGAACTATCTATATTAGGGTGGCTCAAAAAACACTTTTTCAAATTTTTGATAGGCCGAAAGGTCTATTTGATGCCCTGATGCTCTGGACAAAATTTCAGCCAAATCGGTCAACGTTTGGGCGGTGCTAAACTCGTTGGAAGTTTTTATGGAGAAATGTATGCAGAAACATCCAAAAACAGTGATTTGCAGTTGGACGGCACAATTTACTATCAAGAACCATGATACTCATTCAGTTCTTGTAGAATTTAATACATAATGTTATGCTGAAAAGAAGAAACAAAATGTACGCTAGGAGAGAATCCGATACCTATTATTTAAAAACATTTATAGTATGTTGTACTTGAGATTGTTTTTTAACAATGCGTCTACTGATTAAAAATAAAAACAGCTATTGATAGATCGACTGTACATTTTTATTCCAATTTTAAGAAAAGCTACGCAGTCTTGAAGGATTAAAACAAAATGTATATTTATCCGACGTTTTGACACGGGGATGGTGTCTTTATCAGGGTAAAAGTACTGTGTTTGTTCGTAGTCTATCGATTAGCCTAAAGATAAACTTTCTGATATTGACATGATCTGATATTGATATCAATTTGAACTAATTACCAGACTCAAACATATAGGGGAATCATTCGGCTCTTCGTTCTATAGCTCCCATGTTCATCCCATAAAAAATCAATGAAAAGGAATTCGATTTGTTTCTTATTCTTGTGTTTTGTGGTGAAATAAATATATGTTTAGAGAGATGGCAAATGGGACAGTTCCCTTAGAAACTGACTTACACTTCTAAACAGACATTTTATTACAATGATATGGAATCGCTAATATCATCTTCCAAACTTACAACAGGCATGAAGATTTTTTTATAGAAGTGGATTTAAAAGCAAGCGGAGAGCAATTATTTGTGATGATATAAATCTCACGAAATCTCATCTCTTCGACCACGTGATGATATAAATCAAGAAGAACCCTACTTTATTTGTGGCTACTAATATTATCAAGTATTACAGCATTTAACCACAAATTATCCTAATACCCACAAATTTATCTACTGTGGAAAAACCCGGAATATCTTATAATTTATTCGATGGCTATCGTGAAACTACAATAAATGTATAGTTCAGACACCCCAGAATTGTCAAAATCAAATAATAATTGACATAGTTAAAACACATCTAATTGTACCTAAAGTTTGCCTATGCCAGTTATTTTGGACATTCCGCGTATCTCTGGCCTAAAGAATAGGTTTGATTTGCTCATACCCTCGCGTGCGGAAAGGGTTTCTATTTCTAATACGACTTCAAGATCTAGTCGAATAGGATTTTTATTGCGCAGTTCTGTTTTCTCTATGCGTTCGTCTCTTCACAATCAACTCAGTTGTCTCGGAGCGAGCTAAGCAGAGTAAAGGCGCTGCTGCTGTACTTTCTCAAATCTGTTCTTTCGCCTTTAATTCTATCCTGAACATGTACGTCATAGTTAAGCAGATGATAACAGAATTTTCATATCATTGTAGAAGTCCCAAGTAACATTTTAGGTTTTATAACGCTCTTGAAGATCATAATTTACTCTTCAAGAGTGTTATAAAAGAAGCATAAAACCAAAATGTTAGCCTAGACTAAACAATAACAAAACCAATATTTTTCCCCTGATAAAAACACAATCCCCGTGTCGAAACGTTGAAAAAATATACATTTGGTTTAAATAGAAATAACGTAACCCATCGTGTTTTTACCGATTCAATCAATGTTCAGATCAAAATAAAGAAATTTTTCAATTCAAGCATAATTATTTTGTTAAATATCTTGGCTGCACAAATGCACAGCAATTTTTTTTTTTCCAAATGGGCACATTGATATTGATATGCGACAAAGAATCCACGTGTCTTGGTGGGACTCGAACCCACATCCTAGTACCAGCCAAGATATTTAAAAAAATAATTGATTTTTCGTACGATCGAATTGCCGAATTATATTCCAAGTAGAAGGTCATATCAAAACTATATCAACATATGTTATTATATTATATAGTAATATCCCGATTTCATCACCCCATGATGAATTTTGGGATGATAAAATAATAAATGTGCCAAAATCGGACCATTTTTTGTTTTCAATTTTTTAATGTATTTTGCTTGGAAAGACAATGTACGTGAACAAAATTATTTTTCAAGGACATGAAACCAAGAACATTACAAATTAGGCAGCCTCTTCAAATTATATCAGCGTTGTGATCCCGACTAGACGTGCATAACAGAAACTGAACACAATTTTAACACACTGTGATACTTAGAACTTATTCTAATAGAATTTTGTTCTTAGTAGCCATTATCGTTCAAATGTTGTAACAAGATTTTATCAACATATTGTTTGAAAAATGATTTACATCGAATGGTCCAAAATTATGCGATTAAAATGCTTATAGCCTAGTTTCCCAGCCTGCAGCCATAGATATCACAAGGCTGGAATAATTTGAAAAGGATTGCCCAATTTGTAATGGGCTTAGTTCTATGTTCTTGAAAAATAATCTTGTACAGACGAAAACAAAAATTTCGCCCGTCTTAGACGAGTTTAGTATTCTGAATTTAATTCCACTACGCTTTGTTATCTTTGCAGATACGTATTTTGACATCAACTGTGAGATCGTCTTCAGTGTCTTGTACTTGAAGTCGAGTCGAGTTATTTTACACGACTGTTTTATTGAAACAAAAATCATAAAGTTCCAGACAAGAATCGAACATTGGTGTGCTGCGTGAGCGCCACTCACTCTAACACTCAGCCATCTACCATTTCTGCTATGAGTCACCTGGCGCATGAATTGATAAATGTTAAAAATCAAATTCGAAAACTGATTAAAAGCAAGAAACCTATAATTACTGTTCTGAGTCACTTACGTAATTCTACGTTGATTTTACGGTCGTATCTCTGATACAACCTTCTACTTTTTTTCTGACAGGTTTCAAAAAGGGACAGTGAGATGTATTATCTCATCCCAGGTAATTTCCATCGTTTGCTGTGTTTTGGTTTCGAGGAATGTAAAATTAAGTTCTTTTTTATTGAAACTGTGATAGTTGGACTGAGTGTGCATTGACTGAAAAATTTAGCTTAGTTCATAATAGGTCCTGAGTTATTGTGTCATATAATGCAATTACGTCACCTGTAAGATTCTTTTTGGTGTGTACAAAATTTTATCTAAATAAGTTACACAATATGTTAAAATTGTGCTCAGTTTATATAATGCACTTCTAGTCGTGAGTATGTGAAAACATAATTAGTTAAGACGTACTCATTGTTGACATATTTTAAATGTTATATTATCTAATACTTCTGCCTATAAATTATATATGAGTTATAGCATCACATTATTATCTTGTTCAGTATAATCAGATGTCTATTATTCAAAATCCTCATATGCTAATTGGATTGAAGGCCAAGTTTTCTAGAACATGATTCATAGATAAAAATCCTACATACTCAAATGGTGAAACCTCATCATGAACATATTTAAGCACCCGTGTGAGATCACATGGCACAGTATGTTCGTGCCGAATAGTGTTCGCGGTTCAACAGTTATGTACCAAATGCGCTTCATTCAATGGATGAAACTTTATCATGGGTACAATAGAATATGCAATAAAATCGATAACGTTCAACGGGAAAGTTCAGCACATTTAAAGTCCTGAACCTAATTGCTTATGACTTCCATTCTTGCAAGCTTGATTTTAAAATATCGCCAAACTGTCGAAAACGTATCAGAGATAAATTTCATTGAGAATTTTATTTCAGCGAGCATGCTTAAATTTTACCCTTTGGTGGATGGGCTTGGAGTATGAATTTTCATAAAACCGGCGATGGTGACGTATTAGAGTTTAATAATTCAGTTACTGCTGATTAGGTACACCGGCTGCTTCAGTGCGTTCTGTATGCACGATGCGCTCCGTCCTTGAGTCAGGATTAACGACAGTAAATAGATGGTGAGAAGCTAAAATAACGGCTTTGTTTAAACTTTGTGTTGCTTTTTGAATTGAGTTGTTTTTGCAATTTAGTTTAAACAGGGCCGGATTAAGCCGGAAGGGGGCCCCGGGGCCAACAGTTTGTGGGGGCCCTAAAATGTACAAAAAACGTTGGTTTTGGTACACAAGATTTGTGGGGGCCCGGGGCCACGGCCCCCCGGACCCCCCCTACATCCGGCCCTGAGTTTAATTTTGATACCACATTCCTGCTACACATATCGTAATAAAAAAACAAATTGACAAATTTAGATGTTTAACAATAATCAATTCCTTTTCAATAGATAGTTTTGCTCGGAACTAATACTCTCACATCACACGATAAAACAATGCAAATTTTCATAAATGTGAAAGTTTATCGCTTGCCAAAAGATTAATTATATTTTATAATGTATTCCGTAATGCACACATTTTCTACGGCAAAATGAAGTCGTCGGTACACCATGAAACCCTTTGGCAACATCGTCTTCGCCATGCCATAGTCCTTACACAGCAAAAACTGTTTTGGAAATTTTGGTTCTTTGAGCATAAACAAAATCGTAAGACACAATCAAACTTGCAGATGTCGATCAATAAATTTAAAAAGGCTTATTCCATCGAACTGGTAATTACAGCCCATTTTTCCTTCATTGTAGTATTTTCAATAATTTTTGCTGTGTACGCAAAATTTATTTAGTAGGCCAAATACCACGGAAATATATGCAAATTAGGAGGCGTTCCTTTTAAACCTCTGATCGAGGCCGTCGTCGCCTCCAGCCCTTGTGGGATTGGGTGTAATGCGTGAAGTGTTCCTGGGCCGTGAGGAGCCTTAGAGCTAGACGGCACGCCGGCTCAATAGTGTTTGATGGTAGTTTGTCGTTGTTTCACCTTTCACGACTTGATCAACGACTTCAATTTATGCACTTCTCTCCGAGGAACCACGTGATCCAATGAGCCAACGTCTCCTAAACCGCAACGATGATATGGCTACGTTCCGTCTCTGTACATGATTTAATAGAAAATTACCGCTTATGCGCATTGTTAATGAGAGATTGATGTTGTTTGATACACATCAATCAGTGAGACTGGCGAGTGTTGCAACTTGGACAAGCGGCAATGCCTCCTTCCTGGACGACTAGGTGTACCAGTTTCTTGATTACATGTCAAAGTGAAATTGTATACCCACCAGAGCTGACGGCTACTGGGAATCTATGCGATTCTGTTGCGGTTTCTTGGCGAGTGAGTGGCGGTACGGATACCCGCCAAGTGGTGGCTATCAGGACTGTTGAACATTAGCGTGGTATGTTATCAGTCGCTCATTATGCTGGTGGGGTTGCGGTCGCGTGTTCATGTTTTCTGTTTTTTGCCTCTTGCCCTGGTTCACCGACAACGCAACGCAGGCATCCATGTAATATTAATATAAAGCCATGTTCTAGCTGCCCGGAATGGGGTGTGAGCTGATTGAGTGTGTATATTTTATACAGTGTGGTAGATTATGTTGCTGGTAGCTACTGTTTGTCGAAAGAAGTGAGAGCGCGCAGAAAAAGAGGCTGGAAATTGTGATTGACAGCCCTGAAACTTTGCGGAAACCAGATCAATGGCTTATTTTTTCTCCAGTAGACCGTCTCACCGCACTAGTACACGTTTACACATAAAGTAAATAAATTGTTCATTGTTTAGATTATTCACATCAAAATATTACGATGTTATGATGAATCATTACTGAGCCTTAAACTTTTAATTGAAATGTCCACCATTTCAAGGCAACATTTTATTGCCCAGTCAACACAAAATCGCATATGACGCAACATAAGATGCTAAAGTGGAGGCGATATACGTATATATTGTATGGGGAAGTATCTATATGGCCTCCACTTTAGCATCTTATGCGACATCATATACGATCTTGTGTTGACTGGGTGGTTCATTGACAGTAATCTCTTTCAAATCTTCTACAGTTACCAACTTCATAGTTTCATAGCGAAGTTACAATTTCAGCACTTCCTATCAAGGGAATTATGAAAAATGTCACGGGTCCAACAGTTCATCAAAAAATCATTGAATAAAAAGCGGTAATGTTGACAAGTAGATTAATGTGAATAATGGAATTAATACTCATTCCTTCGTGACGTGCTTCCTGGCGGATAATTTGAACAAACGGATATTGTGTATTTTTATGTGTATATCCTATCCTAATCAAAACCCGCCCTGATGGATATAAGCTTTTCAGCATGTGATCATAGGCGTTACTAGAGTCTCGGTCTAGGGGGGGCCATGGCACCAGCTGGTGGGATGTAATTTTCAAAGGCGATTTAAAGCACTGTGCGCATGGATTGCAATGGAAATTGTTTGACTAAGTTTATCGCTCATTAGTCCTAACTAACATAAAAAAATCGCGAATAATACAATTGATTTCCAATTGATGCTGTGATTGCTTCAAAACGCTGTGTCTGTGTCAACTTGTCTTCTCCATGTTACTAAATGTGGATAAGTGTGTAACCTAAGATTCAAGAATCTTCTTCGAATTATCTATAAATGAAATTCGATATGAGTATATTTCTGAAAGTTTTCAAGCATTTCCATGATTACTTAATGCATAAAGATCTCGATTTTTTGAAACTTGAAATTTTTGAAACTCTTTAGATGTGAAATAAATTCCACGAAATTTTGTCATAATCAATATAAGTATTCATGCAATTCCAAAATGTATGCTATGTGCTGAAATAGTTAAGTACACAGATAAAAATATGTTGTGATTTTAAATGTATTTTCATGCACATATTTGGAGCATGCAAATAAACGTAACATTCAATCGATTTCACTATTCTTTTAAATCGAAATAAATGTAAATGGTGCTCGCTTGTAAAATTCAATCAAATTTAATAGAGTATCAAATGTTAATTCGTTTGATGGGATAAGTTGCAATTTTAGTCGTCGTTGAATTTTCAAAATTATTTGCTGTGTACCGATGAACACAAATTTGGAATCCTAAAGTGTTTTTTATGAGTCATAAATTCCATGAGTAAAATTATGAGTCAGAAATCAAATTCCAGAATAACATAGGGTTTTTGTAGTTACTGAAGTTAGGAAGAGGCTTTATTATGGTTTTCTGAATAGGTGAGAGATTTCTCTGCAAAAATCAAAGAGACTTGAGAAGCAACCAAATCGATCTGAATTGTGCTGCAAAAGAAATGTTTTCTGATACGAACTGGTTTCTAAATCTAATTTTTTTTATCCTAAAAACCAAATTCTAACTAAAGCAGGCACAAAAGAGTTTTCCGATGTCCTAATACTTTCAATGGAATGCGTTGTTGATTTTTCTGTCATTGTAACAAAGATTCTTAAGTTTTATAATTTTATATCTTTCTGTGCCAGAATTATATAGCGAGAGCAAAAAGCTCCATAGGAATTTGATCAACTGTTTTGCGGCATACCTTGCGATTAACTCGAAGATTTTCGAAAGAATGGTCGTTCGAAATTTCATTGACCGGATTTGTGTACATGTGCTCATTTTGATGTAGTTGCTTCAGTCTTTTTGAAGCGGATGGTAGTTTAATAGAACAGAAATATTTATATCTTAATACAATTATGTTTTTATGTTTCTGCGACCAGGATACTAGTCGAACAAATGCAGAACAAATTTATTATTTTAAGCTAGTAACTGAATTAGAAGCGGCATTGATTTTAGCTTAAAAATCGAGAAAATGTTCCCGGGGGTCCAACTTAAATATTTCGATGCTTTGCTGAACAAATGGTCATAGATGTGATAACGCAACAAAAAATATGTTTATAGAATTCATCAAAATTAAGAAATATGTAAATGAAATAAAAACTGGCTAAGTTGGAATTACTTTTCAAAATTTTCTGGGGGGGCCACAAGTAGGTCTGGAGGGGGCCAGGCCCCCCCCGGCCCCCCCTTATTTACGCCAATGCATGTGATGTTGGCTCATCATGCAAATAAGTCAAGAATTCTACAATAATACATTGTTTAGTACGGAAATATTTATTACTGTTGCATTGGAAAGTGCACCGAGCACATTCTCGTAACATAACACTAGATATAGTTATCATCAGACTAAGGCCGGAGTGGCCTGTGCTGCACATAAAAGACTTCTCTATTCAGCTCGGTTCATGGCTGCACTTCGCCAACCACGCAGTCTGCGGAGGGTCCGCAAGTCGTCCTCCACCTGATCGATCCACCTTGCCCGCTGTGCACCTCGCCTTCTTGTTCCCGTCGGATCGTTGTCGAGAACCATTTTCACCGGATTACTGTCCGACATTCTGGCTACGTGCCCGGCCCACCGCAGTCTTCCGATTTCCGCGGTGTGAACGATGGATGGTTCTCCCAACAGCTGATGCAACTCGTGGTTCATTCGCCTCCTCCACGTACCGTCCGCCATCTGCAACCCACCATAGATGGTACGCAACACTTTCCTTTCGAAAACTCCCAGTGCGCGTTGGTCCTCCACGAGCATCGTCCAGGTCTCGTGTCCGTAGAGAACTACCGGTCTTATAAGCGTTTTATAGATAGTCAGTTTGGTACGGCGGCGAACTCTATTCGATCGAAGCGTCTTGCGGAGTCCAAAGTACGTACGATTTCCAGCCACTATGCGTCTCCGAATTTCTCTGCTGGTATCGTTATCGGCGGTCACCAGTGAGCCCAAGTACACGAATTCTTCAACCACCTCGATTTCGTCACCACCGATAGAAACTCGTGGTGGGTGGCTCACATTGACCTCTCTTGAGCCTCTTCCTATCATGTACTTCGTCTTCAACGTGTTGATGACTAGTCCAATCCGTTTAGCTTCGCTTTTCAGTCTGATGTAGGCTTCCTCCATCCTCTCAAAGTTACGTGCCATGATATCAATGTCGTCGGCGAAACCAAATAACTGGACGGACTTCGTGAAAATCGTACCACTCGTGTCAATCCCTGCCCTTCGTATTACTCCCTCCAAAGCGATGTTGAATAGCAGACACGAAAGACCATCACCTTGCCGTAACCCTCTACGGGTTTCGAAGGGACTCGAGAATGCCCTGAAACTCGAACTACGCACATCACCCGATCCATCGTCGCCTTGATCAACCGTATCAGTTTATCCGGAAATCCGTTTTCGTGCATTAGCTGCCATAGCTGGTCCCGATCGATTGTATCATATGCGGCTTTGAAGTCGATAAATAGATGATGTGTGGGCACGTTGTATTCGCGGCATTTCTGCAATACCTGACGTATGGCGAACACCTGGTCTGTGGTAGAGCGTTCACCCATAAATCCCGCCTGGTACTGCCCCACGAACTCTCTTGCAATTGGTGTTAGTCGACGGCATAAAATTTGGGAGAGTACCTTGTAGGCGGCGTTCAGCAATGTGATTGCGCGGTAGTTGCTACAATCCAGCTTATCGCCCTTTTGTAGATGGGACACACGACACCTTCCATCCACTCCTGCGGCAGAACCTCATCCTCCCAAACCTTGGTAATCACCCAATGCAGCGCTCGAGCCAGTGCTTCACCACCGTGTTTAAACAGCTCTCCTGGTAGTTGGTCAACTCCAGGGGCTTTGTTGTTTTTCAGCCGGCCGATCTCCTCCTGGATTTCCTGGAGATTCGGAGCCGGAAGTCGCATGTCCTGCGCGCGTGCTCCTAGGTTCATTACCATACCGCCACCGTTGTCTGCCATATCGCCATTCAGGTGCTCTTCGTAGTGCTGCTGCCACCTTTGGATCACCTCACGCTCGTTCGTAAGAAGGTTCCCGTTTATGTCCTTACACATATCGGGCTGTGGCACGTGGCCCTTACGTGAACGGTTCAACTTCTCATAGAACTTTCGTGCGTTATTAGCGCGGTACAGTTCCTCCGTCTCTTCACGGTCTCGATCTTCCTGCTGGCGCTTTTTCCTCCGGAAAATCGAGTTTTGTCTGTTCCGCGCCCGTTTGTATCGTGCCTCGTTCGCCCTCGTGCGGTGTTGCAGCAATCTCGCCCATGCTGCATTCTTCTCCTCAACTAACTGCTCACATTCGCCGTCATACCAGTCGTTTCTCTGATCCGGAGCCACCGTGCCTAGTGCAGCGGTTGCGGTGCTTCCAATGGCGGATCGAATATCTCTCCAGCCATCTTCAAGAGATGCTGCGCCTAGCTGCTCTTCCGTTGGGAGTGCCACTTCCAGCTGCTGCGCGTAGTCTTGGGCCAGTCTACCGTCTTGTAGCCGCCCAATGTTAAGCCGCGGCGGATGACTCCGACGCGTGTTGATCACCGTCGAGAGTTTTGAGCGCAGACATACTGCGACGAGGTAGTGGTCGGATTCAATATTCGCACTGCGGTAAGTGCGTACGTTCGTGATGTCGGAGAAGAATTTACCGTCGATTAGAACGTGGTCGATTTGGTTTTCCGTTACTTGATTAGGTGATTTCCATGTGGCCTTGTGGATATTCTTACGGGGGAAGAAAGTGCTTCGGACTACCATTCCGCGGAGGCTGCAAAATTTATGCATCGTTGGCCGTTGTCGTTCGATACGGTATGCAGACTATCCGGTCCGATGACCGGTCTATACATTTCCTCCTTCCTACCTGAGCGTTCATGTCACCGATGACGATTTTGACGTCCCGCAGTGGGCATCCATCGTATGTCTGCTCCAGCTGCGCATAGAACGCTTCTTTCTCGTCGTCGGATCTCCCTTCGTGTGGGCAGTGCACGTTGATGATGCTATAGTTGAAGAAACGGCCTTTTATCCTCAGCTTGCACATCCTTGCGTTGATTGGCTGCCACCCAATCACGCGTTGGCGCATCTTTCCCAGCACTATGAAGCCGGTTCCCAGCTCGTTGGTGGTGCCACAGCTTTGATAGAAGGTAGCCGCTCGATGCCCGCTTTTCCACACTTTCTGTCCTGTCCAGCAGATTTCCTGCAGCGCTACGACATCGAAGTTGCGGGGATGTAATTCATCGTAGATTATCCTGTCGCAACCTGCGAAGCCTAGCGACTTGCAGTTCCATGTTCCAAGCTTCCAATCGTGATCCTTTATTCGTCGCCTAGGTCGTTGCCGATTGTATCGAGTCGTATTATCTTCTATGTCGTTCGTAATAGTTGTTTTTAAAGGCGGCTTATTGGGCCTGCGCAAACCTCCTGTCTCGTCGGAGGGCCGTCGTGTCAGGGCTGTTTAGCGTCCCACCTAACACCAGGACTTGGGCTTGTGCGCTTTGAGCGGCACACGGTCGCTTTGGCGGAGCCTACTTGCGGATACATGCAGCTTTTTATAGAGGTTTAATAGGGCCCACTGTCAAACCCCACCACATCCTAGGCAGGCGCCACAACTCGCAGATGGCCTGGGGAGGGATCGTCAAGCCCTTGGACATAGTCCCTGCTGCCCGCAAGACTAGATATATGTACCTCTTTAACTGATAAACACATTGGGCTTACGTGAATTTTTTTTATTTTCAAGCAGTCATGTTATTTGTTGCTCAATAAAGCAATAAAGCAGTTTTCTGATTGGACCTACCATTTTTCGCACGTAAGATGAACAGATAACAATCACGCTATGTTTGCTATCATATTCAATTTACAATTTCTATTAGTTTAGTGAAAGTAGCAGGACTTTGGTCTTGGTCAAACTCTAAAATCAAAACATTAATGTCAATAACCCGAATTGGACAAAATAACTTCATTGTCATAAGACGAGTTTAATACTATTTCATTTAATTCCACCACGTTTTTATCTTTACAAATAAATATTTCGACCTCAATTGTACGTATCAGCAAAGATTGCAACGTGATGGAATTAAATGAAATAGTATTAAACTCGCCTTATGACAATGAAGTTATTTTGTCCAATTCGGGTTATTGTCAGGAATGTTTTGAGGCCATGCGTGTGATTTACGATTTAGATATGTGCAAATCGGATGTTATAAGTTCTGAAGGTTCTAAAGGTTCTACCACGCCAACTACGCTCGGCGGAATACAAATAACCCCCATTGTGTCCATATAGGTCCTTAGAAGCCATGCGTATGATCTACGATTTAGATATGTTGTTTGACTATTATCGGCTCTTTTAGTCTTATAAAACAACTAAAACGTTATTGCGTCTATTTTCCGATTTTTCGGTGTTTATTTCATCTTCATCAGGGATTTAGAGGCTACGTTTTGTTGTGTATGTGTGTTGTCAATTAACATTGGCTTCTCACTTTTATGCCTTCAGTTAAGATAGCTCAAATCAATATTCAGCATAAAATAACAGCAACGATTAATCTCTGTAGAGACTTATGCAAATTGACAATTCCCAAGTGGCTTTGATGCAGGAACCCTATTTTCGCAAGCGTACTTTCTACCTAGGTAACCTAGTGAATCCAATTTTTGCTGCTTTCAGTAAAGAAATTGTAAACTCTCTATCAATGCCGCGTGCATGTGTGCTTGTTAACAATGCTATTGCTGCTACACTTATCTCTGAACTAAAAACCAGAGATGTATGTGCTGTCACCACAATTGATGCAACTGTCGGAACCCCCGTCAGGAAATACGTCTATTGTTCGGTTTATTTACCACATGATGAACCATCCCCTACGGATGCTTTCAAACGAGCTGTCATATATTGCATTTCAAAAGGCCTTCCGCTAATTGTCAGCAGTGATGCTAATGCTCATCACATCATCTGGGGTTGCTAGAATATCAATCTGAGAGGCTCCAGCTTGATGGAATACTTAATTAGTATCGAACTTAGTTTACTTAACATAGGCAATCACCCAACCTTTATGGTATCTAATAGAGCAGAGATGTTGGACATAACTCTCTGCTCCAATAGAATCAGTCACGAGTTGACGAATTGGCATGTGTCAGATGATGAATCAATATCTAACCATCGTTACATCTACCTTGATCATTTGAATGTTACTTCGCAGACCTTGCATTTTAGAAATCCTCGTTCAACAAACTGGGATCTTTACAAAGAGTTGCTGTCTGTCAAATTTCATGGATATTTACCTTCTATAGAAATTCCTACCGACTTAGATGATGCAGTTGATACTACAACGTTGAACATCGTGGAAGCTTTTGAAGAAGCTTGTCTTTTGCTAAGCTCAGGAAGCAGTGTAGAAGGAGTTGGAACAGACGCCATTCAGAAAAGGCGGATTCTTTCAAGTTGGCTTGCAAAGATTACAAGAAGGCTCTACGATCTGCTGAACGACCCGGGAGGAAAAAACTTTGTGCAAATGCTTCCAATTTGAGTGAACCCAGTCGATTGAATAAAATTCTTGCAAGATCCAAGGATTTATAAGTTGGCAAAATTCGCAAGCCAAATGGCGACTACACTTCTTCTGATAAAGAATCGTTAGAGCACTTATTTGATACGCACTTTCCTGGATGTGTCGATATAACATCTTCGGCAGTTTACAGTTTTGCTCCCTACAAATCTCCAGGCAGGGCCGGATTTAGACGAAAGGGGGCCCCGGGGCCCTCCTTAGCCGTGCGGTAAGACGCGCGGCTACAAAGCAAGACCATGCTGAGGGTAGCTGGGTTCGATTCCCAGTGCCGGTCTAGGCAATTTTCGGATTGGAAATTGTCTCGACTTCCCTGGGCATAAAAGTATCATCGTGTTAGCCTCATGATATACGAATGCAAAAATGGTAACCTGGCTTAGAAACCTCGCAGTTAATAACTGTGGAAGTGCTTAATGAGCACTAAGCTGCGAGGCGGCTCTGTCCCAGTGTGGGGATGTAATGCCAATAAGAAAAAGAAGAAGAAGAGCCCCGGGGCCGACAACTTGCGGGGCCCCAGAATGTACAAAAAGGTTGGTTTTGGTACATAATATTTGTGGGGCCCGGGGCCACGACCACCCACCCGCCCCCAGTTTCCCGCTTAATCCGGCCCTGTCTCTAGGGGAGGATGGGATTTATCCCGTTTTACTTCAGAGAGGTTTTGAGTATATCAACCATTTTTTGAAAAAGCTTTAAGTATGCAGTTTTGCTACAAGATATATTCCCATATCCTGGCGGGATGTCACTGTAAAGGTTTATTCCAAAAGGAGGACGTGCTTCGAGCTAAATATTGGAAGCCGCACGTTGTCATGGGCTACCTAATATAATTACCAAATGGATTCACCAGATGCTTAAAAACCGACATCTCTACTTGACATTACGCCAAGCAGCGATTAGGAAATTAAGTGTCTGCGGATGCCCACAAGGGGGAGTATTATCTCCACTTTTGTGGAATCTCGTTTTTGGCTCATGGATGTCTTGTGTGGTGGCAAAGGCCATCTTCAAAGGATGTGCCTAATGGCAACGACTGGTGCGTTCTTTTCAACTCCTACGGCTGCTCTCGAAGTTTTCTTCGATGTGGCCTCACTACGCATACATCTCAAACAAGAAGCATTTTCTTGTACTTACCGATTATGGGTACTCGGTTTTATGGAAGAGAATCTTGAAAACCGCTGTTCTACACACACTTCGTTGTTACCACTTATGGTTAGTTTTGACAAAAATGTCCTTGCTCCAAGCGATCTCACACACGTTAGTAATTTTCCTTATAGAACATTTTCAACACAATTCCCCTCGCGGGATGAGTGGACATCTGGCTATTTGGAGAGAAGTATGTCGGACAGCATTGTTTGTTACACTGACGGCTCCCTCCTCGAAGGTAGAGCAGGTGCAGGCGTCTATTCGCGTTAGCTGAGATTGGAACAGTCACACTCACTGGGTAAACACTGCACTGTCTTTCAAGCAGAAATATTTTCCGTCTTATGTGGAGTGCAATCTGCATTGCAGCAACGCATTATGGGCAAAGTAAGATACCTCTGGTCAGATAGCCAAGCAGCTATCAAAGCTCTCGTTTCGGCCAACTCAAGGTCGAAGTTAGTAATCGCAAATTGATGAACTGAATTCAGTTAATACTTTACACCTTATATGGGTTCCTGGCCATTCTTCCATAGCTGGAAACAAATTGGTTGATGAGTTAGCTCGTAATGGAGCATCACATGACTTTATTATCCCCCATCCACATTCCTTTCCTTTTTGCTCACTTTCTTTTCCATCAGGTGTGTGGTGGAAAAGGCTTTGAAGGCGATGGCACAAATCTCCCAAATTGAGGTGAACGTGCCCCTGGAGCCGACGTTCTGATACCTGTACCTGATACGTTTCATACGTCTCAATATGTTTGCACTACACTATGGTTTTCGATATGTTTCTTGGAAATATTCTTGGCTTTATCCCACATACACTCCCCATAAAAGCTTTTCTGGATTTATCGCCCGCGCACCAATGTTGGCGTATCTATTTGTTTTCCTGAGAGGCGATCTACTTACATTTTGGCTTTATGTTGGATTTATGACACTCTTGGAGAGTAAATAATGGTCTTCGAGAGCGTTATAAAACTTAAAATGTTATTTGGTTTCACATGCATACATATTGAAGAAAGTAAATTTACAGACGGAACGTCTAGAACTGTACTTCAGATAACATTATGGCAAGTTCTCCATCTAGCAGGTGAGCCCAAACTTTTGGCCAATGCATACCATGCACTTAAGTGAACGGTTTGATGTTTGAAAATAATACAATTTCCAAATTGATGGACATTTTCCATAAAAATTGGAAATTGCCAGTAAAGAAATCAGGGTATAAGCAAAAAACAAATGTGAAGTTTCCACAAATAATGCAAAATTTTCATAAACTATTAAGAATTTTCTACAAAACAAAAATAAATTAGCACTTTAAAAGCAAAAATTGTAATTATAAAAGATGAATATTCCATAAAGAAATCAAAATTTTCCAATAAAAGATATATTACATTTTTATAAATAAATCAATATTCGCAATAAACAATTTGGCTTTGTACACAAATTAAGTAACACTTAAGAGGGGAGGGGGTTGAGCAACCGCTACTTATTATGACATAGGGAGAGGGGGAGTTTGCGAATCGTTACGTAACTAAAAATACCAAATTTAAAAAAATTCTGCTAAAAATAAGGATAAAATATTTAAAAAAAAACAACAATGACGGTTTTTTTGAGATGTTTCTATTATAACAATTGAACAATAGGGAGAGGGGGGGATGGAGTTGCATCAGTGAGCATTACGTAATTGAAGGGGGTCTGGACATGCGACATGAGGGTGGAGGGGGTTCAAAATCCCGATTTTTCGCGTTACGTAATTAGTGCATTTTTTTTTCAACAAAGAATTAAAACTTCCACAAAAAAATCAACAAATAGCAATAACAAAATATGAAAATTTCCATGAAAATATATAGAAATACAATGAAATTTATTAAATTTTCCATGATCAATAAACGTTTCAAAAGAAGGGATCATATATGGGGCCGTACACTTATTACGTAAGCATTTTTCTGGGTTTTTCCACCCCCCCCCCATGTAAGATTTTTTTCATACAAATTATTTTTTATTTATATGGTGCGTAAGATCTTGACCGACCCCCCTCCCCCCATAAGTGCTTACGTAATATGTGTACGGCCCCTATGGAAAAAATATTCAGTTTTATTGCTTTTTTACCATATTTTAACAATTGTACTTCAAATATGAATTTGTTCAGCATAGGTCTATAAATATGAATTATACTTCGAAAGCTTTTATGATTTGATTATTTCAAGACAAAATTTTCAAAACGACTTATCTGCTTTTGTAAACAAAGATTCAAACGACGATTTGACGAATCTGATAGCTCTCCCACGCAATCCAACACCATCAACAGGTAGGGGAAACCTTCACCTTTAGCGAACAAAATATTATAGATCATTTTGGCAGAACCCCGAACCATAACAAGTTTATAATCAAAAGTAGGCAAGCCGTTTGGTGATATAGTTTTGGAAGTTCTCAATATATGAAAATTTACAGCGATAAATGTGTTTAATCCTGCGGCCACATTAGGCCAAGTTTTAAGACATGAGATGCGGACATGACTAACTTCGAAAAAGAAATCACTGTCGATAGAACGTGGTAGATTTGATCTTCCGTGTGTACACTTTGAAGATAAATTGTGTTTTTCTGGGAACCTTTAAAGGGAAAGACGTCTTCATTGCAACAATCTATTTTATTTTCTTCCTTATACTGATGTATTGCAGTATGAATGAACTGTCTTCTTATCCCCAGGATTTAGATTCTATTACTCTTGAATGCTTCCCGGGTGAATAATCGTCTTCTTCTTTTGACCACAAAACAAATATAGTAGAAAATACGCTGCGAGAGTACCGTCCGCTTGAAGTAATAAGACATTGTTACCTCAAGCGGAACTAACAGTATGTATAGTTGTTATACTTCACTCATTCCTTTCCTTCAATAAATTCTTCCTTCTTCGAGCAGATGCACTACTTCATTATTGTCAAATTTGTTTGGGACCATTAATTCTTAAATAAACTATGTATTTGGTCAAGTTATCCCTTCGTCAAGTTACTTATTCGATGGCCATAATCTCCAACCTTCATCCGACCTATATCTCGGTTAAAGAAACACGAATAACTGACAGCTTGGGTGAATTAAGTTACTTGAATACGGTTTACCCTCGTCGCTAGAGGGAATGGAATGTAACCATGGAATGGGAATCATGTCGTATTGTGTGGGCTAAGAAAAGTTGAACAGGGTTTGAATTTATTTGCGGAAAATCACAGCCATTACGAATGTTCTGTATTTTAAACGCGCTAGGTGTATGCAAATAATTTTGTTTAATTCTGTGGAAGATTCATTACATGATAAAAGCATATGGTGAAATTTAAATTAAGTTCTTCGAATGTGCCAATAGCCGAGATTTTAAAGCCAAACACTTTCCTTTCAGCCAAATATGAACCTTACACTCTTCACATCGAATGATAGCTGACATAACGAACGAAACGATATACATAGAATATCTAGATACATATATCTAGAATAGCATTGAGCAAAAGTGGAAATACTCATTCCCCATGGTGTGGCTCTTATGGAAAATTGCATTCCGCAGTGAATGGGGCACATTACCACTTCGTATAGTGCAGTGGTCCTCAGCTGCAGTAAGATTGGCTCACATATTGTGGGATTTGAAATTTTTATTTTCTTCATCCGATTTAAGTGGCTTCATTTTCTCGGAGCTGTAAAAACACCCTTGCTTGTATTCCGACCAGAAGATGATGCATCTGGCACATCAAGCTTCCAAAAGTGAATCGATAGAATGGGTTCATTGAAAGGACTTGTCTGTTACGAGTAAAGAAGGGATAACACTAGAGGGCAGAATAATCCTCCATTGAGTTGGTGAAAGGATTTTTACTAAGTGCATGCAAGAATTATGAAAAGGTACCATGTTGCCCAAAATATTATTTATTATTATATTTCTTGCGTGTCAAAAATAAACCCTTTGAAGAGTAAGGAGTTGATAAGCGGGGAACATAGAATAAAAATATTATTTATTGTTTTAAGACCTAAATGACATATGTGTGTAAGAGAAATATCATTTATCCCAATAATAATAACCAAAATCGTTTGAAATATTGTGCAGTATGGAGGTCTCAAGTCATTCAGTAGTAAGACCGAATTCTGGTCTGGTTTATAGGCTAAACTCTTTGATTACTCAACTTTTCAAAGTGCCAAAAACTTACCAGGGTACTGTAAGTCTCTGTTACGTGGATCAACATTCTATTCACTGTTTCTGCTTTTTCTTCCATGGCTCTACATTTCCAACTGGAACTTGACCTAACTTTCAACACATTCTTAGCATTTCCACAGCAAAGCATTAGATTTTTTTCAGCCTTTTCATGAATATGTGTCTTGTGTGGTATAGATAATGGACACGCTATGCTCAACGTGTCGAGAATGATTTATCTGGTTTGAGCTAATCACCGTGGATTTCATTAATTGAAATTGATTGGCTTTTTTCGGTGACGATGAAATTAAAAAGGCATTTTTCACGCTACGCGTTTCGGCCTACTATTCTTCAGCCATCATCAGACGTAATTCGCTAATGCGACCATTTCCCTTCCTCGGTCAAACTAAACTGAATGAATGATTTATACCACAACACATCGTTTGTAGGAGAGTTCGAATCAAATTCATTGTATCCGCGTTGGCAAATATAATAATTGAAACTATCCTTAAAGCTGTCTTGCGTTTGCTAAGCCAGCTAGAAATGGTATCCATTGTCCAGAAACTGCTTCGAACAGTGGGTTAAAACGGTATAAAAACTTAAATAGGAAAAATTATTTCAATATTTTTTTCTTTCCATGTAAACATAATTACCTTCTTTAAAATAAATTTGCCATGATGTATAGGTATCATTTTTTGGCAAATTTATTTTAAAGAAGGTAATTATGTTTACATGGAAAGAAAAAAATATTGAAATAATTTTTCCTATTCATGTTGTTTATGGTGACTGGAGGGCACTAGACACCGTGTAACTTTTTTTTTATTCCTTTATTTATTTGATAGGCACTCTGTGTTACTTAACCGCTACTGTGCCGAGATCTACTGTGGTATTCTGCAGCCAGAATCCACACAGAATCTATTTTTAATTTTTTTCCATTATTCATTGTTGTTGTCGTTGCTGGTCCATCTCGTCGTGAGTCCATTGTGTTTGTTTTGTCCATGTCGTGTATCCAATGATCGTTGCATTGTCCGGTTGCCATTTATCCGGGTAACGTTGGAGGAATGCCTCCGAGAAGAACAAGTTATCAGTCGTCATCAGGCAGCCGTGACGGCGATGCGTGCACCCCAATACGCCACCGCATAGGCTGCGCATCCGGCGACTGACGAGGGTTTTGGTGGAGGGGCTGGGAATCGAACCCATGACCATTCGCTTGAAAGGCGAACGTGTAGCCAACTACGCTACTGGACCCCCCATCCGTGTAACTTTTCATATATTTCATTCTGACCTATTACCATTCTAACCTATCACCTCGTAATTTTGGAGATGCAAATCCCGGTTTTCAGTTGTTTAAAGTAACTGTAAACGCATCAGCGGTTTTATATCTGTTATTTTATTTGGCTGTTCGGCCACATTGGAAGTTGACGTAAAGTCAATGTCAACTTCTCTCCACGAATAGCCTAGATAGCTGTGTGGTGTCGGCAGCTGGTTATCTGGCTGAGAATAACATTACGGATTGCCTGTTCCAGTGGTAAAAGTCCACCATACAGGTGACCCCAAATTCTCGGTGTGATGCGGCTTAATGCTTACCGTGCCTACGAATGAATGGTTAGGGGGGGTCTAGTAAGAACCTAACCGCAAACGGAGCCTGAGAAGCATCAGGGTCCCCTTCACAGTATTCAGCCCTTGCTGCGCTAACCGGAGCTATGGCGTAGTTGACTTTTTGCTTCTTCGGCTACTCTTATTCAATCTCAACGTGAGGTTAAATAAGATTGGGGTTATGAATATGTGTTTTACTTAGTTTTCAACCAATTGTCGAAACAAACAAAAAATATGGATTCGCATTATGCGTTTTTCACAGTGTACTCTGTGTCTCGTCTTTGGCTACTCTTGTTCAATCTCAACATGAGTGTGGGGTTATGAATATGTGTTTTACTTAGTTTTTCAACAAGCTATTACCTATATGGATTCGCATTATGCAATTTTTACAATGTACTTTGTGTTTGTCACCTATATGGATTCGCATTATGCGTTTTTCACAGGGTACTCTATGTTTCGTCTTTGATGTTCGGCTTCGGCTACTCTAATTTAATCTCAACTTGAGGTTAAATAAGGGTGGGGTTATGAATATGTTTTTTTTTTACTTAGTTTTTCAACAAATTGTCATCTATATGGATTCGCATTATGCATTTTTCACAGTGCACTCTGTGTTTCGTCTTTCACGTTCGTCCAATGTTACATCCTCAGTGTTTTTGTAACACCTCTCTTTAGTTCCTAGTTTAATGTGTGTGAGCCTACATAATTGGCTTTCCTATAAATGGTATGCATATGCATTTGCACTGTGTGACTTATCTAGTAAATTTTATGCTTCGCGTTTCATTGCGTTTTACAAAATGCATCGTATGTATGTATTATTGAATGTATCCTCCTTCTCCAGAAACCTGTTCCATTCTCTTTTCCAACTGCACTCACTCTTCCTTTCCCATTTCACTTACTTTTCCGTCAGGTAAATGATGAGAAAGGCCAGTGAAGACGACGGCACAAATCTCCCAAATTGAGGGGAACGTGCCTCCTGAGCCGACGTTCTGATACCAGATAACTGTAAACGCATCAGTGGTTTTATATCTGTTATTTTATATATGTATCAACAGCTTCGGGCAATACTGGCACAACTTCAAATGTTTCGTTTTTGACATTTTGATGGCAAATCACTGAACATAGTGTGAAGATTTGCTTGGCGAAATGAAAATTTGTGCGATCTGCACCGAAAACTGGTTATCAAAATTAGCCAAAACCTTGTTGATGAAATAATGAAGATTCTGAGTTTTTTTTTTTATTTCAGTAAGTATCGGCGAGAACTATGTCGGAGGATTACATCGAAATGCCAGAGATAAGCTTAATTAAACACTGCAATTTATTTATGGGCCCATAACTAACTTTTCAGCTTAATAATTTAACGACTCACAATTTTGAATTGACTAAAACAAGAATTTTAAGAAAAAATATATGGAAGTCGTTTGTTGTAAGGCATCAAATATCATATGATTTGATTTATGTTTTGTTCCTATAACTTGTTCGAAAAAATCCTAACGTGCAAATTTATGACAAATGTTCAGCTTCTGATTTTTAATAATTTACGGAAAATCTCACATTGGCAATTATATTATTCAAATGTCCAGAAAGAAAAGAGGAATAATGATATAATAAATTAACAATGAGTTGTAATAAATTCAAGAATTTTGTAGAACAACTACTTTTAGGGGAAACAGTGTTTTTATGCACTTAAAAGATAGAAAATCTCTTTAACATGGTCAAAACGTGAACGGAATGAATCGCAATGTTTACAATACATGTAGACCACACCACAAGCTTCCGTTTAGAGTTTGTTGCGTTGATTTCCGGCGTTTATATCTCTTGTTAACGAACTTCCAGAGAATGACTCGAATTTTCATCATACAGTACTTTATCATGAATTTTAAGATGGTTTTTTTGCTAAAATATTACCAAACATTTATAAAAAAACCCAGATTAATCCACCTAGCGGTGATGGTGCCTTTCTCGACCTTCGTAAAATGTGTGTGCTTGAAAAAAGATGAGCTAGTGGCTAGGAGTAAAAAAAACAAATTTCTTTGTCCGTTCTATGAAAATCAGATTATTTATGGCAAAGATATTGTAGATCCAGTTGAAAACCGAAAATCATATTTTGTCCCATTTCCGGATGTCGCAACTGCATCGCGAGCGGTGCCCGACAGTTGCGCACTACTCGCGATGCAGTTACAACATCCGGAAATGTGAGAAAATGCGATTTCGCGGGACCTCGGTTCGGTTTTCAGCTTGATCTACAATATGCTAATAAGAATTTCGACATTTTTGTTTCCTTTTCCAATCTTTTTGACGTACCCTGTTTTATTTCACCCAGTCATATATTTTAAGGATATCACTTTTGGATGTTAGTTGAACTGAAGCTCCGACTACACAAAAAGAAAACGAAAATGTCATTCCCATCACGCGAGCGGAGGGCAATATTTGTTATGATATAAATCTCATGACCGTCTTTCTGCCAAACTCCCGTATGAAGTGGGAGAGACAGAGACATCATCTCAGTTCGTCGAGCTGAATCGATTGGTATATAACTCTCCAGGCCTTCTGTAAAAGTTTGGTTTTTGGAGCGAACATACACACGCAAAAAAAAGCGTTCCCGAATTCGTGAACCAGCAAAAATACACCGTGATTTAATTCATGGATTCGGGAACACCAGTCACGTTTTGCAGAACGTTCCAGAAAACGTGACTGTGTTCCCGAATCCGTGACTGTTGTTCTCGAAAAAATACTCCGTGAACTTGTTAGTTCACGAATTCATGAACGCTTTTTTTGCGTGCAGCCTTTTCGTATAAAAAGGCTAAAATGGTGTTTCGGCCATAACTTCCGATCCCATAGTCCGATCTAGCCAATTTTCAATAGGAAACAATGGGACAGGATTCTGCGTCGAATGCAATTTGTTGCGAGCAAATCGGTTGAGAATAAGTGCCTGAAAAATGAGTGACATTTCTTACGCAATATTTTTCGTATGAATTTGTATTTTGGCCATAACTCTCGATCCCATAGTCCGATCTGGCCAATTTCAAATAGGAAACAATGGGACAGGATTCTGCGTCGAATGCAACTTGTTGCGAGCAAATCGGTTGAGGATAAGTGTCCGAAAAATGAGTGACATTTTTTACGCGATTTTTTCGTATGAATTTGTATTTTGGCCATAACTTTTGATCTCATAGTCCGATCTGGCCAATTTCAAATAAAAAACAATGGGACAGGATTCTGCGTCGAATGCAACTTGTTGCGAGCAAATCGGTTGAGGATAAGTGCCTGAAAAATGAGTGACATTTCTTACGCGATTTTTTCGTATGAATTTGTATTTTGGCCATAATTTTTGATCCCATGGTCCGATCCGGCCAATTTCAAATAGGAAACAATGGGAAAGGATTCTGCGTCGAATAAAACTTGTTGCAAGCAAATCGGTTGAGGATAAGTGTCCGAAAAATGAGTGACATTTTTTACGCGAATTTTTGGATGAATTTGTATTTTGGCCATAATTTTCGATCCCATAGTCCGATATGGCCAATTTTCAATAGGAAACAACGGGACAGGATTCTCCGTCGAATGCAACATGTTTTAATCAAATCAGCTAAGGATAAGTGCCCGAAAAATGAGTGACATTTTTTACACGATTTTTTCGTATGATTTTGTGTTTTGGCCATAACTTTTGATCCCATAGTCCGATCTGGCCAATTTCAAATAGGAAATAATAGGATACGGTTCTGCACCGAAAGCAACTTTTTGCGAGCAAGTCGGTTGAGGATAAGTGCCCGAGAAATGAGTGACATTTTTTACGCGATTTTTTCGTAGGATTTTGTATTTTGGCCATAACTTTCGATCCCATAGTTCGATCTGGCCAATTTCAAATAGGAAACAATGGGACAGGATTCTGCGTCGAATGCAACTTGTTGCGAGCTAATCGGCTGAGGATAAGTGTCCGAAAAATGAGTGACATTTTTTACGCGATTTTTTCGTATGAATTTGTATTTTGGCCATAACTCTCGATCCCATAGTTCGATCTGGCCAATTTCAAACAGGAAACAATGGGACAGGATTCTGCGTCGAATGCAACTTGTTGCGAGCAAATCAGTTGAGGATAAGTGTCCGAAAAATGAGTGACATTTTGTTGAGTAGTTTTGCGCACACACACACACACACACACACACACACACACACACACACACACACACACACACACACACACACACACACACACACACACACACACACACACACACACACACACACACACACACACACACACACACACACACACACACACACACACACACACACACACACACACACACACACACACACACAGACATCACCTCAATTCGTCGAACTGAGTCGATTGGTATATAACACTATGGGTCTCCGGGCCTTCTATAAAAAGTTTGTTTTTGGAGCGATCATATAGCCTTTACCGTATACTTAGTATACGAGAAAGGCAAAACACATATTTTGTTGGTGGCAATATAGTTGCCACTACCTTATAAAGGGTTAAAACAAATTTAGATTTCATGAAGGAACTTGGCGACGTACATGAGACTACCAGTTGAGCAATGATATAACGAAATCTGTTCGAAACTGTTCGGAAAGCCAAATATATTATTTAGAAATTTATCTTGGAATGTACTGACTTAGAAGCCATATAGCGGGATTACCTGTAGGAGCAGATATCTTGGAATTTGAAAAATTAATATGGTTTCCGGGTTTTACAAAGCTATTCGGAAGTTCGAATATATTATGCGTAAGATTGGTTTGGAGTTATTGGTTAGCAGTAATAGTTAATGGCGAATGGTTGATGGTGTACTATACGTGAAGCAAAAAGTTGGATTAAATGTACGGATTTGGATTGGGTTTGGAATGGATTTGAATTGGATTTGGATTGGCTTTGTATTGGATTGGATTTAGATTTGGATTTGGATTGAGTTTGGATTGGATTGGACTGGATTGGATTTAGATTGGATTTGAATTAGATTTGGATTGAATTTGGATTGGATTTGATTTGGATTGAATTTGGATTAGAATGGACTTTCTTATCTTTATTAGGTTGTTCTTAAATCTTAGGAAATCTTAGATCCCATAGTCCGATCTGGCCAATTTCAAATAGGAAATAATGGGACAGGATTCTGCATCGAATGCAACTTGTTGCGAGCAAGTCGGTTGAGGATAAGTGCCCGAGAAATGAGTGACATTTTTTACGCGATTTTTTCGTAGGATTTTGTATTTTGGCCATAACTTTCGATCCCATAGTTCGATCTGGCCAATTTCAAATAGGAAACAATGGGACAGGATTCTGCGACGAATGCAACTTGTTGCGAGCAAATCGGTTGAGAATAAGTGCCCGAAAAATGAGTGACATTTTTTACGCGATTTTTTGTATGATTTTGTATTTTGGCCATAACTTTTGATCCCATAGTCCGATCTGGCCAATTTCAAATAGGAAATAATGGGACAGGATTGAGGATAAGTGTCCGAAAAATGAGTGACATTTTTTACGCGATTTTTTCGTATGAATTTGTATTTTGGCCATAACTCTCGATCCCATAGTTCGATCTGGCCAATTTCAAATAGGAAACAATGGGACAGGATTCTGCGTCGAATGCAACTTGTTGCGAGCAAATCGGTTGAGGATAAGTGCCCGAAAAATGAGTGACATTTTGTTGAGTAGTTTTGCGCACACACACACACATACACACACACATACACACACACACTTGTGTGCTTGCTGGCACCAATAAGGGAGCCAAAGGGCTCAGACGTACGACAAAACATCGAAGAGAGGCACTGTGAAAGGTGTTGTTTTGGGAGGAGTACTTTTAGTACTGCTTTTCCCCACAGAAGTAATACTGAAAGGTAGTCCCGGGGGGAATTGTGCATTAGAAGAGAGGGTAACTCAAGTAACCTTCTGTTGCTTGGGTGGGTTTAGTGGGTCCGGCGGTCTGGCCTTCTGCCAACCGCGCCAACCCCACTCCCTGAGTGATAATTTCAGGTGTCTGTATGCAGATTTGCCTTCATCCCTCTATAAAAAAAAAAAAAAAAAAAAAAACACACACGCACACACACACACACACACACACACACACACACACACAGACATCACCTCAATTCGTCGAACTGAGTCGATTGGTATATAACACTATGGGTCTCCGGGCCTTCTATAAAAAGTTTGTTTTTGGAGCGATCATATAGCCTTTACCGTATACTTAGTATACGAGAAAGGCAAAAAGGTCAGATTAATCCACCTAGCGGTGATGATGCCTTTCTCGCTCATTATAAAAATTTTCGAGAAAAGTTTTTTAGAGAGGTCAAAACAGCAGAAATATAAAGCAGTTTTTGACTGTCATATAGAATTCTTCTTCTTCTTTTTAAGACTTTCAAATTCTTGAAATAATTCATTATAAGCAACAGGCGATGAAAATCATTAGTTGATTTCAGTGTTATTTCTGAGTATAAAATTCATGGAAAAATACGTGACAGCCTAATAGAACTGCTATCAACTACGTGGCTTTGCCTATTCAGATATCTATTTGATCGTGATCATAAAATGAGTTAGTTTTAAATACCTAATATTCCAACTATAACTTTTATGATAATTTTATGATAATTTTCAATACAATCAAATGCATTGTTGCAATTGTTGCAATTAATCGGTTAAGGATAAATGCCCATAAAATGAGTAAATTTTGAAACGCTTTTGTTTATAAAAAAATATTTTGGCCATAACTACTTAGCCCATAGTCTGATATGGCACAGGAAACAATAAAACAGGATTCCCCGTCCTATACAACTTGTTGTGAGTAAATAAGTTAAAACTAAGAGTCCTTACATTTGTTAAAATGCATTTTACGTAAAAAAATGTCTCTGGACCTCATATAAAAATACTGTTTTATGTAAAAAACAGTATATTGGCCAAAAATTCCGAGTCCAGAGTCCGATCAGCCCAATTTTTAATGAGTGAGAATGGGAAAGGATTCCCCGTCGTAATTTTTTGCGAGCAAATCAATTAATGGAAACAACTCGAAAAGGCGAGACTTTTGCGCCTTTTTCGCGTAAACAATGTATTTTTACCATAGCTTCTGATCATATCAGCCCAGATTTCAATAGGAAGTAATGGAACAGAAATCCCCACCGATTGCAACAAGTTGCTAAAAAGGGAGCTAGACTTTTTCACACGTTTTTGTCTAAAAAAAGTGTTTCGCCCATAGCTTTCTAGACCAGTGGTGCTCAGCATTTTAGGCGTTTTTTCCCTAAATTTACTTGTCACACAATGAAAATGAGCTTTCACCTTACAAGTTAGTATTTGGACGAAAGCTTTCAAATATATCTATCAGTTGAGGATATCATATAGCCTTTACGTATACTTTGTATACGAGAAAAGCAAAAATGTATTTGGACCATAGCTTCTGATCCCTCCAGCCCAGCTCTCAATAGAAAGCAATGGGACGGGATTGTCCGTCGAACGCTACTTGTTGCGAGCCAATCGGTTAAGGATAAGTGCCAAAAAAGTGGGCTCGTCTTCGTCCAAAGCAAATATATTTTGGCCATATCTTCTGAGCCCATAGTCCGATCTGGCCAATTTTCAACAATGGGACAAGATTCCCCGTCGAATGCAACTTGTTGCAAGCAAACCGATTTAATATAAGAGCCTTAAAAATGAGCTAAGCTTTCCCACTCGTTTTTGTCTAAAAAAAATGCATTTTGGCCATAGCTTTTGAGCCCAAAAATGCATGGCCATAGCTTCCAGCCAATTTTCAATAGGAAACAATGGGACAGAGTTCCCCGCTGAATGCAACTTGTTGCAAGCAAATCGTTAAAAAATAAGTGCTTCAAAAATGAGCTAGACTTTTGAGAACTTTTGCGCACATACACACACATACACACATAGACATCACCTCAATTCGTCGAGCTGAGTCGATCGGTATATAACACTATGAGTCTCCGGGCATCCTTTAAAAAGTTTGTTCTTTGAGCGAACGTATAGCCTTTACGTATACTAAGTTAGTATACGACAGCGGCTCTCAACCTTTTCCTTGGAAGGTACCCCTTCAAACTATTGCATTAATTGAGGTACCCCTTCTGAAAGTAGGTTTCCAAGTCTCTTGAATTTACAATTCCAAGCCCTTGAATCTCTTAAAAGTTGGCTTCCGTACCTTCTGAGCCTCTTGAATAGCTTTCGAGCCTCTTGCACGGTGGCTTTCGAGTCACTTAAAAGGAGGCTTCCGAGCCTATTGAAAAGAGGATTCCGGGTATCTCAAAGCGAGGCTTCCGGGCCCCTTAAAAGAAGGCTTGCAGATCAACACAAAATCGTATATGATGCAACATAAGATGCTAAAGTGTAGGCGATATACGTACATATTGTATGGATAAGTACCTACATGGCCTTCACTTTACCCTAGCAGCACACATATTCCACATAGATTACTGCATCTCATATGTGACCGAATTCAGTCACAATTAAGTTGTCTGACTTGTGCTACTCGGGTAGCATCTTATATGACATCATATACGATCTTGTGTTTACTGGGAGGAGGCTACCAAGCCACTTGAAGGGAATTTTTCAAGCATCTTGAAAGGATGCTTCCAAGCCTCTCGAAAGAAGGCTTCTGAACATCTTGGAAGGAGGCCTTCGAGCTATTTGGGTGAATGCTTCCGAGAAGCAAAGCGCTCCAATCGAATAGACTTCGCCGCCGTACCAAACTGACTATCTACAAAACGCGCATTAGGTGGGGTGCAGATGGTGAAAAAGGCGAATGCTCCACGAGTTGCATCAGCTGTTGGGAGAACTATCCATCGTTCACCCCGCGAATATCGGAAGACTGCGGTAGACCGAGCACGTAGCCAGAATGACGGGTAGTATGGTGAAAATGACTCTTGACAACGATCCTACGGGAACAAGAAGCCAAGATGCGCAGCGAGAAAGTTGTATCGATCAGGTGAAAGACGATTTTTGGAACCTCCGCAGACTGCATGATTGGCGACATGCAGCCATGGACTGAACTGAATGGAGAACACTTTTATGCACTGCACAGACCACTCCGGCCTTAGTAGGAAAAATAAAAATAAATAATGCATATTATGTACAAGACAAAGTTTTCAAATGAAAAATACACAATTGCCAAAACTTTATCAATAAGTTTCGACTGTAATTGTAATACGTCCGCCATTACGCATTTTTGTCGGAGGTACCCCCTAGGACCAGAGAAGGTACCCCCAGGGGTACATGTACCCCAGGTTGAGAACCGCTGGTATACGAGAAAGGCAAAACATGGTGGTGCTATTTTTTCGATCAGTATTTCAAAAGTTATCCTTTTTATCAATTTGAAGATCTTCAAAGAAAATAGTATAAAACCTCGAATTTATCGATTTTTTTACATTTTGCTGAGTCATGTGAAACAATCTTTCTGTATCAAATTATTAAATTCGAAATAATTACAAACATATAAAAAGTTGTGAGAGTTTTAAAACGTCGTTGGCCAAAATTATCACATATGCACTTGCTTAAACAAACGGTTAAGCTCTAAGTGGGACTACTACTTGGGTTCTCAGTTCCATAGTCCTATATTCGTCCCATCGAATACAAAAGAATGGAAAGCATATGAACTTGTTTATAGCTCTCATTATTACAGAAGATTGAGTCTACTTCGTACTGAGTAATCCGATTTTTCCACGCCAGCAACAGTCAATCTGCCGAAGAACTTGCACATCGTCAGCATTCTACAGCTGCATTGCACAAAACTGGAAAGAAACCCTGAAATACCATCCACGACGGTTTATTACGATAAACCTTCAAAGCATTTTATTACATTCCGTCGTTACTAAGTATCTATCTCTCTAGAAGCGCAACGCTACCGCTGACGTTGGCTCGTTTCTAGATTTAATAAAAAATTAAATTATGGTTTCTACATTTTACTGGTCTAGGAAATTCACGCTGAGAACCCAATTGTATCATATGTTGCATTTTACATCACCCACTTGTTGCCGCATTGGCAGCGGACAAGTCCCAGAAGAAAGAATCCACAACGATTTTTTTCTCATACGTTGGTTATCTCTCGTACTCTGTATGGCTTGAACTTCACGGTGATAGTAATAACCGACTTTTCCGGCTGCTTGCATTGCAGTACTTTTTAGGTTTTTCATCATATGGCACTGCACTTAAATTATCTTACTGTTTGTTCCGAGTGTTTTCAAATTTTCATTGGAATTTTTATTACGTGAAAAAAATACACGATTTAATTCAAATTAAGTTATGTGAATGTGCCAATCCCTTCGAAGAATAATTCAAACTATTTTTTGGTTTTGAAGTGATAACTTTCAACCAAATATGGGCCTGGGCCTATCTCTCACGTCTATCGATTGTTAACATAATGGACGAAACGATTTAGATTAACATTGAGCGAAAGCGGAAATACTCATTCCTCGTGGTATGTCTCTTGTAGAACATTGTAGTGAATAAAGCTCATTACCATTTTGTACAGAGCAGTCGGTGGTGAGATTGGCTCAAACTCAATGGGATTTCATTGTTATGCATTTCTCGTAGTTTAGGTTGCACATTTTGTAAACTGTACCCGATTTGTTTTATTCTGGCAAACCAGGGCTCGACCTCAACCCATAGTGCTAAATTTTATGAAAACTAGACTTGGCCCGTGCCCATTTTGTTATAGGGGAACTGTACCGGTTTTGGCCATGTTCCTAATTTGGCCAATTTTGCGAATAACTCCAAAAATAAAGCAATTCGCAAGACTTTTATTAGTTCACGCTTCAACGCTGCTTTTAACTGATCGATTATTTTGGAAAAATATGTATTTTTCAGGGTTGGCCAAATTTGGCACTAAGTTGGCCAAAACCGGTGCACTTCCCCTACTTGGCCTGTATCCTGTCCACTGTCCGAAACACGTACTACCTATTTAATTACCCCGGAAAAAATTGAAAATGATGCATACCGAACAAGTAGCAAACATTAACATTTTTCGGGTTTAGATTCGCACTCAAAGTTCATCGGGTTGAGATTAAATAATTCAGTGAAAGATAGAAATTTTGACCAAAACATTTTTCAATTCAAAATGGATCTTCTGTCCAAATTTGAGCCCAATAGTTCATTTATAACTCGCTGACAGTAATACAAAAACAATCAGCAAAAAAGTTGTTTGAAATGATTCTTGGGCATACACATATTTTTTCGATTAACCGACACTAGGCAAAATGATTTCATATATAGGGGAACTGTTCCGATCTCCATCTCACTATACATATATCAATCTCATCGCTAAACAAAGAAATACGGCACCAAATTCGTCGCTTCTTTTTGTCAACATGCGTGCTCACTGCTAAAAAAAATCACAAAAATAATAAACAAACCAAATTCATTTCCATTGTTTTGTTTTTGATGGGGTGGAAATAGGAGCTATGAGATGAAGTGGCGAACCGTTCCCCTACATGTTGACTAGCTTGTGAAGCATTTTTAGATTCTCTATAACACTTTTCTGCTAGAGAAAAAAAATTAAATTTAAGTTCATAGCTATGTGCTAGCATATCAGGCTATTCTAAAAAAAACCTTATAATGGGAAATCATGATGCCAAATTCTTGTATATGTTAGTCTATTTTTCTCCCAATAATAAAATATTATTACATATTGAGAAAATGTATTTTTATTTCATTTATTTAGATTACATCTATACTCACCGTCTTCAACCAGAGCACAGACTGAACACTTTACACTTAGCATTAGACAAAGGAAAGGACATTTACACACCCAATGGACCAGTGCAGTGCAGCATTTTTCGCTCTACGAAAACTTTCCTTCTTACCAGGGCGGGATCGAACCCACACTCCACAGCACACGCGTTTAGACGATTAACGTCGCTATACGCATGGCCATGAAGCCCATTATTATTACCTACCGAAGTTATTTTCACCATAGTGGCATTAATCCGGCACCACACAGTCAAATAACTATTTTAGTTTAGGGTTCATTCACAAATTACGTAACGCTAAATATTATGATTTTGGATCCCCACCCTCCCCCACATAACGCTTTTTGTATGGAAGGTTTAATATTTTTGTATGGATCGTAACGCTCGGCCTGATCCCCTTCCTCCCCCTATAGCGTTACGTAATTTGTGATTATATTATTTTCGTTGAAAAGTCATTTTTGTGGGAATTTCAATTATGCATAACATCCTTTATGCCCAACATACATAATGTCTAACGTTATTATGCTTAACACATCATGAATTGTTCGCTTTCTAAACAATACTGAACCCCAATAAGCTCCCGCATTCCAAATGACCCTCTCGACCCTCAGAATTGTTTCCTTTGGATAAATAATCCGTGTTCCACATTTGGTTTAAATCGACCTATGCATTGAAACGTTATACAAAACTGTTCGTTTCATAAATACGCTCTCTCTCCATTTCTTCTGTGGCAGTCTAACATAGTCTTAAGACAGAGAATATATGTTCCAAATTTGGTGAAAATTTATCAAAGGGTTCATAAGTCATACTGAATTGATGGATAATCGAATCGAATCGATATTTTGCTCGAAATTTGGTCGAAATCAATTCTCTCCTATGTCCTATAATGACCCTTCCATCCAGAGAATATGTGTTACAAATTTGATTGAAATCGGCCAAGAGGTTCAAAAGTTCTACTGAATTGATCGATAACTAAAAAAAAACAATACCCCTTCCCCTCATTGAATGATCCTCCTTCATCACTATTATTGCCTCCTTTACTGTTTATTATTTACTCGACGTTTCGACACGGGGATTGTGTCTTTTTCAAGGGGAAAATATTTCTGTTGTTTGAGGTCGAAATTCATATCTGTAGAAATGACAACGTGGTGGAATAAAATGAATGATACTAAATAATAGTCTTATAATAGGTCATTTTTTAAATTTTGACACATATATTCACAGTATTAAATTGTTAGCATAGCATAGCATATGTGATTGTACAAATCGTGGGTGGCTATACAATGCTCAATTGAGTAATCTACTGTATATTGTCGCAAATTGGTACTTGGGATTAGTACCTTTTCCTATACAGTAGCAGTTGTATACCTGGCCACGTCCTTACAATCACGGAAGGAAGGGAAGGAATGTTAGTTCAACATCTACTAGTGAAGATGCATGGAACCCATACTACCTTCATAGATGTCTCGGGAAGGAAAATTTGTGGGTAAGGTGAATAATAGGGAGCTCTATTCGACAATATAGAGCGTTTGTCAATAACAGTATATGCTGAAAAAATATTGAAATATAGTCATCAATTTACTTACGAACCGTCCAAAGGAGGACAAAGTAACCTGGGTTTTACAAATGTTTCGCATTATATACAACCGTTCAACCGCACACTTATTCACCGAACATTAAAATCAGAACCAAAAACTCGGATTTTACGAATGTTCTAAATCCTACCTGAACCACGTCCGATCACGCACCAATTGTTTACTCACTCGGCCGCGCGAACTATCTGCTTACTGGGCAGAAACACGACAAAACAGGCACTGATGGCCGCGCAATGTAAAACACAATATTTCGGCAAATCTCGTGATCGTTCTGCTGTCCGAAACAAGAGCCAACTCGTACTGAACTGATTAACTTTATTACCGGCCACGCAATGCAAAACACAAAATTTCGCAAATCGCGCGATTGTTCTGCCGTCCGAAACAAGAGCCAACTCGCACTATATTCACAGTATTAAATTGTTACTGCATAAATTCTGTAGCGAAATGTTGTAAGTTGTAAATGTTGTAGTTGTAAAAAAAGTTATTTACACTAAACGGATTTCTTGGAAAATGATCAAAAGAACAATACTTGAATAGTATTATTAGTCATGTAGTAGTAAGAAACAATGCAGAAATGTCGAGAAATGTCTCAGCAGTAACAAAAAAAAAAGAAAAAGAAAGATAAACGTGATAATTGAGCTGCACAAAATTTTAGATTTTTTGTACTTTTGGGTCAGCCTAATGGCACATGTACTTCAAAAGCTTTTCATCTTTTTGCTGGCAGTTTTAATTTAATTCTCTGCCGAGGAAAAGTCTAACGTTAACAAGACGATGAGCTGTTTCCTTGTTTAGTTTCAGTTGCAGCAGAAGATTGGAAGACTATTATATGCGAAGAAGCTCTGACTCACGCCAAGCTTCTCTGCACATAACATCCTCCCGAGCTACTGTCAGGTTAATCATTTCTTGAATTTATCCTGTCTTAGAAAGAAGTTAGACGACTCGGAATGGTGACGGTTAACTTTAATGATTCTGTTTACAGCCATTTGTTCGAATGTCTCCAACGCATGTGGAGTAGAGAACCGGAGCTCGCAAACGAGACCAATTTGTCACATAATTTACACCACAAAAAAACCGTCCCATCTGCAGAATGGGAAATGTCATACATGTTACCCCCATCAATTGATCCGTACTTCCGAACTCCTACTCTGCATCCAGTTGTCATGGTGTATTTTTTATGTTGATATCTGGGCAATCCACATTTGGGGCAATATTTTATGCTTACGATTCAGGCTACGTTTAGTTCAAGCTTATCAGATTATTTTTGATTTACGAATATTTCTAAATAATACACTAACCAAGGAAGATATGAACTAACTGTTATCGAATCATCAACCTTTTTCTTTATTGTAGATCTATTATGTAGATCTATTATTATGTGGAAAAAGGTTAACAACTTTTCAATACTTTTCTAGAACAAAATAACGCTACCAAAGGTTCTCGCCCATAAACATCGCCCACACATCTTCAAAATATAGCAACAGACGTCGAATACATTTCATGGCCTTGGATTTCGCTCAGATGCGAATTTATTCTATGTGCGTTTTCCGGCCGCTTTTCCAGTGACAGATAGTAATCCCATTCATATGCCTGTCCATGGCGGAGTTACCAAAAAGAATGAAAAAAGATTTATCGATACACAAATCGCAGGCACTGTGGCACGAGTCATGATGTTGAAATGTATTTTCTTCACGCCACAAAGTGAGACGTTTGCCAAATTCGTCTAAATGTTTGATCAACATCGTCCCCGAAAAGCACCATTTGTCTTCTGGAAAACAAATGAACACATCAATCCTGAAAGAGGTGGAGTGGAAGATGTAGTATTGCGAAAACTTTTCATTTGCGGTCAACCATGTCGTATTATGTGAAGGATGTTTGCAGAAGACCCATTCAATTTAGATCTTAGAAGCCACACTCTCCAAACAGCATGATTGTGGAAAAGTACTTGAATGACCGGAAAAAGAGGCTTGAAATTAAATACTGTGTGACAAAACAAATTAAGATGAAAAAGTGAAAAAAAATATTACGGTTTTGAGTATTATAGAGTAAAGAAGCTTAAAGTAAAATATCTTTTTTCTATTTTTCTGGGAAATTCTCTTGGGAAATTCTTCCCCTATTTAGGAAACCATTAAGGACAAGCATCACGAAATCCAAATTTAAAAGTACTCGCGTTTTCATGTGCACACCACTCAATACGGAAGCAATGCACAAATGTAATTTTTATTACAGGGTCCAACAATTGAACTGCTACATAAGTGAGTAAAATTAATATAATACAAAATACGTAGTGGAAATTAGTTCTACAAAACATCGTCGAACCGTGGGCACGTCGTTATTTTGATACCAGGGGTTGGGTCTCACGACAGGATTAGACTCCGGCTCAAAAAAGTGAAGAAAACTCAACTAAGGGGTTTTCAGGGGTCATTTCAAGCTAAGGGCGGCCAGCGAGTTCGCCGGTGAACTCTGGTGAAATAATTCAAGAGCAGCCGCGGGACTCGTAAGATGCGTTCCTCAATCGTCTGCGACGAGTGGTTCAGCTCAAGGACAAAAAAGATGAACTTTACCCATGCACTTTCAAAAAGTGATATGTTTTCTCGTGAAATCGTATGAAATTGAAATGAAATATTTTTGTTTGATCAATTTATCTGTTTATTCCAATGAAGCACTTCAATAGCCGGACCCTGTATTTCAGCTTTGCTGTGTCGCAGTTGAGTGTTAGTTGCGTATTGAGTGGTAAGTTCTAAAAAACGCGAGTACTTTTGAATTTGGATTCCATAATGCTTGTCCTTAACTAATCACACTTATTTTAGCCATATCGGACAGAGTTGCATGATACTAATATTTTAATGTCTGTAGTACCGAATGGAGGCAGATTGTTAGCAACCAATAGCATAGCATAGCATATCTGACCGAACACTATCCTGGGTTAGCTGTCGATAGGGACGTTAGATGCGCCAGAAAAACAGCCTGGGGATTGGCATGTTTTTCATTCAACGATCCCTTTGTTCAACACCTGGCCAGGTCCTTACGATCAGTGGGGATTTGGATGGGAAGTGTTGATTAGATACCTACTTAAGAAGATGCGGAGAACTCGCACGATCTTCATAGGTACCTGGAGTTGGAGTTTCACAGATAAAAATATGTTGTGATTTTAAATGTAATTTCATGCACATATTTGGAGCATGCAAATAAACGTAACATTCAATCGATCTTACTATTCTTTTAAATCGAAATGTATGTAAACGGTGCTTGCTTGTAAAATTCAATCAAATTTAATAGAATATCGAATGTTAATTCGTTTGATGGGATAAGCTGCAATTTACCACGTCGTTGAATTTTCAAAATTATTTGCTGTGGAATGGGTTATTAAGGGGTGCTTTTCTTGGCGAAAAAGCGTAAATATTATATTTTTATTGGTATTGATATTGTAAAAGGTGATGTTTTGTTCTTGAATGTAATATGAATAAATAGATTTTGACGAAACAATTGCATTAATTTTGCAATCTGCGGCATATTTCTGAAATAATAAATTGTAGTAATATTAGACTTTGTAGTGTGATGCTGCTTCAGAATCTTCGTCAGCACCCAATGTTCCTGAAAATGAAGATCAATAATTGTCATTTGGTTAGGTAAATCGTTGACAAGATGATTGTTAATAAATGTTTATGCAAGATTATTTAAAATATATGCAGCTCATTTCATTTCATTTATTTAGTTAACATCTAAACAGATAACACTGAATCAACAATTTGACGCCACAATGCACGGTTCGAGGCCGCATATCTCCATCCTCGGATACGCCCCACGCTCGCCAAGTCGTTCTGCACCTGGTCTGCCCATCTCGCTCGCTGCGCTCCACGCCGTCTCGTACCTGCCGGATCGGAAGCGAACACCATCTTTGCAGGGTTGCTGTCCGGCATTCTTGCAACATGTCCTGCCCACTGTACCCTTCCGGCTTTAGCTACCTTCTGGATACTGGGTTCGCCGTAGAGTTGGGCGAGCTCATGATTCATTCTTCGCCGCCACACACCGTCTTCTTGCACACCGCCAAAGATGGTCCTAAGCACCCGTCTCTCGAATACTCCGAGTGCTTGCAAGTCCTCCTCGAGCATTGTCCATGTTTCATGTCCGTAGAGGACAACCAGTCTTATTAACGTCTTGTACATGACACATTTGGTGCGGTGGCGAATCTTTTTCGATCGCAGTTTCTTCTGGAGCCCGTAGTAGGCCCGACTTCCACAGACGATGCGCCTTCGTATTTCACGACTAACGTTGTTGTCAGCCGTTAGCAAGGATCCGAGGTAGACGAATTCCTCGACCACCTCGAAGGTATCCCCGTCTATCGTAACACTGCTTCCCAGGCGGGCCCTGTCGCGCTCGGTTCCGCCCACAAGCATGTACTTTGTCTTTGACGCATTCACCACCAGTCCAACTTTTGTTGCTTCACGTTTCAGGCGGGTGTACAGTTCTGCCACCTTTGCAAATGTTCGGCCGACAATGTCCATGTCATCCGCGAAGCAAATAAATTGACTGGATCTGTTGAAAATCGTACCCCGGCTGTTACACCCGGCTCTCCGCATAACACCTTCTAGCGCAATGTTGAACAGCAGGCACGAAAGTCCATCACCTTGTCTTAGTCCCCGGCGCGATTCGAACGAACTGGAGTGTTCGCCTGAAATCTTCACACACAGTTTTGCACACCATCCACCGTTGCTTTGATCAGTCTGGTAAGCTTCCCAGGAAGCTGTTCTCGTCCATAATTTTCCATAGCTCTACGCGGTCTATACTGTCGTATGCCGCCTTGAAATCAACGAACAGATGGTGCGTTGGGACCTGGTATTCACGGCATTTTTGAAGGATTTGCCGTACAGTAAAGATCTGGTCCGTTGTCGAGCGGCCGTCAACGAAGCCGGCTTGATAACTTCCCACAAACTCGTTCACTAATGGTGGCGGCATTAAGGATGGTGATCGCTCGAAAGTTCTCACACTCCAGTTTGTCGCCTTTCTTGTAGATGGGGCATATAACCCCTTCCTTCCACTCCTCCGGTAGCTGTTCGGTTTCCCAGATTCTGACTATCAGTTTGTGCAGGCAAGTGGCCAGCTTTTCCGGGCCCATCTTGATGAGCTCAGCTCCGATACCATCCTTACCAGCGGCTTTGTTGGTCTTTAGCTGTTGAATGGCATCCTTAACTTCCCTCAAGGTGGGGGCTGGTTGGCTTCCATCGTCCGCTGAACTGACGTAGTCATCTCCTCCGCTGCCTTGACTTTCACTGCCTGTACTCTCAGCGCCATTCAGATGTTCCTCGTAGTGCTGCTTCCACCTTTCGATCACCACACGTTCGTCCGTCAAGATGCTCCCATCCTTATCCCGGCACATTTCGGCTCGCGGCACGAAGCCTTTGCGGGATGCGTGGAGCTTCTGGTAGAACTTGCGTGTTTCTTGAGAACGGCACAGCTGTTCCATCTCCTCGCACTCCGCTTCTTCCAGGCGGCGTTTCTTATCCTGAAAAAGGCGGATCTGCTGTCTCCGCTTCCGTCTATAACGTTCCACGTTCTGCCGGGTACCTTGCTGCAGCGCGACCGCCCGCGCTGCGTCCTTCTCCTCCAGAATCTGTCTGCACTCTTCGTCGAACCAATCGTTCCGTCGACTTCGACCCATATACCCGACGTTGTTCTCCGCTGCGTCGTTAATGGCTGCTTTAACTGTACTCCAGCAGTCCTCAAGAGGGGCCCCATCGAGCTCACCCTCTTCCGGCAACGCTGCCTCGAGATGCTGCGCGTATGCAGTGGCGACATCAGGTTGCTTCAGTCGCTCTAGGTCGTACCGCGGCGGTCGTCGGTACCGAACATTGTTGATGACGGATAGTTTTGGGCGCAGTTTAACCATCACCAGATAGTGGTCAGAGTCGATGTTAGCGCCACGATATGTCCTGACGTCGATAATGTCGGAGAAGTGCCGTCCATCAATCAGAACGTGGTCGATTTGTGATTCTGTCTGCAGTGGTGATCTCCAGGTGTACCGATACGGGAGGCTGTGTTGGAAGTAGGTGCTGCGAATGGCCATATTCTTGGAGGCGGCGAAATCAATTAGTCGTAGGCCGTTTTCGTTCGTCAGCCGGTGTGCGCTAAACTTCCCAATAGTCGGTCTAAACTCCTCCTTGGCCAAGAGGCAACCTGAGCGTTCAAATCTCCTATGATGATTTTGACGTCGTGGCTTGGGCAGCTATCATACTCACGTTCTAGCTGCGCGTAGAATGCGTCCTTATCACCATCAGTGCTTCCGGAGTGTGGGCTATAGACGTTGATTATGCTGAAGCTGAAGAACCGGCCTTTGATCCTCAACCTGCACATTCTCTCGTTAAATAGCCACCACCCGATCACGCGCCTTTGCATATCGCCCATCACTATGAAAGCTGTTCCCAGCTCGTGTGTGTTGCCGCAGCTCTGGTAGATGGTATGATTACCTCTAAACGTTCGCACCATTGATCCCTTCCAACAAACCTCCTGCAGCGCTACGATGCCGAATCCACGGTTCTTGAGCACATCGGCGAGTATGCGTGTGCTCCCGATGAAGTTGAGAGATTTGCAGTTCCACGAACCAAGTTTCCAATCGCTAGTCCCTTTTCGTCGCACTGGTCTTCGCCGATGGTTCCGGTCCGTACTCTCTTGTTAATTGTTCGTTGCGTATTTTTTTAAAGGCTGGCTTGCAGGGCCTGACACCAAACCCCCTAAATTTTTGGAGGATCATTCCTCCTTATTCCCAATGAATCATGGTGCATAGTTAGTCACTTAGAGTCCCTCGCTGGCACTCGGACGATGATCAGCCGCACTAACATGGAGAACAGACGCTGTTGTGAGCCGATCCTGACATGGAGAACAGACGCTCAATAAGATTTGCACCTCCGGAGAGGAGCAAACCCCCCCTTCCCTGTCAGCATACGACCATAGTTCCCACCGGGGTTGGTTACCCGATCTTCCCTAAGGTTGCTCGTATCCCGGCCAGCACCGCGGGGAGGTAGGGATAGGAGTTGCTGGGTAAGAGGCTAAGGACCGCAAGATGGGGTCTATTTTATTCCTTCAGGTACGCGAAGTACCAATGGTACGCTTTACCCAGCATTTGCCGTGCCTATATGCAGCTACGTGGTATGGAAATATTAAGAATGTGTATAGAAAAAACGTTGAAATTTATGAAAATCACCGAACCTATCAAAGTTCTGTCAGATAATAACAACCTAGGTAAATGATGCCCTCTCAACCTTCCTGTATTTTTAGTGGACCAGTTTTAGTAAATTTTTAATAGAAATTTATATGAAAATGTAGAAAAATAGATATTAGAAAATATGTCAATATGAAGGGAATGAAAATGAATATTTGAAAATATGAAAAAGAAAACATGATACAAATAAATATTAAAGAATGAAAACATAAACATATGAATATATAATAAAATGAGAATATATATAAATTTGAAAATAATAAAATATAAAAATATGAAAGTAGCAGAATATGACATAATGGGTAGGGTGGGTGTACCAATTTCGCCATACATAAGAAATACTATTTAAAAAAAAAAAAAGTAACAGGCATGTGGGTGGATTTTATATATCAAACAAAAGGTTTTACTTACTGCTCCTTAGAACAGCTGTTTGTTATTATCCTCAAAATTGATTAATCCATAACAGGAACGCATGCATTGTGCATGTGGCACTATTTTTAATTTTGGTTCCTTATTTGGCAAATCCCATTGTTTTCCTATGGGATTGGCAAAATAGGGACCACTAGTGCGACAACTGGTACAAAGGACGTCAAAAATTAAGCAAAATCAACTTTTACAATTATGATTTGCTTGTTTTGGAGGAAATCAAAGGTGTTATCGTATCATAAGAATATGCTTCATCGATATGAACTTGGTTTACGGTGATTTGATTGGCCATTTGGCATATAAAGCACTAGTGCGATAACTGGTGCTATAGCCACAACTGGCACACCTAGCTTATATGAAAATATAAATCATGAACATATGGAAATATAAGAGATAAACATTTAAACAAGCAAAATTATGAGAATAAAACACATGGAAGCATAAGAATAAGAAAGTAAAAAATATAAAAATAACTTTCACACTATTATATATACATGCCATGAAAATAAAAATATGAGAAAACAAAAGTATGAAAATATGAAAATATGAATGTATATAAAAAAATAAATATATGAAAATATAAATATATGTAAATAAAAATATATGAAAATAAAGATATAAGATAATATAAATAAATGAAAACATAAATATATGAAAATATGAAAGCACGAAGAAATAAAAATATGAAAACAAGATAATATGAAAATATAAAAATATGAACATAGGAAAATATGAATACATGATAAAATGAGAACGTGATAATATGAATACATATTTGAAAAATATATAAATAAAAATATGAAAATATATGATTAAAAATTATAGTTCCTTATCAACAGTGTATGGCAGCATAAAATACATAATGAAATTATGAAAGCATAAAAATAAAAAAAATGAAGATAAAAAAATTGCTAAATTTTAAAATATTAGAGTATAAAAATATTACATTATGAAAATAAGTAAATATAGCACATATAAATATGGAAAAATGAGGGAATAATTATACGAAAATAAAAAAATATTCAAATTCCAAATTATTGAAAAAATGAAAGTGGAGTAAAACTCATGTTTCTTTTGAAAATACTGTCCAGATTGCTATCAGAAATCAAGGTAGGTGTAGTCCTTGATTTCAATCTAAGACAAAAATTACAAAAGCGTGAGTATTACTACTCCGTACTACGCCCATCTGTGCCACAACTAGGGGATGGAAAGGAAATGTTGATGCGATACTTAAAGAGAGGCTCTTCACTCAGCGACACCCTCATAAAGTACCACGGAGTTGGATATTGGGAAGGTATTCGTTGGGTCAGGATTTGCCTGTAGCTGGCAATGTGACCGTGGTAGATCTTACGCCGTAACGCACCACGTAAAGGTGTCTACCCAGCGTTACGGGTAAGATTGTTAGCAACCCTAGCAATAGTTGCAAAATTCAACTAAAATACACGATTATGCATTTTTTTTTCAGACATAGTAATTAATTTCCACTCCGGGTGGCTATACCCGGCATATAGGCAATTAACTTTGAATGTACTAAAATACACGATTTATCTACGTATCTTAGATCCAAACACACAAATTAAAGTTTAGGCTTACTTTTGAATATGTTTTTTTTTGCGTTGGAGTTGAAATATTTGAAAATTGCATAGTCATAACACTTGTGCACATCCTTGTCATTATTGCATTGCCATAGAAAACAGCAAACGTGTAGGGTAAGACGGTATAATATGCCCCCCTAAGGCAACTCCTTGATAACTTTTTACTTCTCAACGCAATTTATGCAAACTTTGTGTTATTTGGTAGTCCAGAAAGTCGCAAATGATGCTGGGTCATTAGGCCGAAGGCCGTTAGGCCGAAGGCCATTAGGCCGAATGGCCGTTAGGCCGAATGAGAACTGGGAGTGAGAAGTGAGTAGTGCGCAATGAGGAAGAAGTAGAAAGGAAGAAGGAAAAAGGAGGAAGAAGTAAGAAGGGAGAAGGAAGAAGGAAGAAGCAAGAAAGAAGAAGGAAGAAGCAAGAAGAAAGAAGGAAGAATGAAGAATGAAGAAGGAGGAAGGAAGAAGGAAGAAGGAAGAAGGAAGAAGGAAGAAGAAAGAAGGAAGAAGGAAGAAAGGAGATGGAAGAAGGAAGAAAGAAGAAGGAAGAAGGAAGGAGGAAGAAAGAAGAAAGAAGAAGAAAGATGGAAGATGGAAGATGGAAGAAGGAAGAAGGAAGAAGGAAGAAGGAAGAAGGAAGAAGGAAGGAGGAAGAAGGAAGAAGGAAGAAGGAAAAAGAAAGAAAGAAGAAAGAAAAAGGAAGAAGGAAAAAGGAAAAAGCAAGCAGGAAGAAGGAAGAAGGAATGAGGAAGAAGGAATACGGAAGAAGGGAGAAGGAAAAAGAAAGAGGGAAGAAGGAAGAAGGAAGGAGGAAAAAAGAAGGAAGAAGGATGAGGGAAGGAGGAAGAAGGAAGAAGGAATATGGAAGAAAAAAGAAGGAAGAAGGAAGAAGGAAGAAGGAAGAAGGAAGAAGGAAAAAGGAAGCAGGAAGAAGGTAGAAGGAATGAAGAATAAGGAAGAAGGAATACGAAAGAAGGTAGAAGGAAGAAGGAAGAAAGAAGAAAGAAGAAGGAAGAAAAAAGAAAGAAGAAAGAAGAAAGAAGAAGGAAGAAGGAAAAAGGAAGCAGGAAGAAGGGAAGAAGGAAGAAGGAATGAGGGATAAGGAAAAAGTAATACGGAAGAAAGGAGAAGGAAGAAGGAAGAAGGAAAAAGGAAAAAGGAAGATAGAAAAAGGAAGAAGGAAGAAGAAGGAAGAAGGAAAAAAGAAGAAGGAAAACGGAAAAAGGAAGAAGGAAGAAAAAAGGAGGAAGAAGAAGGAAGAAGGAAGAAGAAAGAAGAAAGAAGAAAGAAGAAAGAAGAAAGAAGAAAGAAGAAAGAAGGAAGAAGGAAGAAGGAAGAAGGAATAAGGAAGAGGGAAGAAAGAAGAAAACGGAAGAAAGAAGAAAGAATAAAAAAAGAGGAAGAAAGAAAGTAGAACGGAAAAAGGGAAGAAGAAAGAAGGAGGAAGGAAAAAAGAAGAAGGAAGAAGTAAAAAGAAAGTAGGAGGGAAAAATAAAGAAGAAGGAATAAGGAAGAAGGAGGAAAGAAGAAGGAAGAAAGAACGAATAAGGAAGAAGGAAGAAAGAAGAAGGAAGAGGGAAATAAGAAGAAAGAAGAAGGAAGAAGGAATGAGGGAAGGAGGAAGAAGGAAGAAGACAGAAGTAAGAAGAAAGAAGGAAGAAGGAAGAAAACGGAAGAAAGAAAGAATAAAAAAGGAGGAAGAAAGAAGGTAGAAAGGGAAAAGGGAAGAAGAAAGAAGGAAGAAGGAAAAAAGAAGAAGGAAGGAAAAAGGAAGAAGAAATAAGGAAGAAGGAAGAATGAAGAAAGAAAAAGGAAGATGCAAGAAGGGAGAAGTAAGAAGGGGTAACGTGAAGAGAGAACTTCACATTTTTACCTCTTGCTTCTTTCTGCAAATCCGGCCTAATGGCTATTCGGCCTATTGGCCATTCGGCCTAATGTCCATTCGGCCTAATGTCCATTCGGCCTAATGTCCATTCGGCCTAATGTCCATTCGGCCTAATGTCCATTCGGCCTAATGACCTTCGGCCAAATGGCCTGACACCGTCGCAAATGTATTGCCCGTGGGTAGTCATATAAAAATATTGCAGATAACACGTAATAAAGCTTTTTTGAAAAGTCGTGAAAAAATGGATTTCAAAATGTGCCTGGGCAATACACCCCACCTTAACCAAAGACGTTTCACAGCCCTTTATTAGTATTTTATCAATCCCATAATAAAAAGGTTACAAATCCTTATGTGCTTGACATTAAAAATCCAACGTAAGTCCATTTAAGCAGGTTGGAATAGCATTTTTTTCCAAAAAAGTTTCCATATAATTTGGTAGCAACAGCTGCAAGCCCGCCCGGCTTGTGTCCAATTGGTAAGGGCATATCGTACATACATACACACATACACCCCCCACAAACTTCAAAAGATTCATTGCAAACTAAAGAACTACAAACAGATTTGCTTCGTCATGAATTCTAAGATCCCATAAAAATTGTTAGACCATCATACGAATTCTTGGTTGTTTACTTTGAATCAGTAGATTCCTAATAATTTCTGAATGTTAATAAAAAGAAACAAATAAATTGATTTAATCCATTGAATATTTATACAAATTTCTGTGATTCATGACCACCTCCACCAGCTTCTAAAAATGTTCGATAATCGTAAGAATTCCAAGATGTATGTTATGCATCTGAGCAATCCTTACACAATCTTGAAAAACAATATTTCTCCTGAAAATGTTAGAAAATTTCTTAAATTATGTAGGGTAAAGTGCCCAATAGTGGACCCCCAACCAATAGTGGACCCTCCAGCCATTTTTGCATTATTACAGCACAATGTCAACATTGTGCCATGAAATTCTATCGGGCGAACCTACCTTACAGTCCTATGATTTGATTACATGCGATGGAAATGCTATGGAAAGTCAAATTAGATGTTTTTTACAATTCTATAAAAAATAAACATGAGAGTGTCCATTATAGGAATATTTTGGGGGGTCCATAATAGGGAAGAAGAACGTCCCGAAACGGGACATGAAAATCAAATGAAGTGTCGACTATAGGGAAGCAATTTCCTATTATGGACCCCCAGGGGGTCTACTATAGGGCGAATTCAGTTAGACATTAAAATGTTAATTGCAACGAATAACGCCGTGTATTTGGGTGTTTTATGTATGTATCGCGAAAAGGGGATGCAGAGCTTGTTGTTAGATATCAAGCACAGTTAATATGTTGAAAATTTCTATGCCTTACGACAGGAAGAGCAAAATTTCGCTACTAGGGGGTCCACTATTGGGCATTTTACCCTACCGTTTTCTATCCGTAATCAAGTCAAGTCAAGTTATTTTTAGAAATGATTAAGTTGCATCCCCAAGCACATATGTTTTATATTGATAGGGATGGACATGGGACAGTAAATGTTATGCGAAAGGCAAAAAGAGAATAATATTCCATTTAGTGATAATAATGCTTTTGTTGTCTTTAAAAGGCCAAAAAAGAATGATAGACATTTATGCTACGTTTTGACAGGGCAAGTGAATTGAACAACTCAGTTGAATTCAATTGACTTGCCAAAAGTTGAACATGTTCAACTTTCTTTTCGTTCAAGTGAATTGAATTAAGGTGTTTACACGTTCAGTTCGCGTTCGATTCAAGCGACTTGCTCAATTCACTTGCCTTGTCTAAACGTAGCATTACTATTTTCCGTCGATTTTGTTTGAAACTTACAATTCACAGAACAAAATCTCGTGCTATTCTACTTATTTTCACGACTTTCATTCAAAACATATTCTTCAATAACGGCATTCAAAACATATTCTCCAACCTAAAAAATGTGAGCAACGTGCTTCTTAAATCTTCACTTTTTAACCTTGGCTTTTAACCTAAATAAATTGCAAGATCTTACCGTTGGATTTTCGCTTTCCCATTTGAATTTTTTTTTTCCATTTAGGAACTTATTCATATTCAAATTAGGCAAAATTATATCAGAGAACATCACTCAAGCCGCAGTGCTAACTCTCCACAACCAAGAAAGCTTCAAAATATTTGGTTTAGCTAAAAAGTTGAAGACCTACATTGGAATTACAAACATGATTTTCATGTCAAATTTCTCGGAAACAGAATTTGTTGCAAACAAACCTACACTCGAGTGTGTTTATCATATGAGAATTACTGCTCTCTGAATTTCCAAAAACCAACAGCAGAAGTTTCTTCTTTCATCTGTCACAAAGGCGCTAATTAAAATTTCATGTACAGCCATGAGTTAATCGTTGGTACTTTTCTCGCATGTACCTCTGCAAAGGTGTGCCTAAAGGACATCACTACACTACAAAATTAAATTTTTGATAGACGGTACATAGAAATCATACTCTTTTTGATTCAAGGCGAACAATTAGCAGATGACTGCTGTCTGTACGTATTGTGCGTTATATATTATACAACCTATCGCATAATGATTCTCTGACGGTTTTCGTACAACGAGTTGCATTCTTGGATATTCAAAGATTGACCGTTTCATTTAAAAGTTATTACAAAAATTGCATATCGAAACACAATAAAGGGTTGTGTTTTTGCTCACGAGAAAAGAAGTATTAATTTTTGCAGCGTACCATGCGATTTAATTTGAAAAACGAAAACTAATACTCTCGTTAATTAGGTATCAATACCCTAGTAGCAAAATTTTAAAATCTTTAATTAGCAATCTGATTGTGATTGGAACTAATTTTGTCCCCCTTTAGGTTCAGAGATCAGTATTCAATAATCCCAAATAGATTATGTCAACGGTGGTGGTGGTGATCTGCGATAAACACTTTGAGCTATTTTCCTACCGTTGCGTTCATTAGAGATTAAAATCAAACAAGCGCTAATTGCAACAGTATTTCAACTTGGGTGGCGAAAACTTAGTATCGATTTCAATTACGATCAACGCGCTCGAACAAACCGCAATCTTGGATATAGTGTCTACCAATCGTGGACCTCCGTTCGTTCCGAAGTGAATTCAAGACAAACAACTGATTAATAATTCATACTGTTTCAATAGATGGTGCAAAGAGACGGTGCCAATATCGCTGAAATGCAACTAATTAAAAGCATGGTACAGCACATCACACGAGTTTATACGGCTTGAGACTGTTTCCACCGTGATGTGAACTGCTCTACTATGCTGTACGCTTCCATGTTGGGAAGCGTATAGCATAACGTCTATTCGCCAGATATGAGATGCTGGCGCTATGTTTGTACAGCCTGAATAATGCGGTGAAAAAATGGTGGAGACGACAAGAAAAATATTGTTCTTTTTATTGCGCTGGTGCTAACCGAAATCATATGTGCCATATAAATCCTCTTCTTGTTATAACACGTCTTCCCTCGTCAAAAATTTAGTGCTCAAGTTAGAAGTTCCTCAGTGAGTTCTTGGTTATTCGCCCCCGCTTACGAAAATCTTATAATCGATGTGCCAAAGCATCATCCCTCGTCAAACAACCGTACCAGACAGTCTTGTATACTTGGACTCTAGCACAGTGTTGACCATGGCGAAGCCATCAACTAGCTTGTAAAAAAAGTTACTTCGCGAATTCTGCAAGAAAGATAAAGTATGAATGTAACAGTCATTATCAATAATACTCACCGTTCAATACTATTCACAATAACAACCAAGACGTTATTGGTACACTGTTCACTGTCGCTTTTCATTAATTAATTTCTCGGTTTTGTCAGTTTCACCAGTTTTAAAATTTCACTTGATATTTTTTCAATTGTGTGGACTTTTCGTGAAGTTACATGTTTTATGATTTTATTTAGTATCTTTATTAACCTTTTGTCTGTGCTCTGGGGTCAATATGACCCCAGGCCACATTGAGTGGCTGCCATTTTTTTTTTAATTTTCAACCGATTCTCCTAATTTTTGGTAGTTTGGTAAAACTCGCCGAGATCTGTCTCCTAGGTGCAAATTCACTTCAAAAAGCTTGAAAATACACCCGATTCTTTTTTTACACGGGGGATGCGTTCCGTGTAAAAAAAGTTTTCAGTTCAAAATTCGAAAATCCGTGTAAAAAAAGTTTTATGATTTCTCGACGAATCAAGCAAAATGGAGCAACTTTGCAAAAATTTTGTATGGGATTTTTTTTACACGGCCGTGTAAAAAAAATCCGTGTAAAAACAGAATCGGGTGTATGCGTTACAGTGAACTTTTTTCAAAAAACTTACGTTGTCTGTGCTCTGGGGTCAAATTGACCCCAAATTGAAATTGCTATAACTTTTTTAATGCATGGCCAATTTTGGATTTTTGGGGCTGTTTCGAAAGATAATTTAATCATCTTTCAGGACGTTACCAAAGATTGACTATAGGTGGGCGGGTACATCGCGGGGAGGGGTTTTCGTAAAAAAGTTACAAAAACAGTGATTTTTCATGCTTATTTTACTTATTTACTTATATAGCACCTTTTCAAAAAGGTTATGCAGGAAGGCGTGTGCTTTGATATGAGGCATTGATTAGTTTAGAGCTTGGTCGCTAGGTGGCGGTATATTTGAATTCATTAATTTAGACCCTAGTAATTCCGACATATGGAATTTTCCTCATTGTAAATATTCTTATCGCACAAATTTGAAATTTGTAAAGATGACGTCTTTAATAAAGTTCGTCTGGTAGGAATGAACTGTCATGGGACGGAATAAATAATTAGGAAATTTACAAATAGGCGGCGCTAGTGTACTTGCAATATTCTTGCATGTTTGAAATATTGCTTTAGCTTGAGATCCCTCATACCTACACTCAAGTTGTATTCGGCAATATTGTTCAGGATGTCTAGCACTACAAAGCGGTGCTCAATATAATGAGTACGTCTTTCAATTTTTAAATTTGTGCGATAAGAATATTTACACTGAGAAGAATTCTATATATCGAAATATCTTACGTAGTCAAAATAAAGAATTCAAATATACCACCACCTGGCGGCCGAGTTCTAAACTTATCAACGCCTCATGCCAGAACACATGCCTTCCTGCATAACCTTTTTAAAAAAGGTGCAGTTCAAAATGGGTAGGATTTTCGGATATAAGTAAAATAATTATGAAAAATCACTGGTTTTACACCCTTGTTCACTAAAACCCCTCCCCGCGATGTACCCGCCCACCAATAGTCAATCTTTGGTAACGACCTGAAAGATGATTAAATTATGTTTCGAAACAGCCCCATGAATCTTAAATTGGCCAAACATTAAAAAAGTTATAGCAATTTCAATTTGGGGTCAATTTGACCCCAGAGCACAGACAACGTAAGTTTTTTTTAGCACAGACAGAAGGTTAAGAAGACTTTCAGCCCTAGGCTGGCTCGTCTCGGGACATGTTTTATTAAATTCGAAGGCCAGAAATAACAAAAACAAACCATACAAAGCATTTCAAGTGCACGCTTCAGTCATCCAGTACATAGTCCCCCCCCCCCCGACTTAGAGGTGGGCCAGCATTATTAATGGTGTAAATTAAAGTAGGATTGTAGATATCCTCTTTTGACTAAAACAGCCATATAAAATAATTATATTTTACAATAATTTTGCAATAATGGGTAACATCAGAGAAGAGACGTAAATGCTGATTCGCCAAATTTCGAACTTAAATTTCCGTATTAAATAAATCAAAAAAATTTCAGCGAACGTTCGAAGCGAGATCCGCTGAAGAAAATTTATCTGAACATTCTAGTGAAGAAGTCTGGAAGAAGTCAATTGAAAAGTGTTCCGGAGTTGTGGTTGACTGTGGTTGACGGTATCAATTGATATAATTCGAAAAGCAAACCAGGAAGCCACGAGGCAACTGAATCAGAGCTCAAACGTGCTTTGTTTTAAAGTTCGAGTTCGGGTCCAAAACAATTTCAACATCAACCATTATTGTTCTCAAGAAACATTTCGGTTTGCTGTTTTGGTAAAACTGTTTTTCCGTTTTCATTTACATAGGGTTTCTTACCCCATTTCCGGCCTAACATGCGTACGACTGCATTATTTAATTGATATTTATGACAGGAAGCAACTTTTCCTGAATTTTGTGGGCTGTATAATACTGCATTACAATGGTTGTATCGAGCACTGTGACGATTTTCAGGAACGTGTTTATTCGATGATACCGTTTTGTAAAAGTGGAAAGAATCACTCCGGCTCAGTGGTGTGGCATCGGAGAGCGAAATTTTGAATTCTACATTTTTATTTTCTAAAATTGGATCAATTAGGAGTAAAACAGGTGATTGAAAAATATTGAGTATTGTGAAAAATAAATGGGAGACTTTTAAAAAATTATCAACCATAAACCTACGACTTCCAACAGTATAAATCATTAGTTGTCATTAGGGCCAAGTAGTGATTTACCCTATCCGCTATTACAGAGCACTAATTAAAACAATTTGTAGAAAGAGCATAAGACTGTCTCCTCTCTATTATAACATTTCATGGAATAAGGGAAAACTCTTTAACTTTATCTTTTGAGTAGATTCTGTCAATCGAGGGCTCGGCCGTGAAAACTTTCTTATGAAAAGTAAATTTACAACTTCCCGCATGTTTCACGTGTTTGTTTACGGAAAAGCTCCTTCGTCGTATTTACATGAGTCACAGCACAGTCAACATCAGAACCTTGATCAAATCGCTTTGCATCATTAACCATTGCTGCCGGCAGACGTCTCGCTGCTAAGGAAAAGCGATGTTATATTTCTTCACATCGAAGCGAAATGATAATTCTCTTTCGAGGCGTTGACGATACGAATTTAAAGTCCCAACTGTTTCGAAGTTTTACGAAGCGAATCGAAATTTATATTGGGAAAATATATAGGGGAAATGACGGCTTTGGCAGGTTTTGTTCTATTATTGGCAGGGGGTTTTCTATAACCAATTATGCTCAAATTTGGCCTTAACATTTTTTGCATATCAAACAATAGTGTGGCCAAATTTCATTAGATTTGGTCAACAAAAACCCCCCTGACAATAATAGAACAAAACCTGCCAAAGCCGTCATTCCCCCTATTTTCATATAAACAACAAGGAATAATCCATAAAAATGAAAAACGTAAATAGTTCTGGAGCCTCCATGAACAATTATTTAAAGATCAATAGTTTAGCTAAAATATGTTCCGTTAGACATGACGAAGAAAAACGATAATATTCCTGCTATTATCCTATGAACGTACCTTTAACAAATTATCCATGATTTTTAAAAAAATGATCCATAAAAAAATTAAAAATCTCAAGTAATTTTCAACGTGATGATGTTCCATAATTTTGCTTGTTTGGTTGATTTGTTTTGGTCAAATGATCCATATTTTTTTCAAATGGTCCATAAATTTGGTCCATATGGTCCAAAGTTGTTAAGAATTTTTTGGATAATGGATGTGGAATTGATGGTGGTGGAATTAAATAGACTTATTAAATACTAAACTGATCTTATGACTGGTTAAGATATTTTTCAATAAAAGAGTTTAATAATTTTGTATTTTATGAATTTCTGGTAGCAATGGAGGTATGGAACAATCAGGTGTTATTCACGGTTCGTTTTTCATTTTTATGGATTGTTTTTGTGCATTCACTGGTACAAAGTAAGGGGTACCATTTGTATTTTTTCCACGGTGTTTTTTGCTCTTGAAATCGTTCATGGCATCATTCATTTTGTATTATTATTTTCTAAGCCGATTAACAGTTTTACGACAAATATCAGCAATATAACCCAAGATACAACCCTAAAGTAAATTTCAGAAACAAAATGTTTTTGTTCATATACTATTGAGGATAGGTTTTTTTTTCTCACACAGCTATGGACAATAAGCTAGAATAAATCCTCAGCTTCAATGCTCTCCGCATTTGCAAAATTTTAAGGATTTCATCATGGAGCATATAGCCCCTAAATTGTTCATTCTTGTACCAGCTTGTGAACTTGCCTTTCACAATATGGTACAGGAGTGGGACAAAATTATCGAGACAGGCAGAATTTTACCAAAATTGAAATAAAATATTCATCCGATTTCTTCGGAGCTGGCAGCGTTCGATGGGAAACTAGTTCAAATGAATTTTCAGACCACCGAATACCGAAGATATTCTGGATCCATAAAAAAAGCTTTTTTTGAATGCATGTGTCTTTCACATGGGTGAAATTTCGGAATTAGAAATATTTGTTAAGACATCTATAAAGAATTTAAAAAAATAAATTTTTGTTTTCCCCCTTTTTGATAAAATTTAGGCTTCCGTTTCGCTAAGGTTTTTTTTCACAATATAAAAACATTTTCTCGGTAACCTTAACACATGTCCAGAAAATCAAATTAGTAATGATTGTGTCAAATTAGAGATGAATAATGAGATGTGATAAGTGAAAAATGAGAGGCAAGAAGTAAAATGTGAGAAGTAATAGGCGCGATATTTGAGAAATGAGAAATGAGAAGTGAAAAGTGAAGAACAAAACCCGAGTAGACGAAAATATCACAATAATATCAAATGATAGCAAAATGTGATATGGACATGATTGATATAAGAAATAAAAGATCAGACGATAATATCAATATTTTGCACTTAAATATCATGAGAAGATCAAGTTATGCTATTTGTAATAAGTGATCAATATCCGGGCAGAAGCCATGAACAGAATAACAAAAAATGATATGGACTTGATTGATATAAGAGTAAAAGAACAGGCAACACTATCAAAAATTTGCACCGAAATGTCATTTAAATATCAAGACATGCTATGGATAACAACTAACTAATGGCACTTGATGTCGATCACTTATTACAAATAACATATCTTGATATCCTCATGATATGTTAGTGCAAAACATTGATATTGCCGTCTGATCTTTTATCTCTTATATCAATCATGTCCATATCTCATTTTGCTATCTTATCAACATTTGATATTATTGAGCTATTTTCATCTACTCGGGTATCATGTGCCATTCCAGTCAACACAAAATCGTATTAAATGCAATATAAGATGCCAAAGTGGAGGCGATATACGTACATATTGTATTGGGAAGTACTTATATAACCTCCACTTTAGCATATTATGTGACATCATATACGATATTGTGTTGATTGGGATTAGTTTGTTCTTATCCATAGCATATCTTGATATTTGAATGATATTTCGGTGCAAATTTTAGATATTGTTGCTTGTTCTTTTATCTCTTGTATCAATCCAGTCCATATCATGTTTTGTCATTCTGTTCATGGCTTCTGCCCGGGAAGTGAAATGTGAAAATAATAAATGAAATGCAAGAAGTGAAAAACGAGATGTGAGAAGTGTAAGGAGAAATAGAAAATTATGCAAAAGTGAAGCAAGGGGGAGCAAGCAAGTGAAACTTGAGAGTTGAGAAATGAAAAGCGAAAAAGTGAATGAGAGAAGAAAATAGTTTGAATACTACCCAAAATTGAGGTTTTTTTTTTGCAGAATAGGTTACGGCCATCTAAGAAACCCCTGGAGTAAGGCCTTTAGATCTACACGCGCGAAGAAAGATTAATTGAACTGTTTTAAAAATGGAACATGTCCTTTGAGATACTTTTTCTTCTATGGCTCTACATTCCGACTGGAACTTGGCCTGCTGTTCAACTTAGTATTGTATAAGCATTTGCTCAGTTATTAATTGAAAGCTTTGCCATCCACTCCATTGCAAGAGTATGTATCTTGTGTGGGAAGTACAATGGATACACTATGCCCAGGCAGTCCGGATTGGTAATCTTATGCCTTTGCTCTCAAGACTAACTGGAGGCCCTTTGAGATACATAGGTCAGAATTAGTTCACAGATTAGAATTTTGAACATCCAAAAAATCCCTGAGGTAAGGCCTCAAGGTCTACACGCGAACCCAAAGATCAATCGAACTATTTTAAATAAGATGCACGCCCTTTTTGGAGTGTAGAATAGAATGTGTCAAAGTTATAAGCTCTCGGTCATCCAAGAAACCCTTGGAGTAACAAGCGTAACCAAAGACCAATCGGACTGTTTCAAATACGAGTTCAAATATGGTACTGGGCCTTTTTGACACATAGGTACAGATTTATGACACATAGAAAAGAATTAGTTTACAGATTAGGATCTTAGTAATCCAATAATCTCCTGTAGTAGGGTTTCAAAATCTACCTAGATGCGTAATCACCCGAGCAGGAGCGACGACCTCGATAACAGAAATTGGTATGAACTAGCCTTGCATAAGAGGTAAAATACCAAACAATAATACCAAAAATTAATACGCAAATTACGTTAGGCATAATATGATTAGGCATTACAATACCTAACGAATAATAATTGGTTCCCGGGTAGACGATAATAGCTAAATAATATCAAATGTTGATTAGATAGCAAAATGAGATATGGACATGATTGATATAAGAGATAAAAAATCAACCGACAATATCAATATTTTGCACTAAAATATCATAAGAAGTTATGCTATTTGTAATAAGTGATCAATATCATATGCCATTAGTTTGTTCTTATCCATAGCATATCTTGATATTTGAATGATATTTCGGTGCAAATTTTTGATATTTTTGCTTGTTCTTTTATCTCTTATATCAATCAAGTCCATATCATGTTTTGTTATTCTGTTCATGGCTTCTGCCCGGGTTTGGTATTGAAATATAATTTAATAACAGAGTATGTTATGCCTCAAATATTATGCATACACGCAAAACAATTATTAATATAAGGAATTGCCTTCATACTCACCCGATTTGGATTGAATTTATCATTCGGTATGGTCTATCTTGAAATCAACAGCCATCAAAACACCGAACATATTATCGAGACATTTGAAATCATGTCACAATCGTCAAAAATGTGTGAAAAGTATCTGTATAGAAACGTGCGGCCATCGTGATTTTTTTTCCAACACGATCGAAGGCGTACAACTCAGAATACAGGGGTCATTTTAATGTGAACAAATTCAGCTTGGTTTATGTAGTCCTATTATAATAACATGCAAGGCATGGTGGTTCTTTAATTTATTCCAAAAAATATTTAAAAACCTGTCTTGTTGTACGGATAATTTGCAGACACCCTGTAGGATCAGAACCCTACACAAAAATAGAGCTATGAATACAACGGCTTGGCTGTTGTCGACAAAATACAAAACGCAATAAAAACACATTTGCGGGATTTGACTGATAGATCAAAATCTTATAAGGAAACTTCGTCATATCTCGCAATGTGCAACACATTGGACGTTTCTCTCGGGGCACAGAGAGGTCGTCAGATATTTTAATTTGTTTAATGTGTTGTTAAGTGTTTATATTTGTATGCTTGTAAAATAATTTTATGTAACATCCTTTGTGATACACTAAAAAGAAATAGTTTACAGCTTAAGATCTTGGTCATCCAAGAAATCCCAGAAGTAAGGCGTCAAAATCTAAACGCATAACCAAGACCAATTGTACTGTTTCAAATATGGCACGTGCCATTTTTGATGCATAGAATACAATACCCTAACAACATTGGTTCTCGGTTATCCAACAATCCGCTGGAGTTAGGCCTTCTGGTCTAATCAATCGATCAATCGAAATTTTATAAAAATGCTACATGCCAATTTTGATCTATAGAATAGAATGTGTAAAGTCTCAAGTTACCAGTCATCTAAGAAATCCCTGGAATAAGACTTTAAGATCCACTGTTTGAAATATGCTTCGATGTATATAATAGAACCAAAGACATAGGTGTTCGGTCACTCAAAAAATACCTGCAGTTGGGCCATGACGATTTGGCAGCCATTGATGGTGACGAATTTGGGCGCACGCGCGTAGCTCATAGGTTTCTCAGCTCAAAATCTCCAGGATAAGATTGGCCGGTTGAAAAGCAACTAAGCCCCTGCGTTGGTTTTCGATGACCATGAATCTATACTGTGCACACATTCTATTATATGTATAACAAAGGGCATGTACCATATTATAAACCATCCGATTGAGCTTTGGTTGTTCGTGAAGATCTTCTAATGGTTTGGGACAAAAACCCATGCTGAGAACACATTCTATTCTATGCATCAGAAAGGGCATATGCTATATATGAAAAGTTCGTTTTATTATTGGCTACGTGTGTTTACCTTGAGGCCTTATTCCTGGGAATTATTGAATGCCCAAGAACCTATGCTGTGGACACATTCTATTCAATGCATAATAAATCCAATTGAGCTTTGGTTGCTTGTATAGATCTTAAGACAGGGCTGCCCAACGTACGGCCCGCGGGCCGGATGCGGCCCTCGGCTCCTTTTTTTGTGGCCCGCGGCGTGTCTATCTGCTAATTAATGATTTGAGTGTATTACTTCTACGTGAAGTTAAACGATTTTCAATGATATGGAAATGCTAATATCATCTTCCAAACTTAGACGTACATGTTCATGATAGAATTAGAGGCGAAAGAATAGAATTGATATTCGATTTGAAAGCGAGCGGAGTGCAATATTTGTGATGGCACATATCGCACGACCTTCCTTCTGCCAAACTCCCGTATGAATGAGGAGGGAAGAATATCAGTGTGGAAGCTGATATATCTCCACTGGCAGAGGAAGGTGGTTTAATTTGCTCATATGCCATCGCGCGCGGAAGGGTTTTTCTATCGACGAGTACTGTCTCTAAATTTCTAATATGACATCAGCATCTAGTCGAATAGGATTTTTATTGCACAGTTCTGTTTTCTCTATGCGTCCTCCGCTCGCTTTCAAATCGACTTCTATGAAAACATTCTTCATGCCTGCCGTATCCTAATGGAACTATCAAATCTATACTTTCGCCTCTAATTCTATCATGAACATGTACGTCTAAGTTTGGAAGATGATATTAGCATTTCCATATCATTGTAAATCGTTTAACTTCACGTACAAGTAATACACTCAAATCATTAATTAGTGTACTACCCCTGGTGGGGGCATCCATCAATTCAGCTGTTATTGGTCGACGGTACAGCAGCAGTGCCTGTGAGTTAATTCGAACGATAATGGGTTATGCAGAGGAGCTTGCGAAGCAACAGCAATTAATGATTCCCAAATGGTTCAAAATCCCCAGCGATTTTCGACAAACTGTTTTTTATTTTTCCCCATGGAAAACTTTATTCTTCCAAAAATTCCCCTAGGGAAACGCCGTCAGTGGCACCTCGGCAAGGCATTTCTTGTACAATTAGAATCAATTAATTTGTTCAATTTATGTACAGCAAAGGGGACATCGATACGACTTACGTTTTCACGAGTGGATACTGATTACAAACAGCACAACAAAAGACAACAACTTATAAAAACAAAATCTCGCATCTGCTATATGGTCCCAAGAGGAAACGGCATTAATTAATTCAGTCGATCACCACCACACTGCATTGACTGGATAGGAGTAGCGCTGGTCTGCAATAGGCATAATCGGGTGAGCAGTCGCGATGGTATCGCAAAACCGAGAGCAAGGTGAAAATGAACATCAGATTATATCATTTAGATGGGGAAAATTGGATCTATATGTACAATTTGAGGTAAGTTAATTGAAAATGAAAAAAACTTCATTGTTCGGAAATGATGTCTCCAATAATTCTTGGTTCTATGGCTTGTATTATAATAAAAATGAAATGAAAAAAAATAACATAAATCTGTTGAAGTTTGTTCACTTGTCATAAGACGAGTTTGTACAATCCCATTTAATTCCACCACTTAATTGTACCTTGGCAGATACGTATTTCGACCTCAACAGTTAGGTCGTCCTCAGTGTCTCGTACTTGACTCGACTCGAAGTTTGTTGTTAAGTGGAATATCTCTGTTTTTCTAAAATACGAGATCTCGCTATTTCTTCTGGTCCAGCGATACACGCATTCAAACCAGAGATTGAATTAATATATTAAATGATAATAACATTTATTATTTAGTATTCAAAGTGATACTAGCGTTTCACGCTGAAAGTATTGGGCATAGAGCAATGTACCGTGACACAAAATTGTAGAGGAAACATAGTGCTAGATGTCCACCATACAACACTTTTCGAAATTCTACCTCTGGAATTAGTTATTGACTAAATACAAAATGATACACTCCCTGATTTAAACCTAATCTCGCAATTAACTGACAGTTTTTACTCAAACACTGGAAACGAATTACGATTGGTTACGTTTTGTTTTCAAGATAGCAGACTTGTTTTAGACTTGCGTATAGGTATATTTGTTCATTTATTTATTTGTGATTTGGAACGCTTTGTGAAAGGAAAAGCATTTAAAAAGTTAATCTTTGGTTTAGATATGTTACGTAAATCCGAGTATGTACTCAATCTAACCAAGTAGAAGTTAAAATTAGATGATTGGCATAGACTAGCGGATTGAGAACATCATCTGTAATGCATCGACAGAACTCTTATGTCCCGGTGAAGCGTTTTAGCTGAGTTTCCTCTATTTCTGATCGCATTTCTCTTTATATTGGTTCATGGTTTTCAAATTAAGTTCCAGGAAAAAAGTTACTTTATATCTATAACTATGGATAATTCTTTCCAGTCGAAGGAACTGCTAAATGATTTACCGACGGTTCCAGTCGCGGAAAAAGCTGGATGCATGCATATTTATTGCGCGCTTTATGGGCAAACGAGTGTTTGTGTACCTGTCTGTATAGTCTCACGATGGGCAACGTGCTTACTAATCTGGATCTAATTCCATATACAGAACTAGGCAACCGTTACTAATTATCCAAGTTGAGCAAATGAATCAATTGGTTTGGTATGATTGATTGTTGACGACTCGTTCCAATGAGGTATTTGGCAAATATGTACTGGCTAATCTTCCGCTCAAGCGACCTTGTATAGAGCATGATTGATTGTCCTGGGAGGCCTATTAAGATATGAGATTCTAATCTTTGATAGACAATTCCCCATTCGTCAATTTATTACTTCGCTCTAATTTGGGTGCTTCCAGTCCATTAGCTAATCTTTGAAGACGGTTCGCTGATTTTGAATGCAATCTAATTGACCTACGAACCCACTTTGGTAATTGGCTGGCAGTAATTTAAATAATCATTAATAAATTGGTGCTGCTGATTTCGTATTCGGTTACCTGTAGCCTGTAGATAATGCGAAGCTCGGTCGAAATATTGATAAACTTTCTTTCGACTTTCGAGTGAAACCCTGTTATTCAGGGTTTCAGAAGCAAGTTCTGGTTGAGACTATATTTCAGGTTGATATTTTTCTCGACTTCTATGGACTTGATTTCAGCAAACCAATGAAAGAAGGACATCTTAAGTATTAAGCACGGATTGTTTCTATTTAGTCATACATATGTAGGTCATTGTTACACGTTGAAAAATACGTAGTGCTGCTTAGGTCGTATCCTCCCAGATGCATCGATTCCTTAAAATCACGGGGAAGCTGACTAGCAGACAGGATCGAAGTGATACCGTTGGCTAATGGTTACGTTCGAGAAAATCGATAACGGACCGACCGTGCGATGCTCCCTCCGGATAAAGCTTCTCATGAAAGCCAATCGGGCAGCAGTAATCTTCTAGCCTGCGAGCGTAGTTGGAAAAAGCGCATCCAATTTTGTATTACTCTAGCCCGATAGTGGTTTTGTGCAGTAGGGATTGTTGCTTTTACAGGAAGTGCACCGAATCATCCTTCGTGGCGCAATTGTTTGTTGGTACGCTTGAATTACTTTAATGGTATAAAACTGCAATGCGGTAACGAAAAACTGAATTCTATTATTGAAGGCAGTATTCCAAAGAAACAAACTGCATTTCCGTTTCTTTATTTTTTCAATTGTTTTGGGATTTCATCACATAATTATAGAATTCATTCGAATTTAATAGCTCAGCTTCGTGAGCTTAATGGAAAACTAGGTGCACGAGCATTAAACAAACAGAATGCATCATATTATATTGCAAAATCTGGCAATCTATTTTTAAAAGGTCAGCAAACACCCTTCGTTTATTTTCAAGATCAAAAGCCCAATTTAGTATTTAAATCAGATGGATGAGTACCCTCCGCAGTGAGAATATGCATACCTTCACCAATGTGTCCACGGTGGCCTATATTAACAACTCATCGTTAAACCAAGCCAACCGGAGGTCCCATTAATGCATTCCCTAATGAATACACATAAAAGCATCTTGCTTCAAACAGGACAGGAGAAAACCATCCAGCGACAACCGGCTTTGGCTTAATGGCGCCAATTGGGGCGACCATAAAATTTGCACCACCGCAGCTAACCGAAGGCAACGTGTAACAACACAACCAACATGAATCACCGGAAAACGCCCATTACCATATGGACTGTATACATTGAATACCGGAATGGACTGCGCAGCGATACTTTGCGTATTAAATCATTTCTGCAAATTATTGTTGAAAATAAAATTTTCAATTAATTTTACCTAAAGCTCCATTTTATGTGCCTCAAGACGTGCCGTGGTTCCGTAATAAAGTTGGCCATTATATGCGATTTTTATTGCGGTGCACTTGTCATGCATATCTGCATCACGTTTGATGTGACGAATGGTGTCGTCGTCAAAGGGCCTTATGTTATTCAATCCACTCGATGATATGATGATGGGTGGACACTGGACAGGGACATGTTATTGACGAAATTGTTTGCCAAATGCGAATAAATTGTTATGGTAGACTTGAAAAAAAGCGCCAATTTAAATGTGTGGTAAATTAAACCAATTTATTGGTAAATAATCATCATGCATATGTTACAAATGTTTCTTTATGATCAGTTAAGACGCAGCTTTGGAACAAATTATGATGGTTAATGGACTCAGTAAAATCGACTCTCCAGTCTCCAGCTACGCGACGCAGCCATCGAACGCTCATCTCATATACAAATAATTATGACACGAGCGACATAACCGATTTGCGATCCTTTTTCATAACACAATTCATTTTAGGCCCCGCAATGTTTATTCATTTCTCTGAGAAAGCTAAACAATTACGAAAATGCAAAATTTTGGTGAGTTGTAAAGAAAGCATCTAGATCGCACAGAAATCGATCTAAAGTGCGGCGCTTCAACCAACTCAACAATTGACAACAGCTGATGCAACTCGTGGTTCATTCGCCTCCTTCACATACCGTCCGCCATCTGCACCCCACCATAGATGGAACGCAGCACTTTTCTTTCGATAACTCCCAGTGCGCGCTGGTCCTCCTGAGTATCGTCCAGGTCTCGTGTCCTTAGAGAACTGGGTACGTGGGTGGATGCCAGACAAATAATTTGTGCACCATCGTTTCCATATTCGTTGGAGGAACTGCTGGTTCTCTTGCCAACGATCGAAGCGATTCCGAGTAATTTCGGAAAGGTCAGGCTCAGGGAAGGACGTCAAGGGTCAATGGATTAAAAAGTGACCCGGAGTCAACACGTTCAGGTTGTTTGGGTCAGCGGAAATCGGCGTTATTGGTCTGGAGTTCAGACAACGTGACAAACTCATTTTGCGACAGAACGAAATTGCCAACGGTCGAACGGAAATGCTGCTTCAACGACTTTACCGTCGCCTTACAAAGCCCTCTGGCTTGGTTCATATCCAGGCAGTCTGATGCTGTTGAGAGTGAAACTGTTTGGCTAGTTCTGCTAGTTCTCGAGCAGCTCCTCTGAAATTTCGAGCATTGTCGCAGTGGATCGCCTCAGGTTACCCTCTGCGACCGATGAATTGATGTAACGCCGCAAGAAAACCGGCGTTACGTGGATGGCCACGCTCCGTGCCAAGTTACGGATGCGTAGCGGCCAGAACATTTCCCGGACACCTGCCACAAGAAATTGTGGTGTAGATATTTACGATGATAGTGCTATCTGTCCTCCTAAATCAACGCTTTTTTAAAGCGCCCACCAATAACACGTAAAATGCCGTCCTTATGATCAGGCGCAAGATTCTTCAAAGACAAAGTCGACTTCACTTGTCCATCGGAAGCTACTGATGTGATCTCGTTTGGGAAAACTTCTGTTTGTGCTAAACGGACCAATGACGAAATGGCTTGAATTAGCCCAGAAGTTTGTAGATATCCTAATCTACGACGACAGTGGTTTTCTGGTTTGGTATTGTAGACTAATGTGTGAATTTAGAGTAGGTATCAATTAGCAGTCGAGAGTGTTGAGCTAATGCGAGTTTCTTTTCTCCCAAGCTGAAGGCAAGCAATCAGGATGATAAACTAATAGTGATCAAGGGAGATCGATTGCTACTCATATTGGCCTTATACTAATGATATGAATTGATGATAGGGTTAGTGGTAACATAGACTGTTTCATTTCCTTTCCAATATCAATGTAGGTAGAAGTCAAGTATTTTATTTTTTTTTTTCAATCTAGTTTCCATACATGAAACTAATGGTGGCTATGCCGGCTAATTTTATTTTGAATTCCATACAAATAGTAAGTTAGATGAGATGTATTGGTGAAACGGAATAGGTCTTGACAGTTTATGAACCGATTTCATTTGCAATGACTTTCGTACATTTATGTTTCAGATTGTTTCTTCCACATCCCCAAATCGCTTCCATCACTATATACCTACCAATTCAATCGGAAAACTATTCAGACCGAAACGATAATTGAAATTCAAAAACTTGCTTACACTGGCAAAACCACCCAAACACGATTACACAGCTTAACAACTACACTGTACACAGGCGGGCCGACTGCCATTGAACGTATTTTTAGGATACAGGAAATGAGCGAATTTCCTGCAGCGAAACCGCAAGGCAAGCGTGCCCTCTCGTTATCCGGGAGGGGAGCATTAATTAATTCCAAATAATGCGATTCAGCCACACCATATCTCTGACAGCCGGCTATTTGGCAATGCTGCACCACGCACCGCATATCCAACTGTGAGGTGAGATTTTATTCGCCTGAGCTTTAACGCTCGGTAGCGTGGATTCACGTATTTCAGTGGGATGTTGGGAAATTGCCAGCCCGAACAACTCGTTGCTATAGCTTTTGGGCGAGCGTGTCTGGTGAAAACAATAGCAAAGGATCAAATAAATTTATACTGAGATCCGTACTACTACACACATTTTTATCCATGAGACGTTAATTACTTCGTCAAAGGATTTAGGTGCAGAGCATCATGGTGAATGCCGGGTTTAAAACGGAAATTCACATGCAAAGCTATTAGATCCATCACAATCTTATTGTTTTAATCACTTTTGTTTTAGGCTCGCTTCCCGTTGCGTGTTACGGAGCGAAATTAAATTTTGAAGAAAATAATGAACCTCCTATAGCTTAACCAGGTTAATTGACTGTGCGCATCGTAGTTCCTGGTCGTGATTGGCCGAGAAACAACAAACATATACAGCTCATCAATTGAATAGCCTTCTTGGAATTAGAAGACTATTCTCACTGTACATGATTTGGAGAGGAAAATTAGTTCGGCACTCATTGCTACAAGAGACCGAAGAATCCTCTGCATCTCTGTGAGTGCCACGGAAAAGAGATAGTTCGTTAGTTGAGATGGTAATTCATGGGAAGTCACCTTGGTAAGCGTGACCGTGGAAAACCGTGTTTCAAATCAATCCAACGTGAAATTAATATGCTTCGATTAATAAGCTTCTACAACATGACCAATCCAGCACTAATTAATTGTCTGCTCCTCAAAGCAGACATTATTTTTTCACTTCGTGTTCTCCCGGACTAACTGGCGTGCCCAGCATCAACACGATCGAACTCAGAAATCATAAATATCCTATAGTGTAAAAATTCATGTATTTAACTATGTGTTGTAATTACAACAACAAATACATAACAGCCCCATATAGATAGGTAATCATGCAATAATGGAACAGTGCAGTAATGCTTGCATCGTCAGCATTACACTTGGGAATAGTAAATCAATTCAATGCCAACTTGAGAGAATAATCATCTAAGGTGTAAAATTAAATTTAAGTTTTGAATCCAACAAACATGCTGTGCGAAGCTCGTGGGCTTGATCTTCACAATAAAACCAGAACAACTCTGTGTATACGATGAAAACCTTACGCTTTTGAAAAAGCAGTGCAATTTGCATTGGCTGTTCTGTTTACTCCGTCAATGTGCATAAAATTGTGTGCTTTCATGCCCCATACACACATATGCACATCAAGCGGTAGTAAAATATTTACTATTCGCATAACGAAGTGATACCAAAGTTGACATAGTCTCTGGTGATGCATTTCACTGCAACAAGTACGAGTGTGCAAGAACAAACAAAGTTCCATAGAGATTCCTGACATGATGAATTTACGATTCTGTGAGATTTGCTAGCATTCATTCGGTACCTCTTGTGCGGAATAATCTCTAGCAGACATTTGAAAAATATTCCTAACTCATCCTGTCTTGAATTATTAACACAATTGTTTTCCTATTTCCATTATACTAGATACATACCAGAGAGCTCACCATAGTGAAGAACGTGAGTTTCTGTAAGTTATACACACAGCACATTCCATTGTAATAGAGTTGGTGTATCTAAAGCGAACAGTATAATTCTGGTTTAGATTCGAATTTACATAAAACTAGCCGGTCGGTCCATCCATTTCCCGATCCAAATTGATGTGGTCACTTCTCAATCCACTTACCTATTGTCTATCGAACAGTCAATCCGGACAACATATGGTCTTGCTTTAACGTGTTTAACGGTCTACTGTACGACCTTTTAGAGTTCAAAGTGTGAGCCTAAGTGATTACAGGTATGCGATATACAATGTATCAATGTTGAATCGAACAAAATGAAATAGTTAATAAAATTTGAAACGAAAAAAAAACAGTTCGGTCTACCTAGCAGTGGGCATCATGAGAATAAGGGAAGCAAAAGCTTTACAAATAAAAATGTGTTTCCTATCTCGTACACCAAGATCTACCGAAAGGCAAAATGTTAACTTCAAAAGCGTTTTCTTCTTCTACAGCTCTACATTCCAACTGGAACCTGTCCTGCTTTTCAACTTTCGAATTCTATTAGCATTTAATCAGATATCAGTTATTATTAGTATTGAAAGCTTTTCTACGCCCGATATATTTTGTGTTTTTTCTTTACGAAGTTAAAGGAAATCTGCAACCAGACACCTGGGGAGGCGAATCCAAGTAGTGTGGGGATGGGATCACCACTCCGACCCAAAATTAATTTCTTCTTCTTCAGTCATTTCCCGACGCCGCACAGTGATGCCAAGGCGGAAAAAAATGTAAAAAATATTGTTGAGTGTTGAGCTTCGAAAGTATTTTTCTAATTTTCCATGATATTTGAACTATGTTTCCTCAAAATTTCATAAACATCGGATGAAAATTTGTAACGAGCAGGTCGTTTCATGTTTATTTATTCAATTCATGTTACTCGTGATATCCATTATTTATTTAAATTAATTTAGTAATTTATCAAAACAGTTGAACCAGTCTAGAGCCCAAAATAAAAATTCACTACATTAGCGTTCATTCTGTTCATGAGCGACACTTGCAAGAAGCGCAAAACAAAATTGATTATGTGAGTTCCTACTGACGTTGTGAGCGGCCGTGGGAATTAATTGCCCATAAAAATGGATCAAATCTGCCGGGTGGCTTGTAGCACATGCTATCGCCCGCGTGCATCGACCCGTTGGGAATCCTTTCAGGATGCGTTGACCTTTGGCGTTTTCTTTCCACCTAAGATTTTGGGGCCGAACAGCGAGATGGATGATTGAAGCTGTTCGTGGAAAGAGACGCAAACATGCGCGAATATGATTATTTAGAGCGCGAGAGTAATTTTCGGAATCACGAAATTAACTTCGTGATGTCCGGTGATGCAATTTACAATTTGGCGGTTAATCTGAGGATTCCCAAGTTGATCAAGTTCACTTCGAACTGATCCGTGGAAGAGGCAGGAGTGGCCCAAAGTTCTCGCGCCGTGGTGTATTGTAGAAGGTAGTGACATGAAAGATAATCAATTAGTTAAACTTAATTAAATTCAAATTCCTTTCCCTTAGTTGTAGCAAATAGTAAATGTGTGTGCTATTGTTAAAAGGCGGTGTGTTATCGTGTGTGGCTTCGTGCAATTAAAGGTAATTCGATCTAATTTGTGCTATTTGTATTGTGAAATTAACACGTGATACGTGTAACCAACTATTTGAAGGTTTCTTGCCAAGCTGTTAAACCGTCCGTGGCACCACAACCGAACTCCCAGTGGCCATTGCTGACCCCACCATCAGGCTCAGAAGTTCTCCTGGGCACGCCGGAAGAGGGACGCTTCCGTTTTCTACGCTCCCTAGGCAGGACGTACATCAGCGCATACGTTATTTCCGTTCCCCTAGTGACGACTAGGGAAACCTTGACGCACGTGTCGCGTCGCGCGCAGAGAAAGTCTCCGATGATCGAGTGAACCGACCGCCAACCAGCAGCAGAAAGGCAATCCGCCTACCCCGGCGGCAACAGAGCTTCGTCGCCGAACGAGAGAGCAGCAGCGAATTCACCGCCACCCCCTTTCCGTTCATCTGGCGGCGGCAACATCGTCACCGAAGAAGGTCTGTGAGTACCCACCCATTTAATGTTCATGCGCATGACTATTTAATTCACGCCGCAACCTAGTTTCCGTTGCGTGGCGTGCACGGCCGTTTGTATAAGACCGTGAATTGAAATTCCGTGAATCGAAAACCCATTGCGTTCGCGAGGCGAACGAGAGATTCGATAGCACGTCATTAAAATGCACACCTAGCCAAAGCACACACACGATAGGTAGACAGGGACCATAGCATGGGAAAGGTTGAGAGAGAATAGAAAGAGAAGAGCGAAGAGAAATGAACACTGATGTAGAAGGATAGAAAGTAGAAATAAAGCTCAAAATTGTTCGGATAAAAGCTCGTTTGTTGCGTATGTGATGTCGAAACATTTCCGTTGTACAGTATAAGAGATGAGGAAGCAGACAAATAGATCCACGCAATAAATGTTGGTCCCAATTAAGTGAAATGAGTTGAGTGTTTTTCATGTCACACGTGTCCCGTTTGTAGTTTTTTGTTGTAGAAATTGTTTTACTGGGGAGGTTGGCTCCGAAACCAACCGGGCAACTTTTTAGTCGGACACGGGTCGGTTCGATTGGGAATTCCGGGATACTTGCCGGTGATGATAACACCCCCTTTATATAATTCATCACTGGCCGATAATTATAATCTTGTTCTAGATAATTATACTCATAAACCGCATTAGTAGCGTTTCTTTTTGTGGACAGTTTCAGTCAGCCATCTTACTTCCCGGACCAAATTTAAAAACTGAGCCTTCTTCCCCTGAAAGGTCTCAACGGTCGGGCAACCCAAATATTGGTGGATGGTCTCCCTCGGGAGTGGCGCTTAAGCCATCTCACTTATAAGCCGGGAAGGTCAGTAAGGCTGACGGTTATAACTGGCGCCCAACGAAATAAAGGCTTTTCATGTTTCTTTCTTTAAAAATATATTTTTCTATAGTAGGAACATTTTGTTGAAATTTAAAAGTATTGTCTTGTATATTTATTGCACGTTTTTTCATTGTTAAATTATTTATTTATTTTTGTTGATAATCTGTTGCTCATTACATTATTTTCTCGTTGTTATCGTATTTCTATTTTATTATACATTTATATTCTCTAATTTATTATTATTTATTTTGTACTTCGTGAAATCTAACTTAATTCTAGTAAAATTCATTGGTACACGTTTGTAGTTGAATATTTCATTGCTCACTATTACGAGTTACATAAAAAATTGATCAATCGCTCAAAATGTTTCGCATATTCCCTCGTGCGGAGGATCTCAATCAAGAGGAGATCGATTTCGAATTTTTGGTTCGGAATCAACCACAGAACGTATTTAACCTTGATTTGGCAGGGAAACAACGGCATCTAAGAAGTTTGTTCAAGAATGACGCTAAAGAAGGAATTTGTCACAAATCACCTTTGTCAATAACGGAAGAAGTGGAACATATTCAGGGCAGAATTGATACTCTCGAGAAAGCTCTGGAGAGGAAAGTTGAAGCAAAATATGAATCTAGGGTATTGCACTATTGGTATCGGGTAAAATGGAGTAGGGCTTCTGGGGAGGAAGAAAAAGGAATTCGAAGAGCATTGGGTCAAAGGATCGAAGCATTGATGAAGCACTATCAGTTTGGGCCACCTCAAACCCCGGTTATTGGTCAAATCAATAGCATTCTAACAAACACCGAAGGGGCAGTAGGAGGTCAAGGTAGTGGGTCAACACCAAAGCGATCAAGCGCAGATTTCAATGGCGAGAAATCGACCGGAACCATTCCAAAACAACCAGTTCCGTCGGATGAACAGAAGTCGTCAGAGGTTACAGTCAGTCGGGTAGAGTGGGAAGAAATGAAAAGAGCGTTAGCAGAATTAACGGCTAAACGGAAGGATTGAATCTTGCGCGCTCGCTACGTGTTGGGCCTTAGATTGCAATTCCAACTCATCGGTCCGCGTCCACTTAGGTGGAAATTTTCGTGTACATTGTCTTCGTTAATCGGCATAGAGTCCTGGTGTAGAAGATAATGTATCGTTTCGTGTCAGTTTTCGCGTGAGCTCACTCATCGTTTGTCGACGACTTTGAGTTGATGCCTTTTAAATGTTGTTAGTTTTCTTTTGTTATTTTTCCGATTTTGCGTGATTGAGGTCATCAACAACAACAACAATAATCCATTCTATGAATCACTTCCATTTGCTTTTTCCGTCCAAATCAAGTAACCGTCTTTTAAATTGTTGTGAGTAGTTCTATTTTGTTAATGTTTAATTTCGCTGGAGACCGGAGACATAACGTCGTTGATGGTCAGTGGCAGACATATTCCGTAATAGAATATGTGCTGTAAACAGAGAGGGAGTCAACTTCGGTTGATGATGAATCTATATGACCCCGAAATTTAAATAAGACGTTATAGCACCTCGCACTTTGTAAATTTGTAAATATATTCTGTGGTAGATTTAGGCCTACGAAAATTTGATTGGTAATTGTAATCTCCATTCCAATGCCAATCAAATTTTCGTACATTTAGTGGGGAATAATGTAACGAGCAGGTCGTTTCATGTTTATTTATTCAATTCATGTTACTCGTAATATCCGTTATTTATTTAAATTAATTTAGTAATTTATCACAACAGTTGAACCAGTCTAGAGCCCAAAATACAAATTCACTACATTAGCGTTCATTCTGTTCATGAGCGACACTCGCGAGGAAGCGCAAAACAAAATTGATTATGTGAGTTCCTACTGACGTTGTGAGCGGCCGTGGGAATTAATTGCCCATAAAAATGGATCAAATCTGCCGGGTGGCTTGTAGCACATGCTATCGCCCGCGTGCATCGACCCGTTGGGAATCCTTTCAGGATGCGTTGACCTTTGGCGTTTTCTTTCCACCTAAGATTTTGGGGCCGAACAGCGAGATGGATGATTGAAGCTGTTCGTGGAAAGAGACGCAAACATGCGCGAATATGATTATTTAGAGCGCGAGAGTAATTTTCGGAATCACGAAATTAACTTCGTGATGTCCGGTGATGCAATTTACAATTTGGCGGTTAATCTGAGGATTCCCAAGTTGATCAAGTTCACTTCGAACTGATCCGTGGAAGAGGCAGGAGTGGCCCAAAGTTCTCGCGCCGTGGTGTATTGTAGAAGGTAGTGACATGAAAGATAATCAATTAGTTAAACTTAATTAAATTCAAATTCCTTTCCCTTAGTTGTAGCAAATAGTAAATGTGTGTGCTATTGTTAAAAGGCGGTGTGTTATCGTGTGTGGCTTCGTGCAATTAAAGGTAATTCGTGCTAATTTGTGCTATTTGTATTGTGAAATTAACACGTGATACGTGTAACCAACTATTTGAAGGTTTCTTGCCAAGCCGTTCAACCGTCCGTGGCACCACAACCGGACTCCCAGTGGCCATTTCTGACCCCACCATCAGGCTCAGAAGTTCTCCCGGGGCACGCCGGAAGAGGGACGCTTCCGTTTTCCACGCTCCCTAGGCAGGACGAACAGCAAGCGCTTATGTTATTTTCGTTCCCCTAGTGACGACTAGGGAAACCTTGACGCACGTGTCGCGTCGCGCGCAGAGAAAGTCTCCGATGATCGAGTGAACCGACCGCCAACCAGCAGCAGAAAGGCAATCCGCCTACCCCCGGCGGCAACAGAGCTTCGTCGCCGAACGAGAGAGCAGCAGCGAATTCACCGCCACCCCCTTTCCGTTCATCTGGCGGCGGCAACATCGTCACCGAAGAAGGTCTGTGAGTACCCACCCATTTAATGTTCATGCGCATGACTATTTAATTCACGCCGCAACCTAGTTTCCGTTGCGTGGCGTGCACGGCCGTTTGTATAAGACCGTGAATTGAAATTCCGTGAATCGAAAACCCATTGCGTTCGCGAGGCGAACGAGAGATTCGATAGCACGTCATTAAAATGCACACCTAGCTAAAGCACACACACGATAGGTAGACAGGGACCATAGCATGGGAAAGGTTGAGAGAGAATAGAAAGAGAAGAGCGAAGAGAAATGAACACTGATGTAGAAGGATAGAAAGTAGAAATAAAGCTCAAAATTGTTCGGATAAAAGCTCGTTTGTTGCGTATGTGATGTCGAAACATTTCCGTTGTACAGTATAAGAGATGAGGAAGCGGACAAATAGATCCACGCAATAAATGTTGGTCCCAATTAAGTGAAATGAGTTGAGTGTTTTTCATGTCACACGTGTCCCGTTTGTAGTTTTTTGTTGTAGAAATTGTTTTACTGGGGAGGTTGGCTCCGAAACCAACCGGGCAACTTTTTAGTCGGACACGGGTCGGTTCGATTGGAATTCTGGGATACTTGCCGGTGATGATAACACCCCTTTGAATAATTCATCACTGGCCGATAATTATAATCTTGTTCTAGATAATTATACTCATAAACCGCATTAGTAGCGTTTCTTTTTGTGGACAGTTTCAGTCAGCCATCTTACTTCCCGGACCAAATTTAAAAACTGAGCCTTCTTCCCCTGAAAGGTCTCAACGGTCGGGCAACCCAAATATTGGTGGATGGTCTCCCTCGGGAGTGGCGCTTAAGCCATCTCACTTATAAGCCGGGAAGGTCAGTAAGGCTGACGGTTATAAATTGCAAGTTGTGCATCATGTTGATCCAATAGCAAATCAAGGGTGTGTTTTTTATTTGTTTGTAAAATATATGGCGGAAAAATAATGTTTTTCAATCTGATTTTCAACTATGAGCACGCAACCGCACGCATGCCGAATTGGGCTCATTTCAAAGCTTATTTCATCAGCATTTTGAAGATATGATGACTGTTTTGCGCAAATCTGCGCAACTAATATTTTTCTTCACAACAATCATGAAGTTAACTTGGCATTTAGCAGCCTTTCCGTTCCTGACGTCTGTTTTATAGGCCTACAAAAATTTAAATTGCTGTTAAAACCACATTTCTAAACCGATTACTTCGCAACAAGTTGCATTCGATCCGGATGGATCCCAATTTTTGACTGGATTAGGGTCAATCCTCAGTGAGGTTTCAGAATTATTCCAGAATCCGTTGTGGTCAGTTGTCCCCGGAAAAAGTGGCCATTTACAAATTTAAGTCAAAACAGGTCGTGTGACACCTCAAACTTCATGATTTCACAAAACAATTATGGGAATGATATTTTTAGGGTTTCTTGAGTCCGAATCTCAATCCAACCTCATCTGTCATAATCCGAGGGACCTCCGGAATGCCATTTCCTGAATTGAGACAAAATAGGTCGTGCGGCACTTCAAACTTCATGGTTTCATTACTCATTGCTGGGAATGATATTTTCAGGGTTCCTGGGCTACTCGGGCTCAATCCGGACGTAACCCGGGGAACATCCGGAAAGCCCATTTCTTAAATTGAGCCAAAATAGGTGGTGAAAAACATCAATCTTCATAATTTTACAAAGCAATTATGGAAATAATATTTCCAAGGTTTCTGGGACACTCGAACTCAATCCTGTCACATCTATCATAACCCGGGGGACCTCCTGACTGGGCATTTCCCAAATTAAGTCAAAATAGATCGTGCGACACCTTTAACTTCCGTGGACAACTAACCCCAACGGATTCTGGACTAATTTTGAAATCATAGTAAGGATTGACTCAAATATAGTCGCACAATTCCGAAGCTTGACTATTGTGTTAAGAACAAGTCTCTTGGAACCCAAAAGTAATTTCACTCGCGTTTTCGAGAGCACCCCACTCGATTGGGAAGCAACGCAGCAAAGCTAAAATAGCATTCCCATATAATAAAGACAGTTGTGCATTGCTTCCGTGAACGAAACGCGAGTGAAATTAGTTTTGGATTCTGAGAGGCTTGCTTTTAAAGTCTAGTACACTGCTAATGCGGAATGGGTTTTCGGAAAATTTGATCAAATTACCAAAGTTAATTTGACAGCTGAAAAATAGGAAATGTTACTTTTCTGTACGTAATAATGATAAGGAATATTTCTCCGCAAGGAAAAATGACAGCTCCATTTACTTTGCCCAGCAGGCGTTATTAGCGTTACGAAATTTTCTAGAACGAGACAATACATTAAAAATGAAATTTATAATATAATTATTCTTAAAGTGATGCTAGTAATGGGAAGGAAAAGTGAATAATTAACCTTCTTAGGTCAATAAAATAAATGACACATAGTGCAGAAGCGTAGCAAAAAATGACCCCAACTTTAATATGCTCCCAAAAGTTCATTTTCGAACCGATTTTCAATTTTTTAGAACCAAATTGAAGGTAATAATTTCGCGGATGTTTCTCAAACTAGAGTAATATTTCACACTAGCTCTGCCTAATTCTGTAATTCCTAATTATTTTTTCCATTTCAAGACAGTCTATTCCCATCAGACAAACTTTGCTAAAGACAATTTCAAATTTGTGCGGTAAGAAAATTCCATATGTCGGAATATTTTAGGTTAGACTAAAATAATGAATTCATATACACCACCACCTAGCGACCAAGTTCTATACTAACCAATGCCTCATGCCAAAGCACACACCTTCCCGCATAAACTTTTTGAAAAGATGAAGTTTAAAATAAGTAGCGTTTTCAGATATAAGCACAATAAGCTTAAAAAATCACTGTTTTTGTACTCTTTTGCACGAAAACCCCTCCTCGCGAGGTAACCGGAAACTTCACCTATGGCTAATCTTAGGTAACATCCTGAAATATGATTAAATTTTCTTTCGAAACAGCCCAAAAAATCCTGAATTAGGGTCAATATGACCCCAGAGCACAGACAACGTAAGTTTTTTGATAAAAGTACACTCATGATTTTTCAAACGAATTTGCTCCTAGGGGACATATTTCGGCGAGTTTTATCAAACTACCAAAAAATAGGAGATTCGTTTGAAAACTTTAAAACCAGAATAATCCACCTAGCGGTGATGGCGCCTTTCGCGTGTATTATAAAACAAGAAAACACATAAGGGTAACAAAAAAAGCACAAAATTGGACTTTGGGGAGATAGATTCAGTTATTTCCTTCAAATCACATTTATTTGCGTAAATTTGAATGTATTGCAGCAGTTTTTGAGAAAAAAATAGATTTTTAAATTTTTTTTTCCAATGGTGGACCCTTGGGAAAAATGAAAAAAAAAACAATGTTTTTTTAATAACTCAGGAACGAAATGACCGATTGGGCCAATTTTGAATAGCGAATAGCGTTCCTTCGCAACCTGTTGCAAGCAAATCGGATAAAGCTAAGTTTGCCTCACATTTTTGTGTACACACACACACATACATACATACATACACACATACAGACATCACCTCAATTCGTCGAGCTGAGTCGATTCGTATATAACACTATGGGTCTCCGAGCCTTCTATCAAAAGTTCGGTTTTGGAGTGATCCTATAGCCTTTACGTATTCTTAGTATACGCGAAAGGCAAAAAGGCAGTCTTTCAAAGTGACCCGGGGTCACATTGACCCCCGAGCACAGACAAAAGGTTAATATCACATTATCATCTGAAAAATCGACTTATTATCCGAGGCTCGTTGATCTAAGTCATATATCAAGCATAAAATTTTTAGTAATTTGTTATGCAATTTGAGGTCCGCATGGAGATTGTAGGGTACACACCACCTTACAAAACTGCAACTAAGTAGAGAAAGGAATGCGTTTATGTAGTTTAAAAACTCATGTGTAGTGTAAGTAAATGGAAAAGATTATTTTTAATCTCTTAATAGGTCAGAATAGTTAGGACATCGATCCACAGGACAAGTCGAGTAAAAAAGAACTTATTGTAATAAATATTAGATTTTATAATAACATTATTGAGAGGAGCGCACATGAATTTGAAATACAAGTCTGAAACAATGCAACAGAGTTACACCGTAGCACCACTCGCCACTATAACTACAGAAAATATCTCCTATAGACGACATAAGTCTGCGAACTCATTTTATGTACCATTAAAGAGTTTGTGTGTACAATGTGTACCACATTCTGTCATATTAATTATTTTATAGAAAAATATTAACATTGCACAACAAGAGAAAAAACTACATTAGCTGCATCACGTATCAATGCCTTCGATGTATTTCATAATCAAGTGGTCATTGAAAATTTTGTCTGGCATGGTTTAAAAAAATTATAATCCAGCATCGTTTCTGTCGTGAAAATTAGAAAAATCTGTCAGTTCGATTTTGCTATTTAACGATTCAAGCTCAATCTATTAATAGAACCTTGTGCATATCATCTTCTGTATTCATTTGGCATAATGAATGCAACCAAAAATTGTACGTAGATCTTAATTGATGCTTCAAGATTTTTCCTAATACTGTTTTATTTCCTTGTATCTAATATAAATAGCATTCAAAAGAAAATATCTTTTCGATTCGGTAAGTGATATCAAAGGTCTAGAAGGAAAAAGGAAAAAAATCAGAAGTTTATTTTTCAATCAAATAGAAGAAGACGAAGATGCCAAGAAATTGTTCAAATCTTTCTGGTCTGATTTCAATCGTCGCTGTCTTTATCCAGCGAAAAATTGTTGAATTTGAAAATGAAAATGCTGCGTGGTTAGAAGGGTACATTAATTTCAATCGAACAGGATGCAAACGGTCTTCTGATGGCTATAAGAAACATGGAAGACCAGAAAAAAACTTCACCCATCTCTGCGATAGAGGTAAAAGACTCAGAACTGAAGAACTTAGATCGAAGTATACAACAGAAGAACTTGTATATGCTACGCAGATGAACCTGAGAGCGGAGGGAGAATTTGAAGTCGCGAAAATATTGCAGAATCGACATGAGGTATGCGTTTTGTACGGGAATTATTTATCTATTCGTCTCAACTTTTTTCTCATCTCAGTAAAAAGTGACTTCAAATATTCTTACTCAATTTACTTTCACTATATAATCTTATGAGTATCAATACATACGTTTTTCGTTTTTAATAATTATTAGAAGAAAAATATATGGTCGGGGTTCTGCCAAAACGCACCAAGCGGCTTTTTGACTGACTTGTGATATTTTGATCGAAAAAGAAAAACGGAAATCATTTCATATCAATTCATTCACACAAATGTTGTAGCATTTTCTTAGTTATGGGGTAGAGGGATTTCCAATACGTTTTCGATCAATTAAATCTACTAAGCGAATGCTTGAGCAGAAAAATGAGTAATTTTTGGTTTGCGCTTGGTGCGATTTGGTGAAACCCCGACCGTATGTTATATTATAATTGTGTAATTTCTATTAAGACGCTCAAAAATGATTCTTTATTGCAATTCTTTTTTTATTGCAGAGCTAATTTTTAATGAATTTTCAATAGTTTTGCTGATTGCTAGAGAGCAAATTTTGTAAGAATTTTTAAAAGTTATGCTGATTAAAACGACTGCTCACACTGATCTCTGTAAAAAATGTTTGATATGTATATTTTGGCTTTATAGGTTCCAAAAAGAATGATTAATGAGCAGGCTTTAGCTATACTAGTCGATGCAAAATTATCCCAGAATGGATATCAGATTATTCGTGAGAATTCTGGCGATACATACCCTTCGTATAAGAATATATTAGAAGCAAAAAAAAGGTAAGAATAATCTCAATGTTTCAAACACGATTTAATTTATTATAACTTCTTATCAGATGTTATCCGGCAAACATACGTGTTTCCGAGACTGAATGTGTAGTTTCGCTTCAAGCTCTTCTCGATCACACAGCAGAGAGAATTGTGCTTCGTGCTATGGAAAGTATTCAAGATTCCATGAACAAAAATAAATGTATCAAACTTCTGTTGATAGCAAAATACGGCTGCGATGGATCTGGAGGATTTTCAGAATTTAAGCAAAAATTCTCAGCAAGCGGAAATACAGATTCAAATATTTTTTTAACGTCAGTAGTTCCATTACGGCTATTGAACGGAACGGAAATATGTTGGGACAATCCAGCACCATCATCCACGCATTACTGTCGACCGGTGCGTATGCAACTCATTAAGGAAACATCGCAAGTAATATTGGATGAGTATGAAAGAATGTCCGATGAAATTGCAACACTTTCATCGTTTCGCTATGCGTAAAAGGACTGGACATTTGACCTATCATATGAAGTACATTTAACTATGATAGATGGGAAAGTTATTAACACAATAACACACACTACGTCCGCTCAAAGGTGCTACTTGTGTGAAATTGCTTGCTCACAATTCAACAAGTTGAAGGAATTACCTATACGTGAAGAATTTTTGAAATTCGGCGTAGGATCGTTGCATACACTAATAAGGCTGTATGAATGCATTATTCATATTGCCTATAGATTGGATTTCAAAAAATGGAAAAAAACGCAACATGAAGATTTATACAATACTAGAAAGAAAAAAATGCAGCTAGAATTTTTCGAGAAGCTTGGTCTGCATGTTGATAAACCAAGATCAAATTTTGGTAATTCCAACGACGGTAATACCGCTCGTCGTTTTTTTGCGAATGTCGAAATATCAGCGGAAATTACAGGGGTGGACGTAAATTTGATAAGGCGATTAGGGATTATGATTACTGCGATTTCCTGTGGCCAAACAATTGATGCTAAGAAGTTTAAAGCATTTGCCGAAGAAACAGCAGAACTTTACGTTAATCTCTACCCGTGGTATTATATGCCAACCACATTGCACAAAATGTTAATGCATGGTCACCAAATAATAAACGCGTCAGTGCTTCCTATAGGAAAGATGTGCGAAGAAGCACAGGAAGCGATGAATAAGGACATTCGAAGGTTACGGAAATACCATTCGCGTAAAATGTCGAGGACGTCAACTATCGAAGATGTCTTCAACGGGTTAATGGTATCATCCGATCCATTATTATCGTCGTATCGGAAGGTGGAAAAACGAGACAGGAAAAGAACAGAGCTGCAAGAAGAAGTAGAAAAACTGCTACTGCTACCAGAAAAAATAAATGAAGATAGCTCTGAATCCGAACTGAGTGATTAGCATTAAGATACATTATAGCAAATAAAACATAAATTTATTTACCTAGTAATGATTGATCATGACCAAACACCTCGCCCCCCCCCCCCCCCCCTTTGACAAACAAAATTTTCAAATCCTATTTTTTTTAACTGGCCAATATCCTCAGAATCATGATTTGGGCTACATTCACTTTGTTTTCCCAATCGCTCAAGTTTAATACCCATATTGCCATAGTTTTGTGATATTGTGATAATGTCCGATTTTGAAGCCTCCGGAGGCTTCCCCAAGGGCATCGGGTCGAACTCCAGGATGGCCAATATGCCCAGAGTCATATTTGGCTATCATAACTACAATTGTCTAGCAAAATTGTGAAGTTTGATATCCATATTGCCATAGTTTTGTGATATTGTAATGATGTCCGATTTTAATGCCTCCGGAGGCTTCCCCAAGGGCATCGGATCAAACTCCAGGATGGCCAATATGCCCAGAGTCATATTTGGATATCATAACTACACTTGTCTAGCAAAATTGTGAAGTTTGATACCCATATTGCCATAGTTTTGTGATATTGTAATAATGTCCTATTTTGATGCCTCCGGAGGCTTCCCCAAGGGCATCGGATCGAACTCCAGGATGGCCAATATGCCTAGAGTCATATTTGGATATCATAACTACACTTGTCTAGCAAAATTGCGAAGTTTGATTCCCATATTGCCATAGTTTTGTGATATTTTGAAAACGGCCGATTTTGATGCCTCCAGAAGCTCTCCTAACCCTAAGGTCTTCGGAACTGACCCCATGGTGGCCAATATCCCCAGAATCATGAACAGGTGTCAACATGTTTTTGGTTCTTACATAATCCATATAATCAAATCTACCGAAATAAAATGATAAAGACGAATAAGCGAAAATTTCATTCGAGTTATATCGCCAACAAAAAGTTGTGGACAAATTTACTGAATTTGACTTGGTGGCCCACCGGAATAACTCCGGATAGGAGAACCTCATCACATACCCCAACATGTGTTTTGATTCCTGGGATCCATACAAGCAGAATAGTGATAAAATCAGGCCAATACGACAAATAATGACGAAATTATAGCAATTTGATTTTTTTTCTTTCACTCAGGCCAATACGGGTTAAGTCCTGTGTTCCCCGGATCACTATTTTAGTCTCAATTCTGGAATGCATCGCCAGATCTGGCTCATTTTCTACTGCAAACAGAGGAACAATGTCCCATATCGAAACATTTTTGTTGCATTAAAATTGGCTGACAATAAGTGACCGAAAAGACTTTTTTCCGTGTTTTGTATGGAGTGGCATCACTGTGCGCCGCGATTAAGGAATACTTCGGAGAACTATATCTTGTGTGACTCATACAATTGATACACTATGCACAGGGCATTATTGGTACTTCGCCTACCTAACGAAATAAAATAGACCCCATATCGCGGACTTTAGCCTTATACTCAGTTACTCATATCCCTACCTCCGCGTGAAGCCAGCCGAGATACGAGCAACCTTAGAGAAGATCAGGTAACCAAACCCTGGGGTGAACTATGGTCGTATGCGGACAGGAAAAGAGGGGGGAGTTTGCTCTTCTGCGAGGGTGCAAATTTGATCGATCGTCTGTTCTCCGTGTTACGAGCGGCCCACTACAGCGCATGTTCCCATGTTAGGGGTGGCTGATCATCATCCGTATGCCAGCTAGGAACTCTAAGCACCATAGTCCATCGGAAATTTAAGCGGAGTAGTCCTCTAGAAATTTAGGGGATTGGTGTCAGGACCTGCAAGCCAGCTTAAAAACATATAATCAGCGAGAAAATACAAACCGGGACAATCGGCGAAGACCACAGTAACAAAAAGGGACTAGCGATTGGAAACTCGGTTCGTGGAACTGCAAATCACTCAACTTCTCGGGAGCACTCGCTCAAGGACCGTGAATTCGGCATCGTAGCACTGCAGGAGGTTTGTTGGAACGGATCAATGTTGTGAACTTTTAACGGAAATCATACCATATACAAGAGCTGCGACAACATACACGAGCTGGGTACAGCTTTCATAGTGATTTACGATATGCACCTGCAGAGTGCAGACATAATCTCAAATCGACCACGTTCTGATTGATGGGCACTTCTCCGACAATATCGACGTCAGGACATATCGTGGCGCTAACATTGACTCTGACCACTATCTGGTGATAGTTAAACTGCGCCCAAAACTATCCATTATCAACAATGTTCGGTACTGATGGCCGCCGAGGTATGACCAAGAGCGACTGAAACAACCTGATGTCGCCACTGCATACGCGCAGCCCACGATGCAGCGCTGCTGGAAGAGGGTGAGCTCGATGGGGACCCTCTTGAGGACTGCTGGAATACAGTTAAAGCAGCCATTAACGACACAGCAGAGAGCAACGTCGGGTATGTGGGACGAACTCGACGGAACGAATGGTTCGACAAAGAGTGCAGAACGACTTTGGAGAAGAAGGAAGCCTCTTGAAAGGAGGCTTCCGAGCCTCTTGAAAGAAGGCTTTCGAGGCTCTTGAAAGAAAGCTTCCGAGGCTCTTGAAAGGAAGCTTCCGAGCCTCTTGAAAGGAGGCTTCCACAAGCCTCTTGAAAGGAGGCTTCCTCAGAGCTTCTTGAAGGAGGTTTCCTCAGAGCCTCTTAAAAGGAGGCTTCCTCAGAGCCTCTTGAAAGGAGGCTTCCTCAGAGCCTCTTGAAAGGAGGCTTCTTAGGCTTTTGAAAGGAGACTTCCGAGCATCTTACGAGGACGCTTCTGAGCACCTTGAAGGGACGCTTCTCAGCATCTTGAAAGGAGACTTCTAAGCCTCTTGAAAAATTCCTAGCCTCTTGAAAAGAGGCTTCTGAGCCTCTTAAAAAGAAGCGTCCGACCCCCTTAAAAGGAGGCTTCGAAACCTTGTGAAAGGAGGCTGATGAGTTCTGATGAGTCACTAAGCAGACGTGCTTTCCGATCGTTATGAATGGAGGTACAGGTTGTTTCAGTCTCATCTGCAACACTCGTACTCCGTTGGAAACGCCAGAGAAGTAGAAGTAGCTTTTCGTAACGTTGCGCTATGGAATTGTCCACTATTTCAATAAAAAGACAGTTGCGTGTATTATGCAACTGAATGCTTTTTACATCCGCGAGGTTCAAGCGGATTTCGTTTTCCAAAAACTTGTGCACTTGTTCGGCATCAGGCCGCACTGGAAGAACGCTAAAATCTACTACCAGAGTATTTTTTCTAACACTAATTATGAAGCAATCCGAAGTACGAGAGCAATGTAAATACACGTCCGTAGCGGCTATCAACTGAAAATATGTTTTTGTATCTAAAGAAAAAGCATGACTTAAACACCGAAATGCGTAGAAAAAAGCTAGAATAAAATTTAATTTTTAAAATTTTCAAAACATAGATTTTATCTAAGTATTTTTGTGTGACGGTTTACAAGTGTTTATTTGTATCAGCCGTTTACGGTTTTGAGATAAAATTTGGGTTCTAAAAAAAGATATTTTAGTTACTAGATAAAGATTGTCGCTGTTGTCGCTGTCCGGAACATCTTTTGCTGGCGAGGATAGGGGAGCTAAATGTCAAAGAAGGAAAATCCATACGATTTGACAGCTTGGTACCCAACATGTTCCGGATAGCAGAACAAAGGGAACCGAAGCGACAATCTTTATCTAGTAACTAAAATATCTTTTGTTCTAAACCAAGAAAAGTTGGTACCGTCAACTGGGGGGAAGATGATCATTTTTGAGACAAAACATGCAATAACAATGTCTGTTTACATTTTAAATCGAAACAAATATTTTCAAAACATGTACTGCTATACGTTGCAATAATCAACAACTTAAGTTTTCTGAATTGCATTCACATTTATTAAAATAAATTAAATTATCACACATATTTTGAGTAATCTGGTTTGGGGTGAAGTTGATCAAGACAGCTCTACTAAAATCATTATGACCTAGTAGTCAAAATACACTAGGTTATTTGTATGAATGTTGAATTTACTAAGCAAAGAAGTCTACGAAGTCAATATTTGAAACGAAAATAGCGTCATTTATGACTATCTCTCTCTTTCTTCCACAAAATACATTTTCATGATTAAAATCGAAAAACTCGGATTTCTACCTAGCGGTAACATTACTTGAACGGAGAATATTGTTGACTACCATTTCATAAAAAAAATTGGCACTTTTGACTGACACATCGAATGATCATCTTCACCTCAATGATCATCTTCCCCCCAGTTGACGGTAACGCATTTTATTCAAATTTCCCAACGTAATTTATTCGCAAAAGCTTTAAACAAATGGGCACGTAAAAATCGCGTAAAAAATGTCACTCATTTTTCGGGCACTTATCCTCAACCAATTTGCTCGCAACAAGTTTCGTTCGACGTGAAATCTTGTCCTATTGTTTCGTATTGAAAATTGGTCGAATCGAACTATGGGATTCGAAGTAATGGCCAAAATACATTTGTTGACAAGAAAAATTCTCACTCATTTTTTAGGCACTTACTTTTAGCCGATTTGCCTGCAACAAATTGCATTCGACGCAGAATCCTTTTCCATTGTTTCCTATTGAAAATTGGCCAGGTCGGACTATGGGATCGGAAGTTATGGCCAAAATACAAATTTATACGTAAAAATCGCGTAAAAAATGTCACTAATTTTCGGGCACTTATCCTCAACTGATTTGCTCGCAACAAACTGCATTCGACGCAGAATCCTTTCCCATTGTTTCCTATTGAAAATTTGCCAGGTCGGACTATGGGATAGGAAGTTATGGCCAAAATACAAATTTATACGTAAAAATAGCGTAAAAAATGTCACTTATTTTTCAGGCACTTATCCTCAACCGATTTGCTCGCAACAAACTGCATTCGACGCAGAATCCTTTCCCATTGTTTCCTATTGAAAATTGGACAGGTCGGACTATGGGATCGGAAGTTATGACCAAAATAACTTTTTTTTTATAAAAATCACAAAAAATGTCACCTATTTTTCGGACACCTTACCTTAATCGATTCACACGCAACAGTTTGCAGTCGACGCAGAATCTTGTCCCATTATTTCCTATTGAAAATTGGCTATATCGGACTATGGGATCGGAAGTTATGGCCGAAACACCATTTTTGCCTTTTTATACGAAAAGGCTGTATGTTCAATCCAAAACCAAACTTTTACAGAAGGCCTGGAGACCCATAGTGTTATATACCAATCGACTCAGCTCGACGAACTGAGATGATGTCTCTATGTGTGTGTGCGCGCACGAAAAGTGCGAAAAGTTTAGCTCACTTTTTTGGAACTTATCCTCAACCGATTTAATTCCAACAAGTTTCATTCGACGCGGAATCCTGTCGTATAGGGCACTGCACGGACTGCTTTGTCTCTTTTTCGCTGCAAAGAAATTAGAAAACAACAAGGCCAGTAAACGTCAACATTTATGAGGAACGAAAGAGAAAGAGATGTTTCCGTGCAGTGCCCTATTGTTTTCTATTGAAAATTTGGAAGATCGGACCATGGGCACAGAAATTATGGCCAAAATATACTATGTGTTATAAAAAAGCGAGTAAAAAAGTCTAGCTGTCTTTTAATGGACTTACCTTCAACCGATTCACAAACAAATTGCATTAGACGCGGAATCCTGTTCTATTATTTTCTATTGAAAGTTGGCCAGATTGGACTATTACCTTAGAAATTATGGCCAAAATACTTTTTGCCTTTCTTGTGCAACAAAGTTGTACCGAAAGGCTATAATTTCTTTCCGAAAACGAACTATCGGATGCTTCCACACTGATACACTTCCCTCCCTCTTCATACGGGAGTTTGGCAGAAAGACGGTCATGAGATTTATATCTTAACAAATATTGCCCTCCGCTCGCTTGATGGGAATGACATTTTCGTTTTCTTTTTGTGTAGTCGGAACTTCAGTTCAACTAACATCCAAAAGTGATATCCTTAAAATATATGACTGTGTAAAATAAAACAGGGATATGTACGTCAAAAAGATTGGAAAAGAAAACAAAAATGTCGAAATTCTTATTAGCATATTGTAGATCAAACTGAAAACCGAACCGAGGTCTCGCGACAATCGCATTTTCTCGCATTTCCGGATGTTGCAACTGCATCGCGAGTAGTGCGCAACTGTGCCATAGTCGGGCACCACTCGCGATGCAGTTGCGGCATCCGAGAATGGGACAAAATATGATTTTCGGTTTTCAACTGGATCTACAATATCTTTGCCATAAATAATCTGATTTTCATAGAAAGGACAAAGAAATTTGTCTTTTTTACTCCTAGCTACTAGCTCATCTATTTTCAAGCACACACAATTTACGAAGGTCGAGAAAGGCACCATCACCAATAGGTGGATTAATCTGGGTTTTTTGTTTTCGATAACTCCGGAACGGAGACACTTAAATTTATTTCTCAAACCAAAACAAATTTCCAGATCATATGATTTCAAATATCACATATATTTATTCTCGACGGCAGAAACGAAGCGATCGAATGTAGGTGTGTGTATATATTCGGGGAGGGTTTGTGTGTGCTCAGCCAATTTGAATAATCCAATTAGGTAACTGATTTATAATAGCACACTATGGTTCGAATGACAACCTTCTCCAATCAGGGTGGTTGAAGCCGAACTCGCACAGCTTGCTTCAGAATACCGGGGATGCTTGGCCACCGATGAAAGCACTGAATGCTGATTGAAATTTATATGCACAGAAAGGGAAGGTTTGGTCCAGCAAACTGCTCGCTCAACTCCAATTCAATCCATGATGGTCACCCGGAGTTCTAAATGAAGCATGAAATTGGATTTGTCTTACAGCAGCAGACTGGAAGAGTGGCGTGTAACCATGTGAACCGACGAGCCATTATCACCATTCCCAGCAGTAGGTCTCTGCCACGTGTAGAAAGCTTTTTCCACCACTGCTGGGTGATGTTCCACCTAGAGATAATGTTGAAAGGATTTGGTTTCCCGTTAAGCTAGTGACCAACCGTTAAACATTACAAACCAGAGCGTTAAGAGTGTGGATGAAATAGTGAAGTATTGATTGATGCTGATAAATTCAAGGAAAAATCGATCAAAGTTGTAATCCAGCGTAGATAATTACAAATTGTGAATTTCGATAGTTTCTCTCTCAGCAGGCACTACCGCATTTGGGATTCAATGAAGATAAACGACCCTCTTTAGTTTGCAATTTCACTTTTAATGAACTCGTTCAATTAAGTTCAATCAGGAGAATTCTCGAAGGCACGTTTATAGGAAAAGCAAATGAGGTACCATCTCAATCGAGGGAAGTGACTCCATTTCGAAAACGAATATGTTCACATCGACATGAAAGCCGGTTGTAATTGGTTTAAATTGCATAATTAATAAAGCTCAAGGTGGAGCAATGCGAATGAACTCCGGTCGTTTATGAAACGCAATGTGTTTTGTATACACCGACTACTGGAGATGTTTGACAAATTGGTATCGATTGGCACCTGGTTAATCGAATGGGCTGATAATATTTGGAGAGATATCCTTACGAGAGCCGCAAGACGGTTTCATTGCTATGGCTATGCAGATACAAACCAATTCACTGGCCTAACGTTTTGCCTAACGATTTGTTTGTGCTGTTGGGGAGCCCATATTGGATATTCTACTAAATGGTGGTTGGTAAAATTTCTATTAATGTTTGTAGGGGAATGTCTTCGGTTGTGGGCCAGGTGCCATTTAGGACATTTTTGACCAACATCGTGTTCTCATATTCGTATTTTGAAGAAAAGTATTATTTACGGAGCTTCTATCTACAAATGTATCATTAGCTGCATATATTAATCTTAGGCATCTTTCGCGAAAGACATATTGAAATTTATTTAGGAGGTCTACTGTCAATTTTGACTCCTTCAAAGGAAACATCCCAGAACACCCAGAACCGATTATAGAGTCTCTCGTTTGTGACGACTGTTTGTTTTGTAATTCTAATAAAAAACCACGGCTACTCAGTCTTTATTTAGTAAAACGAGTATGTTATTTACTCGGCGAGTACATAGATTTTAAAGAGACAGTGGTTCCGAAAAAATCGACAGTACAAGTTTTTAATTATTATATAGAATTCCAGAAGATTTGACAGATATATTAGACGAATTTATAATAAGCAACATACGGTGGGAATCGTTAGTTGTCTTCAGTATTCTGAGTATAAAATTCTTTTAAAAAATGTGGCAAAATTCAGGCGTAATTGTCAGCAAATTGATGGTAGACGATATCGGAGGCAGGCCAAATTGGGGCGTGATAAAAATCGTGACATCACTGTAACTTGAACATATTAGTTTTTTGGAATGATACGATGTATAATATTAAAAGTCATCGAATCAGAAGTTCAAATTTGCTCTGCTGTGATAGAAGCCAGAAATAGTGCTTTATCAATTGATGAGCAGTATCTTTATGTCAAAGTTCACATATCACATTCTCGTTTCATATTATATCTAGTTATAAAGCTTGTAATCTGAACAGAATATTAGCATCATTATTACCATCCTCACCTTTTAGAAAACCAAGAATGCTTAAACGAAAAGAAACAAGAATGTGTCACTCCTGGGTGAAAATGAACGATACGATCAACGTTGGCGTTGACGTTGATTCAACGTTCTTCGATTAGGTACGTTGACGTTGATTTGTCAAAATTTCAACGCAACGCCGTCGACGTTGCATCTTTGAAAGGTTATCGTTAACGGCGTTAATCGTTGATTAACGTTAACAACCCTGGTACGCCATAACCAAAAACAATCGAAATTGTCACTGTTAGAATAACACTCCAATGTCCACAGAATTATTATTTAACAATAGTTACGAATTATAATTATTGGAAAAATAAAAATAAATAAAAGCTATTGGAAGGGGCTTTCTGAATGATTGCCTTTCGGTACATTTACACAGATAGAAAAATCCAGTGAAATTTACGTCAAAAATCATGCTTATAAATGGAACGCCATTATTAGCGTAATTCCACTCGGGATATAGCCTAAATGTATACAATATTTGACGTGAATCGTCGATATTGCATACAAGTTGTAAGCAATCTTGTTAGGAAGAAGACCATTTCAGCGTAGAATAGCGTTAATTTCCACATGCCAAGCTTTACGCGCTGTTTATTCTTCATTATTTTTTTCTGTGTAGTGTAAGAGAAAGGTAAAAAATCAAGCCCATAGTACGATCGGGTCGATTTTTAAAGGGAAACAATAAGACAGGATTCTCCGTCGGATTCCATTTACCGCAAGCAAATCGGTTAGCTAAAGTGCCCGAAAAATGAGTGAATTGTGCGATCGGGCCGATTTTATTAGCCAACAACGGGATAAGATTCCTCGCCGAAAACAACGTGTTGCAAGCAGTGGTGCAATTTATCAACAATGCCGGCTGAGTGTGATTCTTTTGTTTTGTATTTTTCTCTGCTCCTCTTTGCCTATGACGGTGCCTTTCAGTCAGCAAGGCAAAGCAGGAGTAGCTTAGCAAACTCGGTTTGCCAACAGCGGGCTGAAGCTGTGATCATTCGGCACAAATTTCCTGTCATTGTCTTTCAAGTGATAGTATTCACCCATGCATTTATATAGGGCTGTCGCATTCACGCAGCAGCGAGTGAACTGAATGGACTGTCACTGCGGGCTGCATGTGCAATGAGAAGAGAGGTCTTTTGTTTACTTTAGGTATCTTTGATTGTTGCTGCTAATCATTTTCAGTTTTCATTGCTTGGAAGTGAGTGTGAAGAAGAAATGGTATCAATATCCAACAAATTTCAGTCACTGAGACTGAGAATTCGCACCACTACTGGTTGCAAGCAAATGGAATGGTAAGTTGTCCGAAAAAAGAGTGAGATTTTTGCACGGGTTTCAAGTATGCACGGGTCTGCGGCGTAAGGCATAAGGACGTTGGGCATAAGTACGTTAGGCATAATTCGTTTAGCATAATTCTGCCTTCTTCATGTCATATGCTGTTCTTTGGGTCATTTTATGGCTAACGTCCATAACATCTGTTATGCCTAACGTCCATTATGCCTATCGTCTTTATGCCTAACGTCCTTATGCCTAACGTCCTTATGCCTAACGTACTTATGCCTAACGGGGTATACCCATAGGAAACAATGGGACAGGGTTTTGCGTCGAATCCACCTTGTTGCGAGCCAATCGGTTAAGGATAAGTGTCTAAAAATGGGCGAGACTTTTTGCCCACATACATACATACATACACACTAGACTTCTTCATGTTTTCCGAAAGGTATCAAAAATTCAACCGATCAGCCCAGAATTACAATTCTTATGCTAAAATAAGCCTCCTGTCAAATTTTCAGCTAATTCAGATAAAATTTCGAGGTAGCTCAAGTCGATTTCGTGTTTTGGGGCTATTTTCAATTTTGAAAAAATAATCTAACAAGAGATAGAAATGCCGAAAACCATCGCAAAAAGATTTTGGTGTGCTCTACAAGTCTTGTGAACATTGCGATTCGTTCCGTTCCCATTTTGACCATATTAGAATGATTTTCGAGCTTTTAAGTGTATAAAAACACTGTTTCCCCTAAAAGTTGTTGATCTACAAAATTCTTGAATTTATGACAAATCGTTGTCAATTCATTATATTAATATTTCTATTTTTTACCTGGTCATTTGAGTAATACAATTGCCAAAGTGCGATTAACTGTTTAATTCTTAAAAATCTGAAGCTGAACATTTGTCATAAATTTGCACGTTAGGATTTCTTCAAACAAGTTGTTTGGCTACTTAGTATACAATATTCCCTCCGTGATGAAGGCATAATCATCGTGCTGAAACGCTGGGTAAATAGCATACTCGTTTTACTAAATTAAGACTGAGTAGTTTTCTTTTATAAGATTTTTTTCGGCAGCGTCAATGGACGTTGCCTTGTGTGGTTATTCCTTCAAAGAGTGAAATGCTCACTGGGAGTATTAGATACATATACACATGTGTATTGTCTTTTTAAAATAAAAGCACAAGTAATCAATGTAGCAATTCTATATAGTATCCAGATGCTACAGTGTTTTCGCTTCTTTATTCTTTAAACTGGCTTTACTCAGAACGATAACAGATAGGCAAAATAAAAAACTTTGACAGATTTTGGAATTGAAAAACTCTTGGTGATCATTTTTTATTTCTGGTGACAAGTTGCTCCTTTGCTAGAGGCGGTAAAAACCTTTCCCAATGTTTCACGAAATTGCGAACTCCGTCACATGAATAAAAAAATATTCGAGGAAGTGATTTTTGTGATCTATCAGTTTTATCTTTCCAGTTGGAATCTTCTTTCTTATTTTTTCTCTCGATGGCGTTGTATTATTGTGGAATCAAATTTTAATCAACCGTATGTCTAGGAAAATTGAGAATACGCGCTGAGGTGAAACTACTGCAACAAAGCGTTCATCAGAAACTTAGCGAGACTGGCGAAATACGGAGCCTCCAATCTGCTCATGGAAGCCTTCCCCGTGGGTACCAACCACACTTTCTACATACTGTATTTCACCGTGTGACTTCGATGGGAAACATTAATCAAACAAAAACATTTCATCACAATGCTATCTTCCTGCTCGATACCCCGTCGTAACAATTGGGAATCCCCACTCGAATTGCTGGGTGAAGACAAAATCTCTCACGAATGTACTTATGTATTACGCTGCCGACAAGAAAAGTTGAAATTCCAAAAATAAAAATACCTTCTTGGAACCCTCTTCAACTGGCGCATTTTGGTTGGCTCCGTTGGAGTTCCAATCGCCAAACAAGCATAAGGATCTAACGGGGAAAATGGAAAACACAAAGCTTAACAAAAAAGGAGCTACCTACTATATATAGAAAATTATTCGGCGAGTAAAAGTTTTTCACGTTTGCGTTTCAATCGATTTTCTTTTGGCAGAATTGCGGCTTTTAATGAAAACACTTATTAATAAATTTCGCAGTGAAGTTATGCTTTTTATTTCTTGAGGGTATTTGTTAAGTAACCTATTGGATAAGTTTCAAAAGAGACTATTTGCACGAAAAAAAAACAGGCCAAAAGGTAAAGAATATATTGAGGAGGATGACTCAATATATTGTGCTTTTCCAATGTTTTACTAGTAGAAGCATAAGTACTTATAAATCGGTATAAGCTAATATATCGAACCATTTCAAGTTTCGATAAGTCGTTGAGAGTCAGATAGATATTGTTCACATGCTCATTGACCGCTACCTAGTGTGGACTGACGATGTTTATTCCAAGATTGTGGGAACTGAAGAATTGACGACCTATTTCGGCAAACTTCTCCGCAGGAGGTATCATGCGATCCCTAGAGCCATTGGTGTCTTATCGGATCAAAAAGGGAATAGCTCGATTTTTGGATTTCAAATATTTCTCCAGCATGGCATAGCACTGTTTGGGGGAGCATGGGTCTTATTAGAGAATTCATTATTTCTGAGGTCCACCATTCTGGCCAGGATAATTTTGGTCAACGTGTCTTAAGCTCAGGTAGTCAACAGTCCATTTCAGCCACCACCGGATAATGATTCGAGCTAAGCTCCTGGTAAACGACCGGTTATGAAATGTGGTCGGTCATGTTTGTAACGTAAGTCGATTGTTCCATAGACTCCAGACCTACTAAGCCGAGTGAGGGAATCCGGGCTCAGGATCGTGTAGTGGCCTTCATCCAAGTCGTTGCTCCAGATGGATGCGTTTCGATTTTGATACTAATCTTGACACCGCGTTACCTTCACGATGAGGGACATACTTAATATACGAGAAAGGCAAAAAGACATAAACATCTAAAAAGACGAACTCCATCTATTTTATTTTGCTTCGAGCATTTCATAAAGCACGTGCTCTATGCGCAAAGCTCTCGCCCCTTTCTCTATCTGCCCCTGGATGAAATTAATCGGAACGGTCCGTCGTTTTCCACATGTCTAAAATGCTCATTTTCATAAATGGAATGAAACTTTTTTTGTGTGTGCTGAGCACAAAATTAATCCTCCCTTAATTCACAGCAGGTCAAAACTTCTAACAACTTGTTTGTGAAATAACCCAACAGGCGAGCGATGTCGATGTGGAGCAAAGACCTAAACGCAAACAAAACTAACCAATAGCCTGGATTCAACAGGAAAACTAAATTGAACAACTTTATCCTCCTGCAACTACAGCCAACTTGGTAATAATAGGGGTATGTAGTACTTCGAATGATTTCGTGCAGACGGCTCGAAGCGAAGCCGTGCCGAATGCAAGAATGACTACATGCTCTTGTTTGAAATTGTTTCATTTTAACCCTCTCTTTACTAGTTAACCCTTTCGTTACTAGTTTGAATCAAACAACTGAACTTTTCATGTGAGTCTTCACACCAAGTGATGTGTATAGCAGAGAGTGAATTTTGAATGTGGGTATTTGTACTGTATATCATTCGTAAAATGGACAATTTCGGCATGATCTGTGCCAAGTTTACAATACAGGCCGGAATCGATTATCCGGAGTGTTGAAAAAAAAATTCACTTCGGATAATCGAGCCATTTTTTGTTGTCGCTGAAAATTTAACTTTTTGCTTAGAGGTCAGCACCGGTCCGAAAATCGTCGGCGGTGGCGTTTGTCATAATTTTGGTCGGCGAATGCTTGGCGATTTATTTATTACGTTCGTAACGTAAAGTTTTTTTTTCCAGGATATTTTTAAGAAATTTAAGGGAAAATCTTTTTATTTCGCCGGCAAAATCTTCTGTACCAGGAGATTCTTCCAAGTTTCGAATTTTCAACAGGAAATGCTCTAAAGTTTTCACCGGAATTTCTTTGAAATTTTCACGGGAAATTGTTTAGAAGTTTGCCTATGCCACAAGGCATGCATACTTCGATTTTTTTCTCGTCGAGAATTTTCCGGAGTTTCCACTAAATAGAATTTCCTAATGATTTTTTTAGGTTTCACAAAAACAAAAACGGAATTTCAACTGGATTTTTTTTTGGAATTTCTTTGGATGTCTACGGGAAATTTTTTATGTTGTCCATTAGTAATTCATCGGAAATTCAACGATTTTTTTTTTAAAAGACGAAGTGTCATTTGGTTGAAAATCATTCGGTGGAAAGTCATTTGACCGAATACCACTTGGCCGAATAATACGTTAAGCCGAAAGCTATCTAGCCGAATTCCATTTGTTCGATACGGTTATTATGTGGAAAACGGTTTGACGGTACGACCAAACTAGTCATTTGGCTGAAAAAGCCATATGCTCTAACAGGTCGTTTGGTCGAATAGGCCTTGTCGTCGAAAATTCCATTTAACCGAAACGGTAGTTTAGCAGGAAGGGCAATTTGGCCGAAAATGTTATTTGGCTGATCGGATTATATGGCGAAAAACGTCGACCCGTTCGGCCAAACGCCATTTTTGAACAAATGAGTCGGAGTCGGAGTAAACGTCTTTTTCGGCCAAATTATCAGTTCGACCGTATGATCTTCATCCATACGTCGCTTTCAGCCAAATGACATTTTTGGTCAAACCGTTTTCGACCTTATGTCACCTCGTCCAGCCAAGCAGCATTTTCGGTCAAACGATTTTTTTCGGCAGCTCGGGCAAACAACACTTTCGGCCAAATGGCCCTTTTATGTCAAACGACCATCTAGGCCTTTTTGGCTAAATGACCTATTCGATTAGACGACTTTTCAGCCAAATGACCTGTTCGACCAACCGACATTATCGGCCATATGTCTATTTCGGCCAAATGCCAGTCGAGTTTCAGATTAATGACATATTCGGCCAAACAGCAAACGGCCCTTCCCCGTCAAAACATTTGATTTCAATGTGAAATTCTATGGATTTCAACAATTCCCGAAGGGAATTCCCGCCCTAGTAAGAAGAAAACATTCCGTGAAGCAGAAAACGCTCCGCTGGTTTACTGAGTGCTGTGTGTATGTCCTGTCCGTTGTCTAATGCTAAGTGTTGAGTATTCAGTCTGTGCGACCTCTGGTCAAAGACGGTGATCCTGTCTTCCTTTCTTTTAAATTCTACAAAAAGATGTTCCAAATGTTCAAGGAAATTTATTTAGAATTTCAACGGTAGTATTTTCGAGATATCGAAGAAAATTCTTCAGCATTTCCAATGAAAGTTCTTAGTTTTACGAATAGCTTTTTCGTGTTTTCAAGATAGATTTTTTCACGAGAAATCCTCTGGAGTTTCAACGGGATTGCCATAAACTGTCGGCGGCGATGGCGCACACCTCTAACCATTGGGTGGTCCTCCGGGAAATCTGGAGGATCCCAAAAAATGAAAACTTCTAAATTTTATCGTTATAAGCATGGATCGTTGTGTATGGATCACCTTGGCCACCGAGTGATTGCTTTGGAAATAAAAATATTCATTTTTTTTAATTACGTAACGCAAAAATGGCCATTTTCAATCCCCCTCCCCCTATGTCACACTTTTTGTATGACTTATTTATGGATCCTGTACACCTCCGGTGGTGCAAAGGGCCGACTCATTATCGGATTCTCGAACAAATTGATGTTTCTGGAACAGTAGGTTGTTGGGCCAAGGTTCCCTATCCACCGGGATGGGGCGGCCATCTCAGGTATAGCTTCCGGGGAATAACATTTCATACTCAGCCGCTGGATGCCAGAACAGACGCTGTTAAAGGCGCACCTCCTTGGTGAACAGACGCTCGATCAGTCGGGTCAAATTTGTTCAAAGTCCCACCTGATGTCAGAAGGACAACAGTGCCCCTGCTACACTACCAGCTAAGTACGCAACCCTTAGCTGGCGGTCAATTGTCATCGGAAGACCCATGGAAGCGTGAGTATTGGAACTTGTGAGTACCAGAGCTATGTTAGGCGCTCCTTCCCGGATGTCAACTCACCATTTTGTAGCCCTTTTTGTATGAGGGATCAAAAAATTTGTATGGATTGTCACACTTCAGGAAACCCCCCTCCCCTCTAAGCGTTACATAATTTACGGATGTTCCTCAAACACGAGGATTTTTCAGCGCCATTTGTTGTTACTATGAATATAGAACTGGTGTTTTAATCCATACATGGACAACCGTTGATGAAATAATTATTTTCTCATATAAATATTGAGACTGTTCACAAATTACGTAACGCTGGAAGGAGAGGAAGGGGGTCAGGCCGTGCGTTACGATTCATACAAACCAATTAAACCTTCCTTATAAAAAGCGTTACGAGGGAAAGGACGGAGGTCCAAAATCTTCAAATTTGGCGTTACGTTATTTGTGAAGGAAACCATTCCGGATATTCCGAAGGACCATTTGGTAGCATGAATTACAATGTCAATGCTGTACTCAGAATGTACATACAAATGCTTAAAAAACGGTGCTTTGAATTGAAATTCATAAAATGGCCAATTATGAATGTTCTTGATTTCCGTTCCCTTAGGGTTTTTCCACAAAATCCGTAACGCTGAATTTGATAATTTTAATATCCCACTTTCCCTCTCGTATCTTATGGAAGGATTATTTTTTTGTGTACGGATCGTAACGCTTGGTCTGACTTCCTTGTTTCCCTTAAAGCGTTACGTAATTTGTGAGCCTTAGGAAAGCGAGAAAGTCACTATCATTACTAGGTGTTTTGCACATATTGGATACGTTACGGATACACAAAGATAATATTTCTATTTTTGTGAGATGGATAAACATATTACTCCGGATAATCGAACCATTTTCTCCGGTTAATCGAGCCTCCTGATAATCGAGTCCGGCCTGTACTATCTTGCACAGCTGCGGAAAAAAATCAGAAAAGTGACAAACAAAGCAGTTTGCACTCCAATTAGGGGAGATATGTATAAAATGTTTACTCAAGTGCATGGTATACATCGGCCAAAAGTTTGGCCAAAACAACAGGAAGCAAAGCCTCGTTAATTTAGACTGTTGAATTTAACCACCATCAGTTTTAGTATTCAATGGATTAGTATTCAATGGATATAAAAAACAAGATTTTCATCATGAATAAATATGAAAAAACAATTCCTCCGTATAAACTTTCTTTGTTTCATATCCCATACCCTTACTTGGCAAGAATTTTGGACAGATGTGAAATACCCGTTTTGGGCGTTGGTTGAAACTTGAATTGAAGCAAACTGCCCAAACTATCGGGATGGAAGGACCGAAGACCGAATAATCAATTGAAAAAGTTTTTACGGGGTTGTGAATCAATTTGTTAATACAATTTCATAATAGGGTATCTGTTCCATTATTGATAACATGCTCCTATATCAATATCATTTGCAAAACAGGCAATAAAATAAAACATTTTGTGCTCTAATTCTTTGTTTTCGAATGGTAATGATTTGGGTACATGGTATGGATCCATGGAGCAGTTCCACTTCATGATATATGAGTCAAATGTGTAATATGGAAAAGAGATTGGAATGCAAATAATTCGAAATTATTTATCGAGTGATGTATTATCGTCGCGCACAAATGAACGGGAAGGATAAAAAGTTTGCTTTTAGGGACTTACGAATTTAAAAATGGTTTTCTGAATTGATATTTAGTTTCGACGATGTGGGCAGATATTTTATCTAATAATACCACCCTAACAAAAATCCTAAACTTATAAACCAATCTTTGAAATATGTCATTTCATTTCAGTTTAGGAAGATTTTAATTTAAATCCTAAAATCGTGCACATACACACATAGAGCTTATTTAGAAAGGCACATTTGGTCGTTTGGTCATCGAACCCATATTAGCACTTGATTTCTTCGAAAATTTCATCACATGGTCGTTTGATTTTATCGTGGTAATATCGCTAAATGCTCCATTAAAGTCGTCTCCCGAACGATACGATATGAACGTAAATTGGATCCATCCCTTTGCGTCCCGGCTTAGCCTACGAATCTTCCCCGGGTTCAATGCATTTTGCTTACAAGCAAAGGAAGAATGTAAGTCAGTTGTCGCCTCGCCTCGTCTCTCCTTTCCGGAAACCACAAGCACATCTTTCCGGCCACTAACAATAAAACTAATTTCACGATCTCAGGAAAATAATATCCACGGTGCGACGAAGGTTCATGGCAAGTGAAAAGCTTTCTGTCCTTTTGCAATCAGGCAAAACTTTGGTCCCATAAAGACGCACCCACTTGGTAATGGCGATTGTGATGAGGATGCTGGCCGTCCCATTTGGTACTCATTGTTTGCGGGCGGAACCTTGTTGCTAGCAGATGATATTTTAGACTGGTTGATGAGTCATAACTTCACAATGTAATATATTTAATAGGAGATGGAATAGTAATTGAATAATTTGTATGAGAAACTGCATATATCCATTTAACACAATTCCGAGAAAACAACAAAAAACTGATATGGAAATGCTAATATCATCTTCCAAACTTAGACGTACATGTTCATGATAGAATTAGAGGCGAAAGTATAGAATTGATAGTGCCGTTAGGATACGGCAGGCATGAAGAATGTTTTTTTTATAGAAGTCGATTTGAAAGCAAGCGGAGGGCAATATTTGTGATGGCACATATCACACGACCTTCCTTCTGCCATGCTCCCGTATGAGGGGGAGGGAAGAATATCGGTGTGGAGGCTCCACTGGCCAGTGAAGATATATCAGCTTCCACACTGATATTCTTCCCTCCCCCTTCATACGGGAGCTTCCTCTACCTCTACCTCTTTTCCCATGGAGCCGCTTGGTAGTGGACGCAACTATCTCAGCTCTATCTGGACAGCAAAACAAAACAAATAATAACAATAAGGCTATGAGCTGAGATCAAAAAGGGTATAATACAAAATTAATAAGGCTATGTTATATATTCCCAGTGGAACGATGTTCCTTTTAAGGGAATTAACAATTTAATTTTAAGAACTAATAATTAAATCTAATATAATATTACTAATAATTTACAATATTCAATTTACATGTTTCTGGTAGTTGGGATAATATGTACATTAGATACGTAAATTAACCTAGAATGTCGTGTAGATTCAGTTTTAAGTGTTGTTTCACATGAAATTTAAAGCCATGGCGATTATTCAATGCTTTCAAGCGCTCTGGTAATTGATTGTAAAGCTTGGGACCAATGATTGATACTCTTTTTTGACCATGTAGGTTAGGGTTAGTTCATAACAGAGTATGGTATTGAGGTAGTCGCTCCTGCTCGGGAATGTCCTATCCCAAGACAATCATCCATGGAAATGCAGAGGTATACTTGGTCTCTAGTAGCAACGAGTGTCGGACTAACAATCCTTCCCTTCCTATATGGCCGGCGCCGTTATCTACTGAAAATATGTGAGCTTCCGAAACGTGTACATTGAGAATGGGCTGCTAACCCCAAGCTATTCATTCGGTTGTCTGTACAATTTTTCAAGTCTAGTCAATCACGGAGTAGCAACTATGAATTGCACGGTCATAACGCTCATACTCATGCTCAAAAATGGCAGTCGTAGGAAGTGTATGTCTTTACAACTTCAATAATATTAAAAATGCCCATGTATTTTTCTTTTGAACCAGTCTGGTCAAGATTCTGATTCACGTGGCCCCTCAAACCGATACACACATTAATGCGCGCATTGAAAGGATTCTGGCACATTCCGTAGGATATGTGATCACCTTTAAGCATGAATGGCAATAGGGAGGCTCGTAAGGAGCAATATGCTCTAATAAAACTCCCTCATCCCAGGGTTCCCTAGCAACACATAAGCTTCACATAGGTTGCTGCAACTCATATGTGACCATATTTAGACACAATCAAGTTGCTGCAACCATTTTTGCCTGACTTGTGCTGCCCGGGTTGGATGTTCTACTAAGGAAGTGGAAAATGAAATCAAACATCACACGAGGTAGAGGCAACTTTGAACTTTGAATATCAAAGGATCGATGCCAGTAGCAGAAAACGTTATATAGTATTATTAGGTAAACACTTGACTTGATGCAAATAAGCTAATTTCGAGTGCAGAACAGCCCGCCTTTGGAAATATGGTGCAAGAGGAAGGTCATGAATAGAAACTGTGGGCCGAGTAGGTGTGAAGATTTGTGAAGCAGTAAAAATGCTTTTACCTCAAATGTGCTCCCACGCCTTGGTAATGGTCGCCACAGGATACGATGGTTACCAAGTGGGTGTTGCAAAGTTATGGAACCGGGCGGCAGCACACAACTGGGTGCTGGTAAGTTGGTGACACTTCAGATTGCTTTCAAGTACCTAGTAAAGATGATGGTGCACGTTTTATTAAATTGAACTTTGACCTTTAAAGTGCTGAGCATTTGTTTTATATTGACTTTTCTACAACGAAAATTATTCATAATTTGACTTACTAATAGGAATGTTCCAGTTGATCATTAACGTATAAATGATGCTGAGCATCATAAAAAAAACAGCATAATCCACTTATCGTTGGTGGTGCCTATTTCGTGCATTATAAAAATGAGAAAAACCTATAAGAGAGGTTGAAGTTGCACTTTAGGGGGGAAAATTTCCATTATTTACACCAATCCATGTCTATGGTGGTCTATTTGTGGTCATTTGAATGCATTACAGTAATATAAAAAATATCAGCTTGAAATTTTTTTTCTAGGGCAAAAAACAATGTTTTATCTATAGCTTTGGAACGCAAAGGCCGATCGGGCCAATTTTCAATAGGAAACAACTAGACCGCATTCCACGTCGATTGAAACCTGTTAATGGTGCTAAGTACTGAAAAGCGTGTCTTATATTTTTGTACACATACACACTTGTACACACATACATACACATATACGCATAGGTACCTTAGTTCTTCGAGCTGAGTCGTTTGGTATGGGGTCTCCGAGCTTTTTATCAAAAGTTCAGTTTTGGAGTGATCCTAAAGCATTTACGTATACTTAGTAATAGGCGAAAATCATAAGAGTAAAAAAAATGGTTAATTGGTGGTTTGGAAAAAATATTATCCTTATTTGATGTATTATGGTAAACGTTTCGTACAAAATTTTCATTAATCGAAATATGAAATTTTTTGGAAACGACAATTTGAAATTAAGTTTCAAACCAAGATACTGTTGCATTCTTGTTATTATACCGAAATAGTTTCCGAATATTTTTGAGCATTAGTTGATATGAATTGTTTGATTTGTTAATGCTTCGTTAAAATTTCAACACAATTTTTTAGAATCTAAGGTAACAACCCTATTACAAGCTTGAAAATACAACCAAGCGCTTTAGTTTATGAGCCAGCCACTACAGCCAACTACGAAGTCCAAAATTTTACTATACAATCTTTCATTAATTCCACGCACAGTTTGCCATTATCTGCGACAAAGGAACAAATTGCATTGGAAGTTTTCCACCCTGAGAGATTTTCTCTCTCGACCAGACCGACAATCGAACCCAGGCTTAATAATGCGCGTTTTACCGAATTTCCATGCACATCATTCCCATTATGCATAACATTTTATGCTGTATACTTTTCTGAAGTGAGTGCACATTGTTTTCCATTTATTCCTTCCGGCAATGACTTTTGCAGCTGTTTACCGCCAACAAACACAAAAGCTGCTTGATCCAAATACCAAGATGTTGAGAAATCACATTTTATTCCAGCTGACCGGATTCTATTCCACTTCGATTCGCCACCCCATTATGCAAACTGATTCTATCCGTTCGTTCACTTCAATCACAAAAATAAAACAAAAAATATTCAAACGTAGCAAAAAATAGTTTTTAGTCCCTTCAAGCATTTGCTAGTAAAATCAACAAGTTGTTTTACGGTTCTCGGAATTTACATAATTGGATGATTTGTTTGAGCACAGTATTTGAACTTTTCCCTTTTTCGTTCTCATTCAATCATGACGCCAATTTCTGAATTTGAATTTCACCCACCTTTCTCGTTAGCTTTAAGGTCATCATCCTTTTCGGATTATCCCATCTACAATTCAATTCCGACTCAATTTGTTTCAATAAGCTCCAGCAATCGTTCGTTAATCAAGCGACCAAGCTAATGGCATTCCCATTGCGGTTTTCCAATTTGCTGCCAAAGATCTAAAGATTTTCACCCAGCCAACCCACTAGAAATCGATTTTCCCACTTGAATGGTTAGTTTTGTCGTTCTCCGCAGTAAGCGTCATGCCATCTGAATTTCCGATCCAGACGAAGTATTTCTCAATCGGAATCCACTCATATTCCTGCTCGCGTTGTTGATGTCAAGTAGACTGTTGTGAGTTTTACGTCTGCATGCATAATGTATGAATGTTCCCCATTCCCCAATGCATGTAGTTCAAATCAATCATCCCCGTCGAATGTCACTTTTCCAGTAGGTTTATTCTGGTTTGTAAACCGCGTCAATTGAGTGATGTGCTTCAGAAATGTTAGTCCCGAGCTTAATCCTTTATCACGTATGTACATATTGAATTTAAATAATTTACTCCTTATGAGTAATAATTGAAAAAAAAAATCTGCATCGTTGGCAATGTGCATTCTTAATTTGTCGCATTCGTTAGTAAATAAGCTGATTACTATTTGGTATCACACAATACGTTTAAATTAGTCTGATGTAGGATAGGAGTCATCTAGAAGAATATGTAGTGGTCATACAGAAACCAGGCCACTGACATCATCGCCAGATCGTAGCAAGGATGTCCCGGGCACAATTTTTTTTCATATTGCTTTTCAATTATGACAGCGGGCTATGTTTATTGATGATGATGACACCGCGCTTGTCACAGGCTCGCAGAAGCCACGTGGTTAGAAATTCTAGAAGCACCGATGCTTAAGTTAAGTAAGAGCATTGCATTTCAAACGCATATTCATTGGGTTTATTGCCTACATTAATTTGAACTAAAATCGGTTCAGTTTGCTTTGCTCGAGTATGATTGATAAAAATTTGTTTTACTGCGAGATAATCATTTAATTTGTGTGGTTTTCTATAATATGGCAACGATAAAATGACAAACTTTAAATTGTATACTCTGCAGAACATAAAAGTCGTCCTCATTCAGAGACAGGCATCATCACCGCTAGTTTTGTATATCATTTTACTACAATCTAACTGATAACAACTCTGTTACCCAAATTACATATTAAATTGGACGTAAATTCAGCGAGAGCAACAACGGTTCGGTGCACAGTTCAGTCTCATTTGCATGCTGCTAGCCACCGTTAGGGAAATGAAAGCATTCACACCTGACATAAATCTTGTTCCGTTGGCAGCTTTGTCGGTTTTCTGGACTTCTAGTGAATAATGGGAAAAAAGTGCGATGTATTGCTTTATTCGGAATACCATTGCATTCGCCGAATTGTGCCGGACGTGTTTCACCAATAATGGCCAGTGGCCGTAAAGTCGATAACTTTTCTGCCTCCAATTCTACCCCAATTTTCGGGAACAGCACCAGTCTTACATTTGATTTGATTTTGATTGGCGTTTTTCGGCGAACTGTGTAACCGGAAAGCGTTGAGCTGGAATCGAAGTGAAACGTTAAGGGCTTTTGACCTGGTTTTCATTTCAGTAGGCATTAGACTGGCCCAGATTACTATGGGGAGAAAAAAATGTTGTCGAATTCCACGGGGCACCCCCAGAATTGTGTCTTTGGGTAAGAAAATCAATCTCTGAAAATTTCAGCTCAATCGCTTGTTGCATAAGCTGGCGCAATTGATTTGAAGTTTGTATGGCGATTTCAGCCAAAATGTATAGGAAAATACACCTCCGTCACTCATTCGATCTGGAAATTGGTTCTGATTGCTCGATTGACCTCAGAATTGCAAAAACGACAGTTGGTATGCTACAGAACAATTTCACAGAACATTGCATGATGATTAAATGAACTTTTATATAATTTTCGGCTGGTTTATTAGGAGCTGATTTGTGTATTTTTGGGTTTTTTGATCGAATCGCATCAGCCGAAACCTATATAAAAGTTCATTTAATCATCATACAATGTTCTGTGAAATTGTTCAGTAGCATACCAACTGCCGTTTTTGCAATTCTGAGGTCAATCGATCAATCAGAACCAATTTCCAGATCGAATGAGTGACGGAGGTGTATTTTCCTATACATTTTGGCTGAAATCCCCATACAAACTTCAAATCAAATGCGCCAGCTTATGCAACAAGCGATTGAGCTGAAATTTTCAGAGATTGATTTTCTCACCCAAAGACACAATCCTGCGGGGTGCCCCGTGGAATTAGACAATTTTTTGCTTCCTGGGCCAGTCTAGTAGGCATGAACATTGTGTAGGTTTATATGATTATTGTATGTTATGGACAGATTTTCACATACAGATCCTTCAATAATATAATAGGCTGATACCACAAATTAATACTTCTAAAATTTGAATTTGAATTTGAAAGGCAGTGGTGTCTTTCTTGTCATTATAAAATGTATATGTAATGTTAAGTGCATAATAAGAGATGCACTTTAAGGAGATGGATTCCATTATTATCTCCAATCCACATTTATTTGCATTCATTTTATTCCAATGCAGACATTCCTGGAAAAAGGAATAGGGTGTTAATTTTCTATCAAGGAGAGAAACTTGTGAAAAAACAGTGTTTTTGCATTAACACGGGAACGAAACAACCGATCGGGTTAATTTGCAATAGGAAAATGGGACCGCATAGTTTGTCGAATGCAACTTGTTGCGAGTTGAATCGTATCCAGCCTTCCACTCTCATCATAATGCACACTGGTTCAAAGGCCCCCAAAACGTGCGTTTTTTAGTTTTCGTCCTGAAAACTAAATTTTAGAGTCATGGTGTCTTCAGAAGAGTTGAAGGATATGTCTTAGGCTTTCTTTTGATAAGAAAACATCAATGATCTATTTTTAGTTTTCGTCCTGAAAACTAAATTTTAGAGTCATGGTGTCTTCAGAAGAGTTGAAGGATATGTCTTAGGCTTTCTTTTGATAAGAAAACATCAATGATCTATCACCTTAAAGGGCGGTATGAAATAAAAAATTTACGCAGATGTACACTGACAAAAAACTCCACATTATATTTATGAGTTCCCACATGGATTTTTGCAATGGGGGTAGCGAAATGGATTCCATATTTTCGACACATACCACATACGCCGTGTTCCACTATTATTTTGAATCAACTTAAAATAGTCCTTAATGTACGTTTTTCAGTACAACTATTACGTAAACAATTAAAAAGTGGCTAACATTATTGGTTATTTATTGCATAGTAACAATCTCTATTAAGACGAAACAGCCACATTTAAGACGAATGGCTGTCATTTGTCAAGATTGTAACCATGCAATAAATAACTAATCATGTTAGCCACTTTTTAATTGATTACATAACAGTTGAACTGAAAAGCGTACATTAAAGATTATTTTAAGTTGATTCAAAATAATAGTGGAACACGGCGGAACTAAACACAACATTGTGCATTTGGTAGCTTAAAACCAAATATTTCAGATGTTGGCTGTTTGGCTTGCCGCTTCTTGCCGCTTTTCATGGTGTGCTGATGTGAAAATTGACTATTTTTTCTAAAGATTCCTCAATAACTTTGACAGGTTTCAAGATAGATCAAAGTAGTCTTCTAGACAAACATGTTTTTTGTCATTATGAACAACTTTCTAGAACAACCCTAACTGCTAAAATCATTGAAAAAAAGTGATGCTCAAAATATGATTTTTGGGGGTCATCCATACAAAACGTGCTCTAACTTGTTACAAAACCGTTATTCCAATATTGTGTCTTCAGAAAAGATGTTCCAATTCACATTCTTAATAACATTGCAGAGGACAACTACTGCTTTTGTACATCTGCGTAAATTTTTTATTTCATACTGCTCTTTAGGGTTTTCTTATCAAAAGAAAGCCTAAGGGTGAAATCAGGAGTGATTCAGTTTCATTCTAAATTTTCGACCACTATTCTAGTTTGAATCTGGAGCAAAATAGAACAAACTCGCTGGTTTCCCCAGCAGTGTTCTATTCATGTTTTTCAAATTTTCAATTAATTGAAATCATTATGTTACTGCCAAGAAAGGCGCAGGAATTGCAAAGTGGATTTATCCGTAGATAAAATGACGCATCCATACACCAAAACAATTGAAAAATATTTGAATCTCGTGATTCAATCGTGGTTCAAATCTGCAGAAAATAGAACGGAGGGTTATACCAGTTTTATTTTTTTGACAGTTGACTGGTATAAAAACTGAATCTAGAACAGCTGCTGGGAAAATGAATGTTTCAGATTCATATTCAAACTGACAGCCCCGAACGATTTGAATCACTGCTGATTTTACTCTAAGAGTCCTAAGACATATCCTTCAACTCTTCTGAAGACACCATGACTCTAAAATGTAGTTTTCAGGTCGAAAACTAAAAAACGCACGTTAGGGGGCCTTTGAACCAGTGTGTAATGGTGTCTGCAATAAATAATTTTACCTGTAACTGTTTCCCGACACCGAACTGAAGTTAGGTTCCTAGCAAACCATGATTTTGTATATTAATCTATCTTCTTCTTTCTTCTTTCTATATATAAAAATGATTCGAAAGGGTCATTTGGTCGAAATGTTCATTCGGCCGAAAGCGTCATTTGGCCGAAAGCGTCATTTGGCCGAAAGGGTCACTAGGCCGAAAGGGTCATTAGGCCGAAAGGGTCATTTGGCCGGAAGGGCCATTAGGCCGAAAGGGTCATTAGGCCGAAAGGGTCATTATGCCGAAAGGGTCAATAGGCCGAAAGGGTCATTTGGCCGAGAGGGTAATTAGGCCGAAAGGGGCATTTGGCCGAAAGGGTCATTTTGCCGAATCGGACATTTGGCCGAATATGTCATTCGAAAAGTGAGAAATTAGGAATGAGAAAAGAGACGTCTCACTCTTCATTTTTCTCTTCTCACTGTAAATAGTGAGAAGTGCGAAATGAGTAGTGAGACGTCTCACTACTCACTTTTCACAGTGAGGAATGGGAAGTGCGACGTCTCACTTCTCACTCCTCATTTCTCACTTCTCGTTGTATAAAGTGAGTAGTGAGTCGTCTCATTACTTACTTCGCACTACTCACTTTTTACAGTGAGAAGAGAAAAATGAAAAGTGAGATTTCTAACTTCTCACTGTAAAAAAAGGGGGGCGCCAAGTGAGTAGTGAGACGTCTTACTTCTCACTTGGCGCTCCTCATTTTTTACAGTGAGAAGTAGGAAATGAGGAATGAGAATTGAGACGTCTCTCTTCTTACTCCTAATTTCTTACTTTTCAAATGATTCATTCGACCAAATGTCCGATTCGGCAAAATGACCCTTTCGGCCAAACGACCCTTTCAGCCAAATGACCCTTTCGGCCTAATTCGGCCCAAATGACCCTTCCGGTCAAGTGACTCTTTCAGTCAAATGACCATTTCGGTCAAACGACCCTTTCGGCCAAATTACCCTTTCGGCCAAATGACCCTTTCGGCGAAACGACCTTTTCGGCCAAATTACCCTTTCGGCCTAATGACCATTTCGGCCAAACAATCATTCCGGCCAAACGACCCTTCCGGCCAAATGACTTTCGGCCTAATGGTTTGTTCGGCCAAATGGTATATTCGGCCAAACAACTTTCGGCCTAGTGGCATTCGGTCAAATAGCAGGCATTGATCAATTTACGTTTCAATACCAACGGCGACGGAATCGCAGTCGTCAAGCGATACAAATGTTGATTTCAATGAATAACGTCGCCTGTTTGAGAAATTTATATACACACCAAAAAATTATGAATATTACAGGTGATGTATTTCAATGGGGCCCTCCTTAGCCGTGCGGTAAGACGCGCGGCTACAAAGCAAGACCATGCTGAGGGTGGCTGGGTTCGATTCCCGGGCCGGTCTAAGCAATTTTCGGATTGGAAATTGTCTCGACTTCCCTGGGCATAAAAGTATCATCATGTTAGCCTCATGATATACGAATGCAAAAATGGTAACTTGGCTTAGAAACCTCGCAGTTAATAACTGTGGAAGTGCTTAATGAACACTAAGCTGTGAGGCGGCTCTGTCCCAGTGTGGGGATGTAATGCCAATAAGAAGAAGAAGAAATATTTCAATAAAATGACACAAAACCACATGACATAAACAGAATCGTATATTTTTCAATGTCAGATGATTTAAAATTACATGTCACGGAACCTAAACACAGCACCCGCTGCAACGCACAAGCAGTTAATGACTTGATGCAGTGAAATACTTGTTCAGTGCAAATCGTGGAACCAGTTTTACTCCGATCATCTCTCTTTCAAGAAACGGAGATAGCTGAGTGGTAGCGTGCTGGGCTCTCACTCAGCGGACTTATGTTCGATTCTCGTTCTGATCAATCATTTTTTTTGTCAATAAAGTTGTGATGTAAAATTAAAGTACCACCTAATTTTACGTCAAAAATGACGCTCGTATATGTCGGTGTCACAGCACCTAAAATTACATGATTATTTTTAGGTGTGTATTTATCGTGTAGGGGAGATGCAAAACATGTTATTAGATACTACACGAAATCAATATGTTCGAAATTTCTTTGCCTTATGACAGAAAGTGTAAAATTTCGCTACTAGGGGGTCCACTAGGTATACTTTGACTTGTGGGCTTTCTATAGTATACTGGTACGATGTTGTACGCCATGGAACAGTTGTACAGGTAACGTAACCGTATCTTTGCGATATTGTGGTGATTTTGAGAAGCATTAAATCAAACCACATCAATGAAGAAAAACTAATAGATAATTCTAGCATTGAAAATGGACCCATAGACTCGGGCTCAGTTTTTGATTTACGAGATAGCAGTTCTTCAATTTCATTGGTTAAAATGCGGCTTTGATGCCTTCATGGCTTTTCGTATATGCAGTATTGGAGACTTGAAAGAAAGCTCAGTCATCTTATTAATGCTACAATAAGATGACTGAGCTTTCTTTCAAGTCTCCAATACTGCATATACGAAAAGCCTTGAAGGCATCAAATTTTTCAAAATACAACTTAGTACATTCAACATCTCCTCTAGGAGATGGTCTTCTTATAACAGATGTAGGGAACTGATCCTGGATTTCATCTCATGACTCCGATGTTCATCCCATCAAAAACAAAGCAATGAAAAAATATTTGATTTATTTCTTATTTTCGTGATTTTTACAGCAGTGAGCACACATGTTGACAAAAAAGGAGCGACGAAATTGGTGCCGTATTTCTTTGTTTTGCGGTGAGATGAATATATGTTCAGTGAGATAGAGATCAGAACAGTTCCCCTTCTTAGTGCGCATTGTTTCTGAGCTTCTAGTGCGCTTTTATGAACTAATTCGGTAAGAAATAGATGCAATTATGGAAGAATATCAGTTGATTTAAAACCATTTTTTACCACCGATGCAAATTTTTGCTAGTCAATGCTCTTCGTGAGGTTGAAAGAAATATTACATGCTTCACATTGTTTATAGCCACTTTAAACTGATCTTGAATTGCCGTACAATTTAGTAATATTAAATCAGAGTTTAAAGGCAAATTAGTATGGTTTTGTAGTCCTTTCGGTCTTATTCGAGTTACTTCACCTGTGTTCAAAATATTCAAGTTGAAATCATCATAGAAAATAGGCACTCATCGTACGTTTCACCCCAACAAATACAATGTGCATTCATATCACCCAGTATCAAAACTGGAGATGATAGAAGAGTCTGATAAAAGTTTATCGGAACAATGCGTAATCTGTTTCCTAGCATATATGCCGTTGTCGTTATACATATAGTCAATGTGCACCACGCACATTCATATTCAAGAAATAGCTTTTATTCCCCAGTTGTTTCATATCCTTCGCTCTAGATAGCACAAAAACCATTGCATCTGATATAAAATGCAGCGTCATTCAGCCTGGTGTTTCATTTCCCTGACAAGTTTCTTCTCACCATTCATAGAGCTTGTGCTCCCGCAGATGATCGGTCAACAATAAATCTTACAAAGTGATTCGCACACATTGTGGTTGACAGTGACCTTTTTTTCAACAAGTAACATCTTCTTCCACCCATCAAGACAGAATAGTTCACCATTTGAACAATTCATCACAATTTTTTTGGCACGAGATGCATGCATACTGTAGCAAATTGCAGCTGAGCTAACCACATGTCACTAGAACGATTTATTTGTGGTATGCTTTGGGAAAGAAGGGTGAAAGGGTATGATTTGACAGCGCTTCTGCTGTCTCACCCGAATTATAAATCTGGACGGTCTGACCCAGATTCGTGTCACATTTGTAAAGGACGTTTAACTAAAGTGACAAAACACAAATGTGTATACCGACACCACTGGCGTAATCTGAAAAAGTGATGTATACGCCATTTTTCAAAAATAGTGTTAACAAGTAGTACTCATCGGGCTTTTTAACAGAACAATGGAAAACATGCATTATGTAATTTGGCGCTTACGTCACTTTCTCAGATTACGGCAGACCAGTTCTAGGTGAAGAAAAAAGTTTTAGCACATGGAGTAGATCACATCTGACCGCTGCATGGTGTCAAGTCAACATCACGATTGTTATCAAGGTTGCTTGTACTTAGCATCAAAATAGTATCCAGGTAAGATAAATGAACGGCTGTGTAATGTTTAATGTTGAATGGCTAGCACCCGTGCTTATTGTCGAACATTTTAAGCATTCTCTATTTGTTCAAATATAGACACGCGTCTAATTTTCCGAGCAGAAGCGACGACCTCCATAACAGCAGTTGATATGAACATCTCTAGTTCTTCTCTAGTTGTACATAAGAGATTAAATACCAAGAACTAGAAATGAAAATCCAAAGAAAATGCTTACGTACAACAAGTTTATAGCATAGTAGGGTATCAATAAAATAATTAAGCATTACTGGGTTATTTCACTACGCCACTGATTTGACGAAATGTCCTTTTGACCAAACGTCAATAGACCGAATGTACGAATATTCTTCGTTCTAAAATCTGCTAATAGATAATAAATGTCCATTCGACGTAGTGTTATTGTGACCAAACATCATTCGATCAAATGTCCTACGTTTCTAGGGGACTAAAAACTAATTTTCGACTAAATGTCCATTCGACTAAACGCCATTCGACTGAAACATCATTCGACAGCTGTCCCACGGCCGTTGAGCAAGAGTCCCGATGGCATTGCAGGTCCTCCAAAGCACTGCCAACATACTTCACCTAGTATTAGGATATCCAAGATACGTACGGCACTCATCGATGACAAGTTGTTTCATTTTACCCTAGGCATGGTTTGGAAGCTTCATTATTAGTGACCGATGTTTTTCGTTAACTGGTGGTTCCTCATGTAAAGGCCTATTTTAAAGCTTTTTTGTATTACTCCACTCTTGACTATTTTATCCATGTATCTTATCAACTCATTGCTCTTCTTCATCTTCAATGGCTCCACATTCTAACTGAAACTTGTCCTGCTTTTCAACTTAGTTTTCTATTAGCATTTCATCAGTTATTAATTGAAATCTCTCCTATACCAATCCTACCGAGAATCGAACTCGGCATCTCCGGATTGGCAATCCTCCTTTGCTCGCAAGGCTACTGGAGAACCCACCTTATTGTTCGCTGTTAACTAATGGCGCAATCTTGCCGTAAGAAATAATTTACCTTCTTTTTTGGAATTACATTTCCCACTGAGACTTAACCGCCCCATAGCACAGTATTTATTGGGCACCTTCACACACACAGTTATTAATAGCGATGGTTAAAATCCGAGTTACCTTTTACGCATTCATATATCATGAAAATTCTTTAGCCTCTTATGGAAGTCGAGAGAATTCCCAACCTGAACATTTCCTAGACTGAGACCAGGAATCGAACCCAGCTGACTTCAATATGGATTTGCTCTATAGCCGTGTATCTTACCGTTAGGGTAAAGAGGACCCCCAAAAATAATTTACCACAATGAATAATTTATGTCTATCACCATCCCCGAGCAAACGGTGTTTTCCCCTAACTCAAATAAGACCTGACGGAGAACTTTATTACCATCCACAGTACACGAATGTGCGTCCATCTGGCAAATATTCACATAAACAACAACATCAGCAATCAGACTATGTAGGCATTTCCGTACCTGATGCTTACCTAGGAAGGTACCAGCAAAAGAACGTCTTTATTTCGCCATCGCCGCCGTTCGGTCGTTCCTGGTTTGCGTGATCTACGTTCCGCTTCAGCACCAGCCGGCCACACGACATGCACGAATTGCGAAAAGTTTTTCCCCGTTCAGGAGTAGGAAGAAGAGTGATCTTTCATCTTCGTTTCACGTGATGATGGAACGCCCCAACCCGGGAAATACAAGTTTGATTTATTAATAAAATAACTTTTAAGCTCATCTTTACCCTGCTGCCAATGGAATGGCGAGAGGGACGAAGGACGAAGGTGGTTTATGAAGCGTGAAAATAATGAAACTTTCCCGAAGGAAGCACACTTTTGTCCTAGTTGTATCAAGCAATGTCCTAGTTTAGAGCACACAAGCGACAGCGAGTAACATGAACAGCTTTCAAGAAAGAGCTTCCGTTTACGCCATGTTTTAGCAACTATGGGTCTTGAAATAGTGTGTTAATGTGTTTATACTCAGAATCTCCTATTTATAAAGTGAATTAATTTAAGCAGTTTTCAAATTTATTTCTTGTTCGAAGGTTTAAACATATCTAAAACATGGCTTTTTTAATTACCGTTTTCCAAATGTATATTGCAAAGGTTGATTCAATTGTATATGGCGAAATCAAGCTTTTTATATTAAGTTGTTTTGACAGTATCGGTATGAAATTCAGTAGTTACCTATGAATCCAAAGCAATTACTGACCAGTTCCATTATCCATGCGTTTACCACTAGGCGGTAAAACCTGCTAAACCTTTCTCTTAAAACTATTTGGTGCCAGTTATGTAAGAAACTGTTCGCTTCTACCCCTATCAATTATTTTTTTCGATAAAGATGTTTGATTTCGTGGAATTCAATTTTAGATGCATTTCATCATACTGATTCAGAAACGTTGACTCTTTGTGGTACAGTACGCTCAAAGCAAAGATATAGTTAATTATCCATATTTTGTTCCATGTCGAAAGCAACTCACGCTTGAGGTGGTCCCTTTTTTTTAATTCTAATAATATTTTTCAATTTTGAACAGTTTGATTAAATAATTATATTAAAAAATATCTCCAACTTGGCCATAAAAAAACTGCTGTGCTGGTACTGCAATGCTTCAACATTCGTTCAGGATAAAACCCCATATCACCTGTTCACTGCGGAAAGTGAACGGTTGGAGCTAGAGATGAAAAACTTTTTTATGCCAAAAGGATAGCTGGTCACGCTGGGATACTCCCCCGCTATGTGGGGTCAGATTGCCATTCCCCAGAGGTGTAACACTGTGCACCACACATGTCTGGGTCGCACCGCACCGTCGGCGTTGGTGTTTGTAAGTTGACCACGTTTTGTGAAATTCGTCGACGATGGTATGGTTATGTGTGGAAAATAGTTTTAGTATGTATTTTTTGTGTAGTCACTCGTTCAACAAAGTTTATTAAAATAAACGAACGAGTATGCAGGACGCACGATGCTTGCTCTAGTAAGAGGAATACCATTAGATGGTTTATTTGGGGTGCATTCCGTTAGTTAGGGCATCGTTGTCGTAACGTTTCACAACATTAACTCATCCCCGATGTGCTACACAGCAAGTAACCTTCCAGTAGTAAGCATGTTTATGATTTATTATTGCACATGGTGTGCGAATCTGTGCCAAACTTTGGTGTTTTCGTTTTAGAGGGTTTGACCAAGCCACTATGTTGATGCAGCGCAACCAACAAACCAGCGAAACGACAAGGCATTTCCGTAAGATGTGTACGTAGTTGCAATGCATATATGAGTTCCACTCTATGAATTTCTGAAAATAATGAGCCATAACAGGAAGTGTAAGTTAAACGTATTCATGCTGATATTCGTCCATTTTATGGGAAATGTCCACAAAGCATGATAGTTTGATACTCATTTATCCACCCTACCAGGGCGCGGATTATAACAGTACTGTATACAAATTTTGCAAAATTTCTGTAAAAGTTTGGCATATCCATTTTGGCATACAAAATTTGTTAGATTATTATACAGTTATTGCATTAAGACCAGTGTTGAGAAATGTCATTTTGGTGTCAAGTGATGGCTATGGCGAACTTGCTTATTATCTTGCTAAAAATCCAGGACAAACTCGGTAGCTACCGCTTCTGCCTTATAAGCACGAGGTCATGGGTTTAATTCCAGGCTCGTCTCTTTCCTTCTTTGTATTTCTATTTTAGTTCTTTCTGAGTTTCACGTTACGATTCCTACTGTTATAACCTTCCATACCACTCAACCTGCGTGGCTGCAAAATGGTGGGTTGACATCAAGGAAGGAACGCCCAACAGAGCTGTGGTCCCCACAAGTTCCTATCTCACGCTTCCACGGGTCGTCCGATGACAAAAGACCGCCAGCTAAGGGTTGTGTACTTAGCTTGTAGTGCAGCCTGGACACTGTTGTCCTTCTGACATCAGCTAGAGTGAGAAGGTACGCCTCGAGCGTCTGTTCACCAGGAGGTGCTGCTCAAACAGCGTCTGCCTGGTATCCAGCGGCTGTTTAACGAAATGCTGTATCGCGTCATCTATACCTAAGGTGGCAGCCCCATCATCGCGATGTAGGAAACGCGACCCCGGTAAGGTAGCTTACTGAAGCCTCCCAAATACCACGAAAAATTAAGATAGATGAAAAAGAGAACGTTATTTTTGGCAACCGACCCGGCAACGAAATAAGGACTATGATTGGAAACTCGGAATGTCAGGACCCTAAATGAACCTGGACGAGTGAGCCTTCTGGCTCGCGAACTGCAGAAGCATGGAGTGAACGTGGCCGCTATTCAAAAAGTCCGATGGCCCAGTTCCGGAGAACGTGAATTCCGAGCCGTGGACCCCACGACCAACACTGCATTCAAGTATAACATCTATCACAGCGGTGGTGAAAAAGCAGAGCATGGAGTTGGTTTCGTAGTGATGGGCAAGCAGATGAAGCGAGTGATGCGGTGGAAATCCATTAGCGAACGAATCTGTGTGTTGAGGATACGGGGCAAATTCTTCAATTACAGCCTAATCAACGTTTACGCACCGACAAACGATAAATCCGACGACGTGAAGGACACGTTTAATGAATGTCTTGATAAAGCCTATGGAGAGTGCCCAAAGCATGACGTGAAAATTGTTATCGGAGAAGCTAACGCCCAGGTCGGTAGAGAGCCCAAGCAGCACACATGTTCCACATAGGTTACTGCAACTTATATGAGATCGGATTCAGTCACAATCAAGTTGCTGCAACCATTTTTGTCTGACTTGTGCTGCTCGGGAGGACTTTTTCCGTCCCATAATCTGTAGGGAGAGCCTTCACTCCGCTACCAATGACAACGGCCTACGGCTAGTAAATTTTGCTGCTGCCAGAGGGATGGCCATCAGTAGCACCTACTTTGCACGATAGAACATCCGAAAGCACTCCTGGAGACACCCAAATGGTGAAACTTGCAACCAGATAGACCATGTTCTGGTGGATGGGCGCCATTTCTCGGATGTTATCGATGCCTACATGTACAAAACATTCAGAGGTCCGAACATTGACTCTGATCACTACCTCGTTGTCAGTAAAATTCGATCACGGTTGTCAACTGTATCGAACGAAAGATCACTGCGAACGATGCGTTACAATATCCAGTGATTGTCGGCGGAAGGAGTATCGGTTGAGTACCGCCAGAAGCTAGACAAACGGATAAGTGCACTCAACGTTAGCGACAACATCAACGATCTATGGGAGTCGATCCATGGAGCGGTGAGCACAATAGCACGAGAAGTGGTAGGCACTGCACAGAGGCGACCCAAGACGGGTTGGTTTGATGTGGAGTGTCAGAGAGCGACAGACGAGAAGAACGTTGCCAGAAGCCGGATGTTGATGTCGGGTACCCGGTTGATTAGAGATCTGTACAAGAAAGCAAGAGCAGCAGAAAAATGAACCTACCGCAGGAAGAAAAAAGAGTACGAAGAACAAGCTATTAGTGAGGCGCAGGAAAAAATGGAGCAGAACGATATGCGGAGGTTTTATGAGTCTGTCAATGGTGTGCGCAGAAAGACAGCGCCATCTCCCGTCATGTGCAACGACCAACAAGAGAACTTGCTGACAGATAAAACCGAAGTGGCTGCCAGGTGGGAGCAACACTTCGAGACTTTGTTGAATGGAGGAAGTGACGGTGTATCGGTGAACAGAATAAATATTAGCGACGATGGACAAGCTGTGGAGTCACCTACACTAGATGAGGTTAAAAAAGCTGTTAAAGAGCTGAAAAACAATAAGGCTGCGGGGAAGGACCAGCTCCCGGCTGAACTTCTCAAACATGGCAGTAACCAGCTTTATAAAGTTCTGCACCCTATTATGTCGAAAATATGTGAAGACGAGGAAATGCCTGCTAGCTGGTTGACGGCCTTATTTGCCCTCTCTTTAAGAAAGGGCACAGACTGGAGTGCGGCAATTACCGAGGAATAACTCTCCTTATTTCGGCGTACAAAATTATGTCCCGTATTCTGTTCAACAGATTGAGACCGCTTGAAGAGTCCTTCGTCGGCGAATACCAAGCAGGTTTTCTTGAGGGCCGATCAATGACGGATCAAATGTTTACCCTGAGACAAATCCTTGATAAATTCCGGGAGTACAACTTGCAGACACATCATCTGTTTATTGATTTCAAGGCGGCGTACGATTCAGTGAAACGGAATGAATTATGGCAAATTATGCTTGAACATGGTTTTCCGGCGAAACTGATACGGCTGATTCGTATAACGTTGGACGGATCGAAATCAAGTGTAAGGGTTGCGGATGAAATATCGACGTCATTTGTTACCTTAGATGGATTAAAGCAGAGTGATGCACTCTCGAATCTACTGTTCAATATAGCGCTCGAGGGAGCGATTAGGAGAGCTGGTGTGCAAAAAAGCGGTACCATTATCATAAGATCGCATATGCTCCTGGGATTTGCGGACAATATCGATATTATCGGGATTGACCGCCTTGCCGTGGAAAAGGCTTTTGTAAAAGGAAGACAGCGAGGATTGGACTCACGATCAATACCAGCAAAACGAAGTACATGGTCGCTGGCAATCAACGTGGGTTCATTATTGGTGGTGGTAGCGAAATGGTGGTGGATGGTGACAAATTTGAAGTGGTAGAAGAATTTGTGTATCTTGGAACATTAGTGACGTGCGATAATGATGTTACCCGCGAGGCGAAAAGGCGTATTGCAGCTGCAAATAGGGCTTATTACGGACTTCGTAACCAGCTTAAGTCCCGTAGTCTGCAAACGAAAACAAAACTCGCGCTGTATACTACTCTGATTCTTTCGATGGCTTTATACGGCCATGGGACATGGACGTTAAAGGAGGCTGATCGGAGAGCTTTCGGAGTATTTGAGCGAAAGGTGCTGCGGACAATACCCGGCGGTAAACAGGAGAACGATATCTGGCGGCGTCGCATGAATCACGAATTGTACCAGGTGTATAAAGGGCTGGATATTGTTAAGCTTATACAACACGGCAGACTACGGTGGGCTGGTCACGTTGTTCGTATGCCGGAAGAACGTCAAGCGAAGATAATATTTAGTAGAGAACCCGGAAGATGCCGCAGGCTTCGTGGAAGGCCGTGCAAGGCGCTCAATGTTCAGGGCGACTGGAAGCGATTGGCCCAGAATCGAGTCCAGTGGAGAAGGATACTCCATGCGGCGAAGTTTCATCGAAGAGCTGTAGCTCATCAAGTATCAAGTAAGTACCACTCAACCAGTTAATCATAACAAAATTATATCACATTTATATCAACATTTGTTACAAATAACAATACAATTTTTTAGGCTACTAGACCATCTTTAGACATTAACAAACATATCAACAACCTTTTATTTTGTTGTCGTTTTCCATAGCAATGATCTTTAAACGATTTAAATTTTCCTTCCATTCCTCGATCTCTCACTATCTCGATGGTCCCTTCAACATCGAGATGGGGAGAGGCGCCTGTACAATTAATACGAATAGCAATGAAAAGCTTTCAATTAAAAACTGAGGAAATGCTAATAGAATACTAAGTTGAAAAGCAGGTCAAGTTCAAGTTGGAATGTAGAGCAATTGAAGAAGAAGCAATAATAGTAACACAACTAATGATAACTTTGCTCTTTTCAATAACATAATTTGTAATAATTTTAGGAACTTCCGTCACTTTTCACGTAACACATCGAGTTATATTTTTGTTCAATTGAAAACATATTTAGAACGTTCTGAAAACTCAGATGTGAATATGTACCTTATGTGGAATATTATGATTTCAAAAAAGTATTGAAGGTAACCACTTTCCTTCGATGGGACTCGAACCCACGATCTTAAGTACGCTAGACTAGTGCTTTAAACCTACTAAGCTACGAAGAACCTCCGTCGGCCTTCGCAACTTAACGTCTACTGAATGAGCCCGAGATTCCCATATCGGACGCATAGTCGAATTACTCACAGGTTGTGTGTACTATTTACCATTCGGTCGTCAAGCTCAGACCCAACCGCATTGCGTAGGCAAGAGCACGCCACTCAAGTTTAGTTCAATCAAAGTTAATTGGATATTTTTCGGGTATTCGACCCCCCCAACTTGGTTGATCCCATCGAAGGAAAGTGGTTACCTACAATTCATTTTTCAAATCATAATCTTCCACATAATGCACATATTCACATATGAGTTTTCAGAACATTGTAAATTAATGTCCAAGTCGGGTGATCTAATAGCCGGAAAATGGGCAAATAACAGTCTATTGCTATTTGATTGCAAACTTGTGGTCTATTTTCCGTACTGAAACGGGATCACTATGGGGGATCCCCATACAAGCGAGCGGTCAAAAATAAAATGTGGCTTTTAAAGCAAATTTTAACATAGTTTTAGCTGGATTTGATCAAAATAGCTAGAAAATATCATTTCTAGTACCCCTTCCTCTCTTTTAGGGAGCATCCATCAAATACGTTATATTTTTTTTAATGATAATTCGATTAATTGTCACATTAACCAAATAAGGAAGAATTATTTTATTTTTTTTCTAAGGAGAAGAAAGGTTGTTGTCCACAAACTAAGGGGCCAGCGTGCCCCTCCCTCTATCCTTTTTGAAGACTTTTGTATAATAAATATATAGGAAATGACGGCTTTGGCAGGTTTTGTTCTATTATTGTCAGGGGTTTTGTCGACCAAATTTTATGAAATTCGGCCACAATATTCTTTGATATGCAAAGAATGTTTAGGCCAAATTTGAGCATAATTGGTTATAGAAACCCCTGACAATAATAGAACAAAACCTGCCAAAGCCGTCATTTCCTAAATACATATTTTTGTCTTTCTTTTGTGGAAAAAAGTAACAAAACGCTTCATAAAAGGGAAAAACAACAAAAACATACATAAACCATATCGTGGTTGCGAAAGGCCAATGTTCTATGACATTTACGTGTATAGTTTTGAAAAAATATATAAGCTTATATTCCTTATATTTGTTCCGAATATTAGATTTCCTAATTTAAAAAACAACATAATTTTTTCTCAAAACTTTTGGTTTATTTCCATTATTTTCAACATCATCATTCTTCTTCTCTATCAAGGTCTATCTGGTAAGCAATAATGCCTTTTCCACGGTATCTACATCGGGATTTAAACATTCCTTGTCAATTGTACGACGCTTACTTCTATCACTCAATTCCATAAAAGGCTTACCCGGTCGTCCGCGTTTTAAATACGTTGTAGAACATGTAGCAACATTTTTTTCTTCTTCGATGAACTCGTCAATATCAAACTTGGTTTGCAACCATTCTCGGTTGACATACTCAAACCTTTGCGTACATCGAGATGCCTCCTTCCATTTACAAATGAATCTGCTTTCCAATTTGTATAGTTTCTCTTGCAAACGACACTTCATTTCTTCTTTTATTTGAAAACTAGTACAAATATATTCAAAAGCATTTTTAACACTATCCTTGCGTTGCAGCTTTGGATCGAAATTTGAGAATACCGATTTGTTATCCATTAGGCGCACTTGTCTTTCACTTCTATTTCAATAATAATATAACTCTGCACTCAACTGCCGCTTATGTAGTCTACTTGGGTACCTAATTACTAGCGGTAGGTATTCACTACAGCTCAAGACACTTACCTTTGATATTTCTTGAAGAGAGTACCCGCAAATGTGTCGATAGTGAAAGGGTTGAAGATTTCTTAGATATTCCTTTCAAATTGATTTACCTTGAAAATAGACTATTTTTGCTTGTTAATCATGCCTAAAACTGCATTTTCATTCACCTTAAAAAAATGGGGATAATAATAAGGGTAAATTTTTAATCAATATGACACGGTGAAAAAATCAAATTGAAAAATAAAATAAAATTGAATTATCTCTGCTAATTGCAAATACTGGTGAAAAATTTCTTCGGGATATTGCAGTCGAAGCTTTACTCTTTATGTGTATCATGATTAGACCTGGGGAAAATTGAGGAAAAAAAGTTCTTCACTATCGAAGTTGAAATTCGCGTTTTTTAAAGAAATTTTGTGTATCTGCATTTTAAAAAAAAATTTCGCGTGTATACATTACTTTTTGCACACCATTTGAAAGCTTAGACAACAACCTTTGTAACGATGTATTAACATCATGGAAAAAATATGAAATAAAAATTTAAAAAAATAGTTGAAAAGCGAACATTTTTTCAGTAAATTTGTCTAATTTTTCACCAATTTTTGACTTTGGCACCTTGTATCTCTGGAACTAAAGTACGTAGAGACTTCAAATTTTGGATTTTTCCTAATCAGAATATTGGTAATCTATAAAAAATATTTAAAAATGATTTGGGAAACATGACATTTTCGATTAATGACCGCCTGAAATCCTATAGCGGGATGTGCTTCTGCAACGACAACATACATTTGTTTGCCACCCGCCTACGACCAACTACGACAGAAGATGCTGGGTGTAATTTTATTTTCTAGGTTTATGACGTTTTTGGTAATTCATCATTTTTCTTCAGGAAAACTCTAAAAATATCGAGTAAAATTTGCAATGGTGTCGATGCATACGGAGAATCGACCTAAATTCGCATCGTTTCAACCAATCATCATGGTATCAGCTGCTGAAAAGGGCAGTTATTTAATAATCGGTAATATTCCCGTGCAGGTACTCAATAGAAGAGTATATAAATTCTACTATAATATAGTACTATAAATTCAAGCACCACAACCCATAAACTTGCTTTCTTCAAGATGATATAATTTTCATCAAAACAACCTTCAAGAAACATACACGAAATGTTCCTGATATTATCAAGTAACACTAACAATATGTAGATGCAAACAACCTCATCAACGACTACAACACAACTGATGGATGGTGTTCAAACGAGCTTCTGCATCTAGTGAGCATGAATATTCATGGAGAATTCATTTTGTCGACACTTTTAGCTTCTGAATTGTATTCATCTTACGCGTACAGTTCTCTGACGAAGAGAAAGCAAGACTTTAATGACGTCACCGATAACAAGGATGTTCATTTCATTGAACAGCAGATCTCTGACACTATTTGTGAGAGCTGGGAAGCACGTGGTAACTCATGCTCTACTTTTCGGTATTGGACTGAGAGCAGCGAGCACAAGGAAAGGACGTCGGACTTTGTTGGTAGAAAGGTAGAGTTGTTAATCGATGGCCGATGGTCAAGTGCGGATAAGTGTTAGCGAAGTTAGCAGGCCCAGCGCATGCACAACTGGAGAAACAAAGCACCACAAAAGAATATCGTACTTTGGAAAGCATTTGCTTTCATTGGCATGGAAATATTAATCGCCTGTACTACATTTCTGAACGAATATTACCATTATAACTCAATACACCCGATTCTGTTTTTACACGGATTTGTTTTACAGGCCGTGTAAAAAAAAAACGCATACTAAATGTTTGCAAAGTTGCTCCATTTTGCATGATTCGTCGAGAAATCATAAAACTTTTTTTACACGGATTTTCAAATTTTGAACTGAAAACTTTTTTTACACGGAACGCATACCCCGTGTAAGAAAAGAATCGGATGTACTGGTTATTCATTATAGAGCTGTAAGAAAAATTCCTTTATTTTGAGTTAAGTTGACCGATTTGCGATTTTTCACCTTTTAACTTCCCCTCCACTGAAATAAACAAACAACCATGCGTTAACAATTTTCAGCAAAATAAAATTTCCGTAAAGAATTAAAAATTTTCCATAAAAAATTAGGAAAAAAGAAATCAGGGCATGATCAATAAATAATTATATATTTTTGCCTTTCTCGTACAACTAAGTTGTACCGAAAGGCTATCATTTCACTCCGAAAACGAACTTTTGATTGAAGCCTCTGAAACCTATAGTATTATATACCAATCGACTGTATGTGTGTGTATGTGTGTGTATGTGTGTGCGTATGTGTGTGCACAAAAGCTATGAAAAACATTAGACAACTTTTCGTATAGTAATCCTCAACCGATTTTCTCGCAACAAGTTTCATTCGACAGGGGACAAAGCCTTGTTGATCACTATTGAATTTTATAACGATCGGTCTTTGCGTTTGAAAGTTATGAAGAAAGTGGTACATCGGACCATATATACTCCATATAAGGTTGGTGTCTCAACTAAATGCGAGCAAGGATGTTATCGATCATTTAGTAATCTGCGTTCGATCATTTAGTAGTTTGCCAATAACTCATTCCAGAGGCTAAATTTCAAAATGTGTTGTATGGTGGACTTCTAGTGCGAAGGTTTTTCTACAACACTGCCAAACAGATCGATATTCTAATTTCCCTATTGAAGGAGTTAAGGTGCTAGTTGTTATACCTATACTAAATAATAAGAAAATATCCAATCATTTAGTATAAGTTGTTGCTACTAGGGCTATAGCTCCCTTATTAGTGAAATTCAAACAACGAACTGTTAAGTAGAGTTGTAGATAAACCTTAGCACAAGAAGTCCACCATACAACACATTCTGAAATTCAGCCTCTGGAATGAGTTATTGACAAACTACTAAATGATCGAACGCAGATTACTAAATGATCGCTAACATCCCTGAATGCGAGAAAGGCACCACCAACGCAAGGTGGATTAATCTGGGTTTTTTTACAAATAATGGAACAATTGAGAATTTTTCGCAAAACAAAAATAAATTATCACTTTCAAAAGCAGAAATTCGGCGTTTTTCTCCAGGTTCATTTTTAAAACATATTTTAATCTATACTGTACTTTCGGCACATTTTTCCTTTCAACCTGCTCAAATAGCGGGATTTTTCATTATTCTGTATTAAAGATGCCTGATGTCCTAGGCTGGCTCACCTCTAAAAGCAAAATAACGGATTTGACAGTCATATGGCTATCACTTCCACCTCATACTCAGAAGGTCGTGGGTTCAATCGTGGACTCGTTCCATTCTTATAATTGGTATCATTCTCTATATTTCTCATGTTCTAGCAATCGCTAGAACTGGAAATGGACTTTTATACCGTTCTATCATCTATAGTTTCAACTTGACTATTCTCTAGTAGTAACTGCTAGAATTGAAATGAACAAAAATCTCGAGTCCTACATCTAATAAAAAATCATAGCTTTCTTTTCTATCACATTGGCAACTCGTTAACCAAGACGAGCTGACCCAAAAATTCCAATAAATTCCGTATACACTCGTGGTAAGTGCAGATGTATATTCGGGTTACAATAGACGAGTGATCGCATCATCATTTCCTCCTTCTTTCCTGCATTAATGTACATTCTGACGTGGCAGGCGCCAGTGTGACCTTACAAATAAGATCGCAACTGGTTAGACTAGGGATCTTGCTTGTCCAACTGAAACCAAAGTTGCCTATTCTAAGCCAAAATAGCCAAATGTTCAAGAGTGTGATTAGAGGTGTGCGCCGCCGCCGACGACATTTTTACATCGGCGCGCCGCTGTTTGAAATTTGTCACGCCGGTGGTCTATAATTTTCCTCGCCGATTCAAAATTGAAGAAGTCCGCAGAATTTTTCGTAAAAAATTTCGACGATTTATTGGAATTTCCATAGATTTTGCCGCGTAACTAGCCTCGATGCCAGGGGGGAAGGGGGGGCGATTCATGTATCTTCTCTCGTTTGAGCTTCTTTTCGAAAATTCTCGGACATTTTACCACCTTATTAAACTATCTTAGTGGTAATGTGATAAATACGGTCCAACCACCTAAGCCAATTGGAGATCAATCACACATTGATAGCGTATGGCTTTGCGTCGCACTCGGCTTTGTCCCGCACACTGAAAGGACAATATGTGACGGGTCGCCGTCAGATTTCCGCCGGTATACCACGGTAGGCAGTGAACATTTTTGCATATTTCATAAATTTGCTATCTATCTCAAATAAAAAAAATAATGTGACATTCCTCCAGAGATTTCAACGGCAATCTTAGAAGCATATCGAAGGGAACCTCGAGGGATGCTGAAGGCAGTGATTCCGGCAGTAATGTTCCAGGGATTCCAATGGGAATCTCATGAATATCTTCCATCCTCTAGGAATTTTAACTTCCAGGAATATTCCAGGAATTAGAACGGGAATGTTCCAATGAATCCGACGGAAATGTTTCAGGGATTCCAATGCAAATCTTTTAGAGATTCCGAAAGGAATCCAGGGATGTAGAAGCGAATCGTCGAAGGATTCCGAAGCAATCTGTCGAGCGATCCCGAAGCAAATCGTCGGAGGGATTCCGATCGTCGAGAGATTTTGAAGCAAATCATTCAGAGATTCCGAAGCGAAACGTTGAGAGACTCCGAAATAAATATTCAAGGGATTCTGAGGATAATCGTCGAAGTATTCTGAAACAAATCATCAAGGAGTTTCGCTGCTAATCTCCGAAAGATCTCGAAACAAATCTTCGAAAGACTCCAGAGGAATTCCGAAGCAAATAAACGCGAGATTTTGTAGCAAATCCTCTATGGATTATGAAGAGTATCCAACATAGATTTCCAAGGGTATCCCTTAACGATACCAAAAGGATCAGGTGTGAACTCTTCTGGATTCCGGTTGGAATACTCCGATGATTCTGAAAGGAATTCTTTAGAGATTCCATTGAGAGTTCTTCTCGGATGCTAATGGGATCTGTGGAAACTATCATGCTGCTAGGCAAGCGGAAGTCTGCTGGAAAACTGTCACTCTAGTTCGTGATGGTCGACAACATGTCTTTGACTGGCAAAGTATCACGGTTGCTTTGGAGGCTCTACGTTGATGTTCATATGAAGCATACTTTGATGCTTTTAAATCAATTAGGGGAACGGTTCGCCACTTCATCTCATAGCTCCTATTTCCATCCCATCAAAAACAAAGCAATGGAAAGGAATTTGGTTTGATTATTATTTTTGTGATTTTTTCAACAGTAAGCACGCATGTTGACAAAAAGAAGCGACGAATTTGGTGCCGTATTTCTTTGTTTAGCGATGAGATGGATATATGTACAGTGAGATTGAGATCGGAACATTTCCCCTAGATATTGCCTTTTCAAAATTAACAACAAGTGCAATTTCACTGCCACACAGAAATCTTTCTCGGAAATGAAAAAAGCTCATTTGTCTTCCACTCATTTCATAATGATAGGCTGAATATGGTAGATAACTATCTTGTTTACAAACTTTTCAGTAATTTATTATGGTATGTGTTGAAAATTGATATCACTGCTAACAAACTTTTCAAATCCTAGTAATTTTTTTCTAGGGAGGGCATTTGACAATTTGGTCATTTGGCAAGTGTCGTTCGGCTGAATTTGCCATTTTGCCAAAAACGCCGTTTAGCTGGAATCAGAGTGTAAAATAATCGAATTTTTTTAGTGAAGTCCATTTTTCTTCATTTGTCAGTTCACTTCCGACACATTCATAGTCGGCTCTGAACAGTCAATATTCAGTTGAATATTAGTCATTGAATATTTATGCACATTTTACAAATTGATAAATTATCTGAAATCTGAATACGTTTCAAATGAGTAAAGTGATTTATCACACAGGGCTGAATCCGATTTTCATCCGCGAGGCACTTTCAGCGGTAAACATCAACATAAACAATGCTAATTATGTTTTTTTCTGCACATAGTAAACACATTCAGTGACAGTCGAATGAATGAGTTCGTGGAGCAGTCGTCTGACTATGTCATTCTATGTTTTGAATATTCATGCGATGTTTGTCAAAATTCGGACCGAAATTGCTTCATGAAGATGAATATTTTAAGCTCTGGCTGGAATGTTTGTTTTGCAGAAAGCGCATTATTTCTATTAAACGGCTTGTTCTGCCAATAATCTGGTCGGTCAAATGACTTTTTTAGCCAAACGACCATTTCGGCCAAATGATATTTTGAGTCAACTAAAACTTTTTCGGTCAAATTACCAATCTGGCCTAATGAGCCTTTCGGCTGTTTGTCGCTTTCCGCCAAATATTATTCTCGGTTAAACCGAGACCTTATACCATTTCCGTCAAACGTTTAAACGGCCTAATGGAATTTGGTTAGATGACTTTTGGCCTACCCTGTTATTCTGGGCTTTCGGCCAAACGGTAGGTAGGTCCATTTGGCCGATAGACACAAGGCCGAAAGTTGTTTTTCTGAATATGTCATTCGGACGAACAAACCATTAGACCAAGACTCATCTGGTCGACAATTTTATTTAGCTGACATACGGCCAAAAATGTTACTCGTCCGACTGGCCGTTTGGCCGCAAAAGTCGTTTGGTCAAAAAGTTATTTGGCCGAAATAAACGTTTGTCGGCCAAATGAAAATGTTATTTGGCCAAACGGGTGGATATTTTTGACCATATTACCCGTTCAGTAATCAACATTTGACCGTTGGGCCAAATGATATTTTCGACTAAATGGCCCTTTCTGTCAAACAACCATTTCGGCTGAACATTTTCGGACTTATAACCTATTCGGCCAACTGACCATTTCTGCCAAACGACGTGTTAGAGAAAAGTGCTTTTTCGGCCAAATTACCAATTCGGCTGTATGTCGCTTTGGTCAAATGAAATATTTGGCCGAACTGTTTTCCGTTGTATAACCGTTTTTCCCAAACGTTCATTTCGTTAAATAAAATTCGACTTGATGATTTTCAACTTAGCGTATAATTCGGCCAAATGGATTTCGTCAAATGATTTTCGGACAAATGACCCTTCTCTTTTTTTAATAATTTTCCATTGAAATTCCGACGAATTTTTTATGGACAAAGAATTCCCTGTAGAAATAAAAATCAATCCTTCAAAAATCTATTTTTTTTCGTTCAAATACTGAAAGGTTTCCCGTATTTTTTGTTTTTAAATCACGTAAAGTTATGAATAATTTTGGTTAAAATTTCGTAATATTCACCATTGCAATTCCGAAGCATTTTCCAAAGAAAATTTTAAAAATCCCATGCAAATTCTAAAGAATTTCTTATAAAAATGTCGAACTATTTGCCGTTGAAATCCAATCCTGCTGAAAAAGAATTTTCTGTGCAAATTTCGAAGAATACTCAACAGAATCTTTTCGTGGATTCTCCGCAAATTTTTTGGTCGAGACTTGAAACAATTTTCTATAGAAATTTCAAAGCGCTTCCTTGAAAATTCCAAAGCATTCCCAAAATTTCATAATAGTTGCCATGGAAAATCTGAAAATAATTTTCAAATGAATATTACGCATTGCAAGAAAAATTTGAAATACAGGAAAATTGAATGCGCTTCCAATGAATATTTTCCTGGGTAGTGATCAAAGGCAGCCTATGCTAAATTTGCAATGTTTTGTTTGTGTTTATTTTTTGACACCTACCTATCACCTACCTCACGGTATACAGAAAACAAGGTAGGCTCGTGAGAAAAATGACACTTCGAATGTGACGCATATTTTATCGCCACATGTTGCCCAGTTCTTATACTGGTTTTGATGGGTTCTTATACAGAATTGTTAAAAAATTTAATGGTTTTTGGTTAGGTGTAAAAAAAGTTTTGATTTTTTTTTGTAAAACCGTTTTCCCATACAGCCAGTGTTGGTAAAAACTCAAAATCTCAAAACTCATGGATGATTCAAATCAAGCGTGAGTTGAAACGCACCCAACTCAGCACCTAAAAACTCATGGATGAGTTGAATCATCCATTTGAATCATCGTAGGTTTTCTTTTGTTCTCCTTCGTTAAAAACAGTGAATTGACGTTTGTCGCATAAAATATCAGACACTCTTTTATGTAAAAGCAATAAATTGCCCCGAAATTGATTTCAAATGCGTTTTTAATCCAAAATGATTTTTTGGCAAATGTGTGAAATGATGCGTTTTAGCATGAAAAATTCAAGCGTGATGCATTCCTTTAAAATCGCAGACGATTTCGTTCGCACGGGAGCGTTCGTTGATTGATATTTATGAGTGATTTTACCAACACTGATACAGCTACTTTTTGTCAATAGCTTCGAAGCTTCGTTATTCTATTTAATTAAAATGAATTTCTGTCTATCTGACCCTTATAGAGTCGGAAACTTCTGAGCCGATCTTAGTCAAAAATCGTATGCAAAGGTTTTTGGGACCGGGAAAGTTTCTTAAGATGGTTCGAGATCTCTTCTCGCTCTAGAAGGGCCCTCACAAATTTCTGCATAACTAGGGCACACATCAAGCAAATGGAACCAAATTTGGCATGCAGAGGTTTTTTAAGACAAGAATTGATTTTATAATGGTTTGAGATCCCTCCCACTCTAAAAAGTGGGGCCTCCACACACATTTCTGCTTAACTCGGGAGCTAATCAAGCAAATGGAACCAAATTTGGCATGTGGAGGTTTTTGAAGACAAGAAATGTTTCTATGATGGTTTGAGCTATACAAATAAAGCAATAAAACATTAATTTCTGCACAATTTGAGAGCTGATCAACAAATGGAACCCAATTTGGCATGTGAAAAAAGAAGTTTTAACGTTTGTTCTGCCAAACCAAATAGAATAGCAGAGCAACATTTAAATCTTCTTCTTTCTTCTCTCTAATAAAAATGAAATGGTCTGTGTTCGAATCCGCATAACTCTAAAACGTCTGGATGGATTTTCTCAGCAAACATGTCGGTTATCGTTTCCGATGAGCAAGGTTGAGTAAATAGTGAAAAACTAAAAGAATGGTTTGTTTCGGAATTTCGCATGGGTAGTTCACAACGCGCATTTTTGCCTACTATGCAGGACAACGTCTGACGGGTCGACTAGTACAAAATAAATGTTTGGGCTAACTAATTTATTTTTGGCGCGACGAAGCTCAACGGGTCAGCTAGTCATTAATAAAATGATATAAAAACAAAAACATTGAACTCAACTTTGAATGAATGATGGGTAGACGAATGAATGAATGATCCGTTTTCTTTGCGAAGGTCGTTGTCACCTTCGTTTCAGCCATAAGAACATCTAGCAAGTCGATCCTACTTATAACAGCGACCCAGCGATAGAGTCGTGGCGACGGTCGCTTAACAGTTTGCAGTTTGTAAAGTATTGTTGGGGAAGGGGGTCCTTATATTGTCCCGATTAAAGGGCATCTCTGGCTAAGCAAGACTACTTCAATACTTTTGTTGTAACGATTAATGTTCTGGTATCGGAAAACTCCCTTTAGCTGGGAGCTCTGTAGGAACATCGCACCACGCGTCGACTAATCAGTATATGGTGGAAGTATGTACAGTGCGTGGAGACGCATTGTACATTGTAGCTACTAATATTTTGAACAAATTGGCCTAGTGTGTAATTTTTTACGTGTGGTTCGAAAAATTTGATACTTGGTATATGAAAATTTCAACATATTTGTAGTTCACCGCCAATTTTTTTTTAGTTCATTCGGTCATTGGGGTACAAAGTTACAGCTTGTCAAACTCCGCCATTTTGTATGAAAATCGGCCTCCGGTGCTATTATTCTGAACATAGGTGTACCTATACGATATTCGTATGACACTAGTTGAACGGGTACAACATATTGAGAGCAGAAATTAGCAGCAAAAGCCAAAAAAGATAATTGATTTTTCATAATTCCGGTGTTTAATAAAGAAGAGAGAATTTTCTTGAATGTTTAATTTTACATTGTACAGCTGCTGTTTATGCTTCATTCGCCGTAGATGCCATCAATTAGGAAAATATGCCGTTCCATCAAATTTCATTCCATTCTTGACATTCTCGTAAATCTACATTTTAATCCCGAACCCAAACACATAAATCCACTCGAAGGAACTTAAATTAACTGCTCGCTGGAATTCAGAATCATCCGCATTCCGTTGCCGGGACGAAGCAAACCAGAACAGTTTTTGATTTACTGCTAAGGTGCGTTTAATGAATGCAATTAAACGATTTCGCTTTTTTGCCTCTTTGTCCAGACATAACGTAACGCAATGGATACCAACTGGGTCGAAAGCCGATAAGCTGACAACGTTGATGACGACTGCCAGTGGAGTTTGTGAAAGAAGTCTTCATAATGACTTTCCGGGCCAACATTTGCTACCGAACGCACCGAGCGAACAGCAGCGGTAGCCTTCTATCTGTGCTTGTAAATCATTCTGGTACGAAAGCAAAACGGGAATTAGCATTTCCCATTTGGGATTATGGATTCGCAGCTTTGAACTTCTGGCATGTGCTGTGAATTTCAGCTGGATCATAAATCTGACAACTTTAATTCCTCTATTAACTACAGCTACGAAGGATGGAGACGATGATGTGCTGGTAATTTGCCAAACATCTGCTTTTAATCGTTGTGTCTTGTTTGCAATAATAAGTTAGTTGAGCCTGTTTCTGAAGTGTTGCATACCTATTTATTAGTAGGCATTTGATAACACGTTGTGATTATAATTTGTATTCAGATCGTTTTCATTGTAAATACGCAGATATGGTTTGAGAAGTGATACGCGTGAAAAGTGATAATTCAACCTTTGTTAATTTGATTAAAGTGGGTATTTATTCTAGAGGAATATTCATTGTTTTTTTATATCCCCGTGATCCTGTGTTTTCTCGGAAACTAAAAACATTTTCATACAAGTGATAAATGTAAATAAATATTTTTGACAGATTATTGAAACTAAGTAACATTTGATATTAGTTACTTTATGTTCGTAGGTTTTGGAGAGGTTTTATTATTGATGCATATTAATGCATTGTAATTAACAAATTCAACTGTTCTAACTTTTATTGTTTGAAAGTTTGAATGAATCAACCGTCTAAGACGAGTTAAGTAACCTCCATTTAATTCCACCAATTATTTCGATATCTTTGCAGTTACGTATTTCGACCACAACTGTGTGGTCGTCTTCAGTGTCTTGTACTTGACTCGACTTTTAAAGGTGTTTTATTGGTAGAATTAAATGGAGGTTACTTAACTCGTCTTAGACGGTTGAATACATTCCACTAAAAAAGAGCTTAAAATATTTTTTCTTTGAATGAATGTTATTTGTAATTTGAATATGCTAAATTTCCTCATTTCAATATGAGGAGGATGAGGGGGACGGAGGGGATCAGACCAAGCGTTACGGTTCGTATAAATAATTAAAATCATCCATACAAAAAGTGTGACGAGAGGGAGGGAGGGGGTTTAAAATTGCTAAATTGATTGTGAGCGGCCCTTTTCAGTGGAGTGAATTTCTTCTAGCACAGTGGTTCTCAACCTTTTTCTTGAGAGGTACCCCTTCGATCTTTCGCATGATTTGAGGTACCCCCTCTCGAAAGTAGGCTTCCAATTCTCTTGAAAACATAATTCCGAGCCCTTTGAAGGGAAGCTCCTTTAAGCTAATGAGTCCCTTTAGAGTAGGCTTCCGCCCCTCTTTATAAGAGGCTTCCGAGCCTCTTGAGAGGAGGCTTCCGAGCCTCTTGAGAGGAGGCTTCCGAGCCTCTTAAGAGGAGGCTTCCGAGCCTCTTAAGAGGAGGCTTCCGAGCCTCTTAAGAGGAGGCTTCCGAGCCTCTTAAGAGGAGGCTTCCGAGCCTCTTGAGAGGAGGCTTCCGAGCCTCTTGACAGGAGGCTTCCGAGCCTCTTGACAGGAGGCTTCCGAGCCTCTTGAGAGGAGGCTTCCGAGCCTCTTGAGAGGAGGCTTCCGAGCCTCTTGAGAGGAGGCTTCCGAGCCTCTTAAGAGGAGGCTTCCGAGCCTCTTGAGAGGAGGCCTGAGGCCTCTTGAGAGGAGGCTTCGAGCCTCTTGAGAGGAGGCTTCCGAGCCTCTTGAGAGGAGGCCTGAGCCTCTTGAGAGGAGGCCTGAGCCTCTTGAGAGGAGGCTTCCTGAGCCTCTTGAGAGGAGGCCTGAGCCTCTTGAGAGGAGGCCTGAGCCTCTTGAGAGGAGGCTTCTGAGCCTCTTGAGAGGAGGCCTGAGGCCTCTTGAGAGGAGGCCTGAGCCTCTTGAGAGGAGGCCTGAGCCTCTTGAGAGGAGGCTTCCGAGCCTCTTAAGAGGAGGCTTCCGAGCCTCTTGAGAGGAGGCTTCCGAGCCTCTTGAGAGGAGGCTTCCGAGCCTCTTGAGAGGAGGCTTCCAAGCCTCTTGACAGGAGGTTTCCGAGCCTCTTGAGAGGAGGCTTCCGAGCCTCTTGAGAGGAGGTTTCCGAGTCTCTTGAGAGGAGGCTTCCGAGCCTCTTTTTTTTGAGTTACCCTCCGCTCTCCCCCACACCAAGAAGCTCAAATTGGAGCCCCCTGGTAGTGGACACTCAATTCTCAGCCTTAGACAACGCGATAATTACAAAATTCAAAGAAACATACTACATTAAATGGCTGAGAACAAAACAATAAAAATAAACTACTGATGAGGAGAATACTAGCAAACATTAATAATGTGCTTCTAGTGGATTAAGCATCCTTTTAAAGAAGCACAGGTTTTATAATAAATATTCTAATAATAATTCCAACTATAAATTATATTTTAACTTTACGATGACGGTAAACACGATGATTATGTAACATAATAAAAAATAAAAAAAACATTGATGGAAAATAAGTTGGGGTATTTGAGTTTTGAGGAAACTTTTGACTTTAGCTTTGAAAGTGGAACGATTCGTTATTATTTGAATATCTCTAGGAAGATTATTATACTTCGATGGACCTATGAATGTAAGCCGTTTCTGGCCAAAACTAGAAAAAAGCACGAGGTCTTGAAAAATTGGTTTGTCGTGTATTAATCCTCTTGACAGGAGGCTTCCGAGCCTCTTGACAGGAGGCTTCCGAGCCTCTTGAAAGGAGGCTTCCGAGCCTCTTGAAAGGAAGCTTCCGAGCCTCTTGAAAGGAGGCTTCCGAGCCTCTTGAAAGGAGGCTTCCGAGCCTCTTGAAAGGAGGCTTCCGAGCCTCTTGAAAGGAGGCTTCCGAGCCTCTTGAAAGGAGGCTTCCTGAGCCTCTTGAAAGGAGGCTCTGAGCCTCTTGAGAGGAGGCTTCTGAGCCACTTGAAAGGAGGCCTGAGCCTCTTGACAGGAGGCTTCTGAGCCTCTTGAAAGGAGGCTTCTGAGCCTCTTGAAAGAGACTCTGAGCCTCTTGAAAGGAGGCTCTGAGCCTCCTAAAAGGAGGCTTCTGAGCCTCTTGAAAGGAGGCTTCTGAGCCTCTTGACAGGAGGCTCTGAGCCTCTTGACAGGAGGCTTCTGAGCCTCTTGACAGGAGGCTTTGAGCTCTTGACAGGAGGCTTCTGAGCCTCTTGACAGGAGGCTTCTGAGCCTCTTGACAGGAGGCTTGAGCCTCTTGACAGGAGGCTTCTGTGCCTCTTGACAGGAGGCTTCTGAGCCTCTTGACAGGAGGCTTCTGAGCCTCTTGAAAGGAGGCTTCTGAGCCTCTTGAAAGGATGCTTCCAGGCCTCTTGAAAGGAGGCTTCTGAGCCTCTTGAAAGGAGGCTTGAGCCTCTTGAAAGGAGGCTTCTGAGCCTCTTGAAAGGAGGCTTCTGAGCCTCTTGAAAGGAGGCTTCTGAGCCTCTTGAAGGAGGCCTGAGCCTCTTGAAAGGAGGCTTCTGAGCCTCTTGAAAGGAGGCTCTGAGCCTCTTGAAAGGAGGCTTCTGAGCCTCTTGAAAGGAGGCTCTGAGCCTCTTGAAAGGAGGCTTCTGAGCCTCTTGAAAGGAGGCTTCTGAGCCTCTTGAAAGGAGGCTTCTGAGCCTCTTGAAAGGAGGCTTCTGAGCCTCTTGAAAGGAGGCCTGAGCCTCTTGAAAGGAGGCTCTGAGCCTCTTGAAAGGAGGCTCTGAGCCTCTTGAAAGGAGGCTTCTGAGCCTCTTGAAAGGAGGCTTCTGAGCCTCTTGAAAGGAGGCCTGAGCCTCTCGAAAGGAGGCTTCTGAGCCTCTTGAAAGGAGGCTTCTGAGCCTCTTAAGAGGAGGCTTCTGAGCCTCTTGAAAGGAGGCCTGAGCCTCTCGAAAGGAGGCTTCTGAGCCTCTTGAAAGGAGGCCTGAGCCTCTTAAGAGGAGGCTTCTGAGCCTCTTGAAAGGAGGCTGAGCCTCTTGGAAAGATGCTTCGGGGTCTCTTGAAAGGAGGCTTCCGAGCCTCTTGAGAGGAGGCTTCCGAGCCTCTTAAGAGGAGGCTTCCGAGCCTCTTGAAAGGAGGCTTCCGAGCCTCTTGAAAGGAGGCTTCCGAGCCTCTTGAAAGGAGGCTTCCGAGCCTCTTGAAAAAAGGCAGCCTAACCACTTGAAAGGAGGCAGCCTAATCACTTGAAAGAAGGCAGCCTAACCACTTGAAAGGAGGCAGCCTAATCACTTGAAAGGAGGCAGCCTAACCACTTGAAAGGAGGCTTCCGAGCCTCTTGAAAGGAAGCCTTCGAGCTGCTTGGAAGAAGGCTTTCGAGAGGCGTAAAAGGCGAGTTTTAGTGAAAAGCTCCTTTTGTTCCTCAGCCCTTCATACATTGTGCTGGTTGTGGTAGGCAGGATTTAATTGGGATTTATTGATCGCATTACATATTATGTACAATATAAATTTTTGAAATAGAAAATACACAATTATCAAAACTTTATCAATGAATTTTGATTGAAATTGTAATATGTCCGCCATTACGCATTTTTGTCCAAGGTACCCCCTAGGGCCAGCGAAGGTACCCCCAGGGGTACATGTACCCCAGGTTGAGAACCGCTGTTCTAGCAGATAAATCAAGACCAGCATGCAAACTTCGTTTATAGCGCAGACATTCTATCTGCCACTGTTTCTCTTTTCGTGAACCAAATTATTTGCCTTACATATCAAAAATATGGTATTTTCGCACTTAGGTTTGACTATAAAGAATTGTTAGGATTTGAAAATGGACCAATTTGACTTTTCATTAGACTTGAAAGAACTGAAACATGTTTAGATGATCAATTCTCCCCGATATGGGGATCAAGTCTCCCACAAGTTTTGAAAATCCCAAATTTTCTATCTGACAGTAAAATTGTTGATAACTGTTTACATCTTAAGTATAATGCATGGTACACAGACTACGTGGTGATAAATGATTGCCGGAGTATGAGAAAAACGATCCGATCAACTTGAGGATTTATTACAGATTCTTGTAAATACAACCAAAACGTTGTGAACACTGGGGTCGCTTTTTGCGCGGATGAATCTCGTCAATTTCTTCTCATTAATTTCTTCAACTTTTTAAATACCATCTGACTTTACACTCTGAGTAGTACATTTCATTATGCATCTGTATATTTGAAGGGCAAGAACGAAATTAGCACCGGAATATATAAAAACCATTCGTATTCAAATTTGAGTCCAAAACTCCGAGCCTTCACATTTTCTCCATCTGCTCTATGCACCAAGGTTAAAGAAGAATTCACATTTTATCATCCAAAAAGTCTTGACTGATGGCTGCTGATGATGGCTTTGGCTAGAAACGAATGGGCAGCTTGAAAAAACACAAACAGTTCCACTGGTGGTTACTCAAACATGCTGTTGCTGCAAATATTCAAGATGAAAAGGAATATGGCACAAAATTGGTTTCTGCTACCGCGCTGTTTCTTACTCTATGAACCAATCGATTTGTCGTTCATTTCCCCCATCAGAATTAATTATATTTATTTGTAATGTGTACATATCGGTGGAAACATCTTGATCAGGGTTTCGACTTTTCGTTTCAATGAGACCAAAGCAAGCGTTTTTCGGGCCAAGGGAAAATCTTGTTTCGTTGTTTATGTTGAGGATCATCTTTCACCCATCAATCTTTTCTCTAGAATTAGCATTGGAAGATGAACGAAAATCTTGCCTAATAGATGAAAATCCTTTTTCGTTTCATTACGTTTACCTCTCACTCACTTTTCGCGGGAATTATCGCAGAACAATTACAAAATTGTATGGCCGCGCCGGGATTCGAACCCAGAATAGTAACAATAATACCTGTTGGGATGCGCTTACTTTAGCCACACCACCACGCTATCTGCATGAAAGCATTAAGTTATTTGTTCCACATAAGCTACTACCATTTGCATTGATGATGCCACCAAAAGACTCGAATATGAAAGAAAAAGAGCAAACCAATCTTCAGCGGCAAGCGAAGTGAGCGAAAAAATGTTATCACTCTCCAGGCTGTTTTTCTTTCCCGATTTCTCCCCGAAAACTTTGGTGAGGGCAAATCATGTGCTCCAGAGATTGAGTGAGCATTACGAACCCTGATCTTGATTGATTCTACTTTTTCCGAATTATTTAGGCGTTTATTACCAGAAAAATACTAACGTCACCTAAAAAATAGTTATAACATAACTCGCATATAGAACGACTTGAGCAGAATAATAAGATCTAAGGGAAGGTTATTTTCATTTTCTAGTCCAATCTAGAATAATCTTCAAGAATAAAGTAGGTATTTGTGCTAGTCCCCGCTTCCATAGTTGCTTTTCCGCTGGTGAAAATGTTACAAGTTTGACTACCGTCTTCTGTGATGACAATAGGCTCAATGGGGGTGAGAATGTGCCATTGTTTCAACAACTTAGAACTCTTGCATAATTTAAATAACGTATATTTACGCCAAAATGTATAAAAACGGCATGTAAAAACAACAGTTATCCCTAGCAAATAAATAAACATGCATTTAAATTTTATTGAACTTGACAAGCATTGCTCAAATGTGTCTCTACAATCGTTCTGTGCCACCGATTGAGGAAACTAATTCTAAATAGTTCTCACCTGAGCAGGAGGACGACCTCGATAACAAAAATTGGTATGAACTTTACCTTCATAAGAGGTGAAATACCAAAGGAGTAATACCAAAAATTAATACGCATAATGCTTCAGGCATAACATGCTTAGGTACTTTAATACTAAACGAGAAATAAATTGCTATGCGTTTGGTATTGTAATAACAGATAATGTATTGCCTAAAGTATTTTGCATATTAATTTTTGGTATTACTCCTTTGGTATTTTACCTCTTATGCACGACAATAACATAATTTGGTATTATTGAGTTATTTTCTCCTGCTCGGGAATAGTTAAACATTACGATGATGTTTAAAAGAACTCTTCATATATTATTCAGGCTACTATAAATAAAACGATAAATTATGAGCAACACGGCTACGCAGTCTCATCTAATTGAAACGAGTTTTATTTATCGTCCGACGTTTCGACACAAGATTAGTGTCTTCTTCAGGGAAATCAAAAAAATAATATATATACTAATTGTTCATTTTTTGCTGTTTTTGATTCGATTTTGTCCGTTTTTGTCTAATGTTTGTCTAACTATAACTGTCTGGTTTAGCTGGTGTCGGTACAAAATTAAGTAATATTATAAAACGTGTTAAGCAAATATTACTAAATTTTGCAGTATTTGCCGACACCAGCTAAACCAGACAGTTATAGTTAGACACCCAATAATACACATATCCAGTTTGCACGATTATTCTGCCGTAATCTGAAAAAGTGACACATATGCCATTTTCCAAAAGGTGTATTAACAAGTAGTAGTCATCGCGCTCTTTAACAGAAAAATGGGAAACTTGTAGGTTGTAATTTGGCGCAAACGTCACTTTTTTAGATTACGGCAGTATTGATTTCCTTGCAAACTTCAATACGGCTCTCTATTCTCCTTAATATGGCTATTCAAACTGCGGTGGTTCGGTTTGTATTTTAAACAAATTTTACCCCTATTAAATATTCAATCGGAGCCTGTCACGTTTCCCTCAGCACTCAAAACAGTTACGACAAGGGGTGTCCTCGTGGGTATCCTCCAGCCAAGCGAACAAATACCAGGCGTTTGACAAACCCTTTACTTTGGGTGACCACAAACGCACGCTCTTTTGATTTGGGTTGAGTCTAATTTAATTTTGTTTTATATAATTTCCCTCAGCGGAACTATTCAACTCACGCTTTTTGCCACGCACTGTCTTCACCAATCTGGGTCAGTAGTGGTAGCATGGTATCTTTTGTCGGCTCGCGCACCAAGCACCCGATTAAATATTTCAGCACAATAATGAACGAAATGGGTCATCGTGACTTCTTCTGGCTTCTCGGTAGGAAAACCGGATTCAGATGGTTGCTCCGGTGCGGTGGTTGCTGCTACCAACGTGGCTCACATCCCAATGTTTACGAGTGAAAATTCAAGGACTTTATCTGCTGCTTGGAAAATCGGTCTGAGAGGATCGGAGCATGGGGAATGGAGTAAGGAGAAAATATACTCGAATGAAAGAAAGAAAAAAAGAATGGGAATGCCGGAAATATTTGGAATGCTACAATGTGGTGTTGCTGTTTTTTCAAACGCATCGTAAAGAATGTAGGATATCTCTCTTTAAAAGATACGAGTTAGCAAAAAACTTTTTTCAACAAGGAGCCAACTCCAGAAATTATTGTTTCACGTGGCATGGAGCTTCTGGAAAACAACCACTTTCAAAGCGAAATGAAATAGACAGAAAGTTTTCGATTGGAGGTTCTTTGGTGCTACATTCTGAGAATACTGAAAAGTTTTACCTTATTTAGGATGGTTTTTGAGGATCAGATAATTCTTCGCATGCTAATCTTTTGGAGGCATTTGTTCGGAAGAGTTTCGAATGTTTATCGTGGCAGAAATTTAACTAAATTAGCACCATTTATGTGAGGAGTAAATCAGTAGAGTGAGTAGGTGGTTGAGGGTTCGAATCCCTCCAACACACGTGGATTCTTTTTGCAAATTTCATATCAATTTGTTCAATTCTAAACATGTGCTATGCATATGCACAGCCAAGATATTTAACAAAAAAAAAAGATTTACGTACGACCGAGTTGCCGAATAATATGTTTGCATTTTTTGTAGAAACTTTACATTTGTTTGTTATTCATACCCTTATTTATTTATTGGCAGTTTCCTATTTTTTATGGAAATTCATGGAAATTTTATTTTGCTGCCCTGGTTCAACTCCTTGCGAACAAATCGTCTAAAGATGAATTATAAAAAAAAGTGAGCTAGACTTTTTAACGCGTTTTTGTATAAAAATGTATTTTTAGCCTGACAACATGCGATGCATTTCTGTCGTTTGAAAACGAATGATCAACTTTAAGAAGCAACGCATTTCATTAAGTGCGACAGTTTTGTTTTCATGGCTTGGTATGATTCGAAGCTAGGATAGGATGTGACAACTCAATTGAGACTGCCTTGTTGTTTTTTAGTCGGTTGCTCTGACGAAGTGGTCGCCAGTGCAGTCAAAGTAATTTGGTACAAAATCTTCCAAATATCATATATCAAAACTTGTTGTTTTTCTTCCCGTTCCATCCATTATTTATGTAAGAGAAGCAAAAGACTAACAGAGAGATGTTTTCATTAATAAAAATATGATTTTCAGATCGAAAATGACAGAAAGGAGAATGGTAATGCTCCTGCAACACGGCCAAACTAACAACATGCTGCCCTACGAAAAACGCGCCGCCACCAATCGAAGTAATCGATTGTCATTTTCAACCAATCAGCAACCGGTACGATTGTGACAGAAAATCGGTAAGATTTTTACTGACTACTTGGCACATCCTATCCTAGATTCGAAGAGGTTTCTGCCTCTCTTTATCGTTTTTTATCCCTTTATTTATTTGTTAGGCACTCTGTGTTACTCAACCGCTACTATGTTTTTAGATTTCCATTACTCATTATTGTTGTCATTCCCAGTCCATCTCATCGTGAGTCCCTTGTGTCCGTATGTCCCCATGTTGTGTATCCAATGATCGTTGTGTCGTTCGGTTGCCATTTTATCCGGGTAACGTTGGAGGAATGCCTCCGAGAAGAACAAGTTGTCAGTCGTCATCAGGCAGCCGAGAGGGTAAGGCACGTACCCCAAAACGTCACCGTATGGGCTGCGGATCTGGCGACTGACAAGGGTTTGGTGGAGGGACTGGGAATCGAACCCATGACCATCCGCTTATAAGGCGAACGTGTAGCCAATTACGCTACGGGACCCCCCACTCTCTTTATCGTTGTTCGTTATTTATTGAGTGAGATTTCTGCAAACTCTGTACATAACATTCAATAAGTGTTCCAATAAAATCATTCAATTGAAAATGTATTAAAGAATCGATGCTCCGATCTGAGTGCAAGTTTTGTGTTGGACGGAGAACAAACGCGCGGTTATTAAAATGTCCGGTTCTACTGTGCGGGCGAATACATTAATAAGAAAGTGGAACCATCAGTGCAAGTTTGTTCGTGTTTTGTACTGGACCCAGAACGACCGCGCGGTAGTGCATCATTGGACGCGTTTGTGTTAGGACACAGAAAAGTCCTGAAATCCGGGGTTGCGCTATGTATAACGGATTTCTTATTAGCATTTGTAACTAAATTTATTTATCGCTCAAATGTTGACATTGCACACAGGAATGCCTATTGAGTGGGCGAGACCTATTGCATTCAAAGTTCATGCCCTGCTAAGCAATTGGGCTTATTCTACGAGTGGAGTGACGTGAGATTGCTCGAATGACGTGAGAAGAGTCGTATAGCCCCCTTTGAATAACATGATCACCTCACGTAACAATTGCTAAAATCGACTCAACTCACGTCACTCGACTCGTAGAATAAGACATGTTATAATATTGAGTAAGTGATATGTTCCCAATAGTTATGAAGATCGATCATGAAAAGCGCCGCAACTTAGTTTGCGTTCTGTGTTTGGAAAGCCAATCCTAATAAAAGATGTGTGCAAATGCCAATGTTTACCCATTAATGGGTACTTTTGTTTGCTATCTCTTTCCTTCTGCTGGGAAATTTACCTATTTTGGGAAAGTAAAAGGATCTATTAATTTAAGTGAGTGAAACTAGCCATGTTTTAAAAATCAAGTAATTTGGATGGAAAATACTTTCTAGGCTGGTCGTTTAAAGATTGCATAAGTATTGAATATTTTGCTACACGGAAAACCAAAGCTACCCGAAAGTGGGTTGTCTACAGTCAAAACCGTACTTTTGGCCAATAACCCAATTTAAAAAAAAATACTTTTCTAGCACTAGGTAGTTTGCCTTGACAATTACTGATACATTAGGAAAGCGAATATTTTATGCTTGTTCCAATTTATTATGTTTACATGTGACACTTTTCTTACAATATAGTGAACGTTCGCTAATTGGGGTTTTTCTAGTTGGGGCGCTTTTTAGTTGGGGGTTTGCTAATTGGGGCGAAACCCAATTAAAAAGCAGCTAAACGTCCCCAGTCAACACAATGCCGTATATGATGCCGTATAATATGCTAAAGTGGAGGCGATATAGGCACTTCCCCATACAACATGTACATACGTATATCGCCTCCACTTTAGCATCTTATGTTGCATCATAGACGATTTGGTGTTGACTGGGGTCAGAATGTGATGTCAAAACGCGTTGACGTTTTGTTTCCGTGTTTGGCGGGATCGATATTTTCTGGCGCGTAAAATTTTCCTTTGTTCAATGCAAAAAGTAAACAACATTGACGCTTGTCAAAACGCCGCAATTAGCGAACGGCATTCGTTAGTTGGGGTGAGGTTGTGCCCCAATTAACGAACGATCACTGTACCTATAATCCAATAAAATTTGTTGAATTTTTCGTGATAATGCAATAGTGAATTGGCCTTTGCTCACATCTTTTATTAGGATTTCCTTTCCAAACACAGAGCGTAAACTAAGTTGCGGCGCTCTTCGTGATCGATCTTCATGATCATTAGGAACATATCACTTCTTCTTCTTCTTATTGGCTTTACATCCCCACACTGGGACAGAGCCGCCTCGCAGCTTAGTGTTCATTAAGCACTTCCACAGTTATTAACTGCGAGGAACATATCACTTACTCAATATTATAACATGTCTTGACATATGGGTTTATCACCTTGAAAACATTGGATTGTCTAATCTGGAGAGTAAACTTTGCAAAAGCAAAGCAAAAACTTACGCGTTCAGCACTGTTGTTCCATCACATTCATAGTTCGACCAGTTTTATTGAATGACAAACTCACTTGGGCTGGACACATTACCCGAATGTCGAAAAACATTCATTTATTTGTATTGCTACTGGCATTTCAACAATACTTGATTTAATTACTATTGAAAAGGAAAGCACTATATATTAATATTTTCCAGCTAACATGTATGTATATGGGGAAAATCATACAATTTTAAAATAGGGCGTATTCAAAATTTCACCGATGAAAGATTTTAAAACTCCCCGTATCCTTTTCCTGGTGCTCAAAGCTTTCTTTTCGTGAGAAAACCACGGAGGTTCATGAAAGTGCGATAATATTCGCTTCTGGGGGCACCGTTGATGGTGAATGTGATCCTCTCTTTAAAAATATGCGGTTTCCCGGAATAAGTCATCGGTAGATGTTTTTCCTTTTTTAGAAATAGACGTTTGCCCGGAATAAGGCGATTTTGGGATTGATCCCTTTTTCAAAATAAGTCAATGTTTTCAAATGAAATCTGCCTTCTTTTAATCAAATGATGAAGTATCACTAAGAAAATACAATTATCCTTCTGACCAAACGGTTTATTCATTTTCCGATTGTGAAAAAACTGCGAATCAAACTGGCAACTCCGAGCAAGGCCGGGTACTTACAGCTAGTTATAAATACATGCGAAAGTGCAATGGTTGTTACCTACGTCAACTATGAAATCATGGGCAGTATGTGCGATCGGTGAATAGATAAAAAGTGCGTGTTCGTGTTTTCAAAAAGTACGCAGAACGATCACGTGATCATCAGAAATAATGTGTTCTGCTTTATGTGGCTGGTAAATGAATTAATTAGTGCGTATTTAAATTTTGATAAGTGCGCAGCACGACAGCTTGATCACTCGGAAATTAAATAACTAGTGTATATAGTCGTCTCCAGCAGCCTTGCGAGAAAAGGCGTAGGATTGCCAATCCGGAGATGGCGAGTTCGATTCACGGTCCGGTCTAGGATGTTTTCGGATGGGAAATATTCTCGACTTTCTGGACATAGTGTATCCATTGTACTTGCCACACAAGATATATGTGAAGTACTTTCCGAAGGTGTTTCCAGTAGAGGCATTTGTACTAGAAAGCTAAACTTCGCCGTTTGGTGACCATCATGTTGTAAGGCATCATGTTTGATTTCATCACCAACATCGGTTTGACACTTATAGTAGGTACCTGTACATTGACTGCTAAGTCAAAGCATACTAGATGTTGGTCACGCGAACGGGAGCGACAATAGCAATTTCACACTTTTGCATCAGCTGTATTTCCGAACGAATTTTCAATAGAAAAACCCAGATTAATCCACCTAGCGGTGATGGTGCCTTTCTCGACCTTCGTAAAATGTGTGTGCTTGAAAATAGATGAGCTAGTAGCTAGGAGTAAAAAAGACAAATTTCTTTGTCCGTTCTATGAAAATCAGATTATTTATGGCAAAGATATTGTAGATCCAGTTGAAAACCGAAAATCATATTTTGTCCCATTCCCGGATGTCGCGACTACATCGCGAGTGGTGCCCGACTATGGCACAGTTGCGCACTACTCGCGATGCAGTTGCAACATCCGGAAATGCGAGAAAATGCGATTGTCGCGAAACCTCGGTTCGGTTTTCAGCTTGATCTACAATATGCTAATAAGAATTTCGACATTTTTTTTCCTTTTCCAATCTTTTTTAAGGTACATACCCTGTTTTATTTTACCCAGTCATATATTTTAAGGATATCACTTTTGGATGTAAATTGAACTGAAGCTCCGACTACACAAAAGAAAACGAAAATGTCATTCCCATCAAGCGAGTGGAGGGCAATATTTATTATGATATAAATCTCATGACCGTCTTTCTACCAAACTCCCGTATGAAGAGGAAGGGTAGTGTATCAGTGTGGAAGCATCCGATAGTTCGTTTTCGGAAAGAAATTATAGCCTTTCGGTACAACTTTGTTGCACAAGAAAGGCAAAAGTATTTTGGCCATAATTTCAAAGGTAATAGTCCAATCTGGCCAACTTTCTAAATAGAACAGGATTTCGCATCTAATGCAATTTGTTGTGAGTAAATCGGTTGAGGGTAAGTCCATTAAAAGTCAGCTAGACTTTTTACTCGCTTTTATAACACATAGTATATTTTGGCCATAATTTCTGTGCCCATGGTCCAAATTTTCAATAGAAAACAATACGACAGGATTCCGCGTCGAATAAAACTTGTTGGAATTATAGATAGTGGAATATATAGATGAGTGAAGATAAATCCTCTGCCTCCAAACGAACTGTCAAACGTGTCTCCAAACGAGCATGACGTCACGATTTCAATGGAAACGTTAAGGGCTGTGACGTCATATGTGCGTGTGCACGGGCAGAAAAATCGACTCAGCCATGCTTTCGCTCATCTATATATTCTACTATCTATAGTTGGAATTAAATCGGTTGAGGATAAGTTCCAAAAAAGTGAGCTAAACTTTTCGCACTTTTGGTGCGCGCACACACACACACAGAGACATCATCGCAGTTCATCGAGCTTATACGTATATAACACTATGAGTCTCCAGGCCTTCTGTAAAAGTTTGGTTTTGGAGCGAACAAACAGCCTTTTCGTAGAAAAAGGCAAAAATGGTGTTTCAGCCATAATTTCCGATCCCATAGTCCGATCTAGCCAATTTTCAATAGAAATCAATGGGACAAGATTCTGCGTCGAATGCAATCTGTTGCGAGCGTCAATAGATGAAGTCTAAGTGCTAAAAAAGTGAGCTAGACTTTTTCGAACTCTTTTTCACAATAAATAGTAATTTGACCATAACATCTAAGCCCATAGTCCGATCTGCCCAATTTTCAATAAGAAAATATGAGACATTCTGCGTCGAATGCAACTTGTTGTGAGCAAATCGGTTAAGGATATGTGCCCGAAAAATGAGTGACATTTTTTACGCGATTTTTTCGTATGAATTTGTATTTTGGCCATAACTTTCGATCCCATAGTCCGATCTGGCCAAATTCAAATAGGAAACAATGGGACAGGATTCTGCGTCGAATGCAACTTGTTGCGAGCAAATCGGTTGAGGATAAGTGCCCGAAAAATGAGTGACATTTTTTACGCGATTTTTTCGTATGAATTTGTATTTTGGCCATAACTTCTGATCCCATAGTTCGATCTGGCCAATTTCAAATAGGAAACAATGGGACAGGATTCTGCGTCGAATGCAACTTGTTGCGAGCAAATCGGTTGAGGGTAAGTGTCCGAAAAATGAGTGACATTTTTTACGCGATTTTTTCGTATGAATTTGTATTTTGGCCAGAACTTTTGGTCTCATAGTCCGATCTGGCCAATTTCAAATAGGAAACAATAAGACAGGATTCTGCGTCGAATGCAACTTGTTGCGAGCAAATCGGTTGAGGGTAAGTGCCCGAAAAATGAGTGACATTTTTTTAGTAGTTTTGCGCACACACACACACACATACACACACACATACACACACACACACACACAGACATCACCTCAATTCGTCGAACTGAGTCGATTGGTATATAACACTATGGGTCTCCGGGACTCCTATAAAAGTTTGTTTTGAGCGATCATATAGCCTTTACCGTATACTTAGTATACGAGAAAGGCAAAAAATGGTATAATTTTCGATCCCATAGTCCGATATGGCCAATTTTCAATAGGAAACAACGGGACAGGATTCTACGTCGAATGCAACTTGTTGTGAGCAAATCGGTTGAGGATAAGTGTCCGAAAAATGAGTGACATTTTTTACGCGATTTTTTCGTAGGATTTTGTATTTTGGCCATAACTTTCGATCCCATAGTCCGATGTGGCCAATTTCAAATAGGAAACAATGGGACAGGATTCTGCGTTGAATGCAATTTGTTGCGAGCAAATCGGTTGAGGATAAGTGCCCGAAAAATAAGTGACATTTTTCACGCGATTTTTTCGTAGGATTTTGTATTTTGGCCATAACTTTCGATCCCATAGTTCGATCTGGCCAATTTAAAAAAGGAGACAGTGGGACAGGATTCTGCGTCGAATGCAACTTATTCCGAGCAAATCGGTTGAGGATAAGTGCCCGAAAAATGAGTGATATTTTTACATGATTTTTTCGTATGATTTTGTGTTTTGGCCATAACTTTTGATCCCATAGTTCGATCTGGCCAATTTCAAATGGGAAACAATGGGACAGGATTCTGCGTCGAATGCAACTTGTTGCGAGCAAATCGGTTAAGGATAAGTGCCCGAAAAATGAGTGACATTTTTTACGCGATTTTTTCGTATGATTTTGTATTTTGGCCATAACTTTCGTTCTTATAGTTCGATCTGGCCAATTTCAAATAGGAATCAATGGGACAGGATTCTGCGTCGAATGCAACTTGTTGCAAGCAAATCGGTTGAGGATAAATGCCCGAAAAATTAGTGACATTTCTTACGCGATTTTTTCGTTGGATTTTGTATTTTGGCCATAACTCTCGATCCCATAGTTCGATCTGGCCAATTTCAAATAGGAAACAATGGGACAGGATTCTGCGTCGAATGCAACTTGTTGCGAGCAAATCGGTTGAGAATAAGTGCCCGAAAAATGAGTGACATTTTGTTGAGTAGTTTTGCGCACACACACACACACACACACATACACACACACATACACACACACACACACACACACACAGACATCACCTCAATTCGTCGAACTGAGTCGATTGGTATATAACACTATGGGTCTCCGGGCCTTCTATAAAAAGTTTGTTTTTGGAGCGATCATATAGCCTTTACCGTATACTTAGTATACGAGAAAGGCAAAAACGTTTTAAATGAAATTGCAAAAAGGATTTTTAAAGGAACTCGTAAAGGAACTTACAAAAGGAATCCTCAAATGGTTTTCTGAAGGAACATTCGTAAGAAGATCTTGAGAAAGTTTTGAAAAAAAATCCCTAAAGAAATTTCCGAAAAAAATCCGAATAATATCTGCAGGAATCTCCAAAGTATTTTGCCAAGAAATTTTCGAGTGATTTTCTCAAGAAAGAAGAGGAATTTCCAAAGAAAATTGCAAAAACATCTCTAAAGAAAATCTTAAGGAATTTCCGATTTTCCTGGAAGACGTTCCTGGGGGAAAATCTGCAGCAATTCTTAGAATTCCCTTTTTTGATGAATTTCTTAAATCTTTCCCAGAGGACTTCCCTAAAGAATCCCTGGAGGAATTTCCAAAGGATTTTTTTTATTGAATGGCAGAATCAATTTCTGGAAGAACTTACAAGGGAATTCCTGGAGGAATTTCGTAAATAATTTAGGAGAAAAAATGTTGTGAAGTCGCCAATAATTTTATTTTTCGTAAAACATTTTTCACAATATTGTTTGAATTGATTGTTTTCTGCAATAATTAATATATGGCATGTTCGTTTTTACCCGGAAAAACCTAGAAAACTCAGGAAATTATGGTTTTACATATGTTAAATTCGTTAACATTTGTTCAATTGGTCAAGCTGTGTCGAATGGTATGCTACAATATAGGTCTCCAAGCTTTCTATGAAAAGTTTGTTTTTGGAGGGAAAAACAGCCTTTCGGTACAACTTTGTTGTACGAGAAGGGCAAACATAATTTTATTCATATTTGGCAGCAATTTATAACTACAAAATCCAAAACTACATGAATTGGAAAAATCCTTATAATCCTAGTTGAACGGTAAATTAAAAGCTAATTCAACCAACCCATCCTTTTTTTGTTTTTTACGGACTAAAGAAGGATAGACAATTTTAACAGAAAAATAATTCAATTGAAGAACGCTGGAAGTAAGATACATAATACATTGTGTAAGCCACAGTAAGCGATTCCATATAGATGACCATTTAGATTTTCCCTTAGGGGTGGAAATCTGCTGCACCAGCAAAAAAGGAGGCTAAATACTGTGAAGGGCGCTCTAGAACTTGACAGGCTCCGTTCAAGGTTAGGTTTTTATTAGACCTATACAACAATTCATTCATAGGTACGGTAAGCTTCAGTGCCACATAACACCGAAAATTAAACGTGACCTGTTTAATGAATTTCTACCACTGAAAAAACTAAATTTCTCAGCACCCAGCAACATGACTGTCGAAAAAAGGAGGTCAATATTGACAGTTAAACTTCTGTATGGTCAAACAGCGGGTCAAACAGTGATAATGAGCGCGATCAAAGCTTTTGCTCTTTAGGGCGTATGTACTAAAAAAAATAATTTGCTTTTATACTCATCAGGATTTATAATAATATATAAACGGGGATAGTTTAAAAATCTCCAAATTGCAGAAAGTTGACGAAAAGGAAAGATTGTGCACAAATCGATTTAAAGTGCGGTGCTGCAATATTTGACATTATTGAAAAGCATAAGTGTCGATCCCGAGCAACGCAAGGTCCGATCTGCTAGTGCGTGATAAATATGTTTTCTTTGTTTACGATGATGATGGGTATGACAATTAGAGCCCTCTAAGTCCAAAAATGTCTAATCATTGTTAAACGCAACGGAAGAGCATGTAAAATTTGATGAATTCCTTCATAAAATTCTCAATGTTGCGATGCAAATAAGATGAAAGCCAAAACCAATCTTACATCATTTTATTCTGTACCGACCTACCCATCAGTTAACAACCAGTCGTGAAAACAGAAAAGAAAACAACCCCAGAATGCTTTTGTCACATCAAATATATCATTTTATGAGTCTCCTCTCTTCTTCTTAGTTAACATCCCTCAGTAGGACATTGTCGCCTCGTAGTAATACTTTAAAAATAAGTTTTTGACAAACCGCAATGTTTGTGTACCCTGGTAATAAATATTATCGAAATTCAAGTATGGTGAAATTCAAGTTATATTTGAGCTCTGGTCAAGGGTTTACGGGCCGTGATCTAGAGCTCCAAAGTTAACCAATTTGTATAAAAAAAACAGCAAGTGGGCACTTTATTACACCGGGCATTGTAGCTACCATGCGTTGCTCGGGTTTGTTGATGAATTCTAATTGACAATTCATGAGTTTTTTCTTTTTGCTACACTGCACACTAAATCATTTGTTATGATCGCATGGGAATTCCTTACAAATCAGCCAATATTTTATTTTAATGCTTTTTCCACTTTAACTATCAAATTTTCTCTTTATCAAAACGAATCGATTAGTGAGAAAATCTGGCAAATCGGTTTATCCATTTCGGTCTAACCAAAATGTAAACTAATTTCTATATATAGAGACTGCCTCCTCATTATAGTTAAAGCTAGGTTGTATGAACCAGATTATCGTGGAAGAAATATAAATTGGGTGGCGTATGCTGCGTTACTTATGAACAGAATTGTGCGGTCGATCGGCTTAACACTAGGACGAGGAAATGTGCCTCAATTTGAGAAAATTGAGTACAGATATAGCGACACCCGAAAATTTACGAGGCCGATCCATTTTGTGCATGATGAAAGCATCCTTCAAGTGCCTTTTTATGAGCTGTCCCTGTTTTTGCGTATTGATAGGAAAATTGAGCCCGAGACCGGCAGCATAATTCGATGTTATCACCTTATTTTGGCTTCTGAAATGACAATGGGGTTTGAATTTTATTACCATAACATCTGAGTCGAATGGATGAATGCTTTTGCCATTTCATTTTAACGTAACATTCGAAAATGTATTCTATTTGTTTTCACAACGAACTCTTGCTTTTATCAATTCATCATGTAAAACTAAAAATTGGAAAACATAAAACAATAGATAGAGTATCGACAGGCTATTACGCTTCGGCACACCACTCTACAGCCTCATTAGCATTATTAGCTCAATTTCAACCAGCTGCATCATAATTCTCTAGTGAGCACACACGATTGCAGAGGAGTTTTCGCTAAATGCATAGTCTATTAATATTTTATTGTCACCTCTACAGTTTGAGTTGCTTTAACTATAACTCCTAACGAAAAAAAAAATAGAGGCTCAATTGTAATCATATAACATTGAATTTCATCCACAATATGCAACCAGCACGAATAATACCAAAAACAACGAGGCGTCACATCAATGAAGTCCACTTTGATAATTTCCTCTAATTATGACAAGCAATTGGCTACATTGATTCATTACCGTGATTTGAATCCCCGGTGTAGGTATTCATCAATCTAATTGATCGACGATTCAAGTCTGCGTATGTTTGTCTGTCGCTAAATCAACCCAATCGGAAACAAAAACCATGTCATCAAGAAGCAATTTTCTGCCACTCTCGATAATTGTCGCATAGCCATCATCGAGCGAATTTCTTCCTGGAACACCCTGCTCAGCCATGCGAGCTGTCTGTGTCTGTTGCGGAGTTCGTATTCGAGGCACGTTCTTCATCCTAACAATCCAAATCGAAATGTTGTTGCTAGGAAAAGTTATTCGGTTCAGAAGCAACCAGTAGTACTAATGAACTAGAATTCTCAAGGAAGATGTTTGTTTGGAATGCCTCCACTAATTTCTTTCCACTTTTGTAGCTGATTTATCCACAACGCCAAACGGATTTATTTTCGCCTGAATGGGCTTTCAGATAAAATAATCTGAAAGTCGTCAGAGTTGTAATGCGTAGCAAAACTCCTATCGTACAGAGTTTATCGTGCAGTTTGTTTCGGCACTAGAACCCTTGGGGTATTGTGAGAATATCTCCGAAAAGTATCACACAAACAACACAACACAAGAACAGGCTTCAGAAATATTCAAACGTCTATTGCAACACCTATATACACAATTTCCATGGACGTAGCTACTAAGGAGGAGTCATGCACCCTCAAATGGTTTGATATTAGATTTTAATATATTTTTCTTGACGCATCTAACTTATTCTCACATCACTACAATACATCGAGTTATTGCCGTGCTTAACGACCTAAGGTAATATACTGCACCCCGTATCATGCACAGCACAATACGCCAGTGATAGCCTGAAAGCCTAATAGTTGCCACGCTCGTTGGTATGAACTCCGATTTACAAACATTCCAAAATGGTACGAAAATAATGGAGCCCCATAAAGTTGTCGCTTGCTTGCTTCTTCCGAATTCATAGCTTGGGTACATATTTGGAGAGTAACAAATGTTTTCCTCATTTACTGGATGAAATTCTGTAACTGTACGGTTACTTTTCTTGTTACGCTACTTACAATGTTTAATTTTCCCTCACCCTAGTCGGTAGTGAGCTCCAGTTAAGGACATAGTTGGAAGAGTACCACGATGGCAGCCAAGATGGCACCGGACCTTCCACGGGACAACCCCACACCTCCCGCACCCCTCTCCCACCAGCATTCAAATGCTTCGAACAGCATCGAACAAAAGTTTAATATTCAAATTACTAACCTGTTCACAGCATATTTATTCACTTCCCGTGATAATGAACATGTTTATCCAACGAGTCCTATGTATTTCGGCTCGAATAATATCATAAATTAGCAGTTTCGTGCCAATTTATTAGCCGTTCGCGATTTGGTGGGTTTATCACTGCACTTCACTTCTTCTCAAAGGGCACTGAAAATATTAAGTTTTTACTCACTTCTCCGCACATGAACACCCCGAAATGTTGATGGAATGCAAATTAAACATCAATTTTCGAAATCAGTCACTTGTTTAAACCGAAAACTTAATATAAACTGCTATTTTTGCCCGAAAAAAAACGATTAAAAACTGATCGCGGAGCGAATGTAAACAACGGCACCGGCAGCAGCAAACTAATAAACAGGGTGGTTCAAAAAATAATTTTGCCCCGCCACACTCAGTCGATTATGATTTATAATTTGGGTGTTATCTGATGGTTTGGGCTGGTTTGATTAGAGGCTTACCGTGCACAAGTCGTTTCAGGTTTGTATGACAGTTGATATGGCGAGGTTGAATTTAACATTATTCTGATTCTGGCACTCCGTCATTGGGCGATGGCGAGGGGGGAGACCATATGACTGGATAAAATATTCAAGAGCTTCAACTCCATAGACAATCCATATAGAATGGTCGTTCCAATAGTTGGGAGTCGATTTTAAGCGAGGTTGCGAATCTTTAGCATGATGAAACGTGCAATTCAACAAAATACCCAGAATTTGTCTGTGATATCTATCGCACCAGGGGCAGATACTTCTAGTCTAGTCTACACAATCGCGCAAGGGGCAAATGCTTCATACAAAAAGTGTGACGTGGGGGTGAGTGGGGTAGGTATAAAATGCTATTTTTGCGTTACGTAATCAATGGATCTTTCCTGCGGTGCGGTTTTCGTTCAGTGAAGTCTCAGGAATGTTGCTTTCAGCTATGTGGGTTCTCTTTTCGCCAGCGTTTGAAGGGGAGGCACTGTAGCCAGTGTAATAAAAGGTTATGTTTCCCATACTAGTTTTCATACAAACTTGAACCGGCTTGCGCTCAACCAGTTTTTGTTCAAATCGGTTTTTGGAGGACACTCGGAGCAGGGACGGAATCGAGTGAGCGTGGTGGTGCTGGGTCGTTTTTTGAACCACCCTACTAATATTCTTTGTTTTTTTTATTAATACTATACCAATACTACTACAGTATATGACAGTTTTTATTGTACCAATACTTTCAAAGCTTTGTTTTGGTACTCAACCCACCTTCACCTTAAGTAATGATTAAGTAAAGACACCAGAAGTGTAATTACATTTCGGAGCAATGCCTTGAATTGGCTTTCATTTCTGCTGGCGTCTAGTAACTGTTGTTTTAACAAAAAGGAAGAGGGAAACATATGTCCTATGATGATGCTTTAACTGCATAGTGGGAATGGTTACAGTGTTTACAATTGTGCCAAGTACATCAAGCGTGAATTGAAAGTTTTACATTTAAACTTCCGGTTCCGGCGTATACGCTCCTTCCTCCTGCGTCACACACAATAGGGGAAAACAGTCCAATACGCACCTGTGGGGTTTAAGCAAGTTACCATCACCGTGTGATTATACACTACTAAAAATCTACACATATTTATTGGCAAAAATCCATAGATTTAACTTATGATGAATATCAGCGCACGCATAACCATTCTCCAAACGAACTACTAATAAAATATATATCCAAATAAACTTTATGTGTGGTCTCGAATTAGCAATTATTTAATTTATGTGTGGTTCTATATCGATTATATTAGGGTGGAGCTATTGCAAAAATCTATAACGGCGACACATATCCTGTTTTCCGCGAGCGGTAATGGCCGCCAGCTTGCCTGCGGGTTAGTCTCTGATTTGACGTTTCTGGAGGTCATCTGCACCCACCATTCGAGGATTTTGATCAATGTGTTATTTAAGAAGGCTTGAATTCACCGAATCAGCAGCTTCTTATATGCAACATTGGTCAAAATGCTCGGAGCGGTGGGTGCAGTTGACCTCCAGAAACGTCAAATCAGAGACTGACCCGCAGGCAAGCTGGCGGCCATTACCGCTCGCGGAAAACTGGATATCTTATAGGGACACGGCAGGTATTTCCGTCCATCGTCGTAGGGGCTGAAACCAACGAAAGCAACGTACATTTGCTAGAACGCCACTATAGCAGAACGTTTCTCCTGAGCTTACGATTTTGTACGTATGAGTTTTACAAAAAAGCGTCTCTTTTATTGGTTTTCGAGACTATGACGAACAAACGAAAATACCTGCCGTGTCCCTATAGATATTTTTGGCAGTGTACATTAACACCTCAGCGTGTCAATCGGAGAGCAGCTAGAGATGTCGTAAAAGTCTGATTAATCGATTAGTAACTAATCGATTACTCTCGATGCTTGTCGATTATTGAATCGATTAATCGTTGGGTAGTAATCCCAAAGCGAGTCTGGGAGACCGCTGGAAAACGCAACGAACAATCAACAAGAGAGTACGGACCGGAACCATCGGCGAAGACCACTGCGACGAAAAGGGACTTGCGATTGGAAACTCGGTTCGTGGAACTGCAAATCTCTCAACTTCATCGGGAGCACACGCGTACTCGCCGATGTGCTCAAGGACCGTGGATTCGGCATCGTAGCGCTGCAGGAGGTTTGTTGGAAGGGATCAATGGTGCGAACGTTTAGAGGTAATCATACCATCTACCAGAGCTGCAGCAACACACACGAGCTGGGAACAGCTTTCATAGTGATGGGCGATATGCAAAGGCGCGTGATCGGGTGGTGGCCGATCAACGAGAGAATGTGCAGGTTTAGGATCAAAGGCCGGTTCTTCAACTTCAGCATAATCAACGTCCATAGCCCACACTCCGGAAGCAATGATGATGATAAGGACGCATTCTACGCGCAGTTGGAACGTGAGTACGATAGCTGCCCAAGCCACGACGTCAAAATCATCATAGGAGATTTGAACGCTCAGGTTGGCCAAGAGGAGGAGTTTAGACCGACTATTGGGAAGTTCAGCGCACACTGGCTGACGAACGAAAACGGCCTACGACTAATTGATTTCGTTGTCTCCAAGAATATGGCCATTCGCAGCACCTACTCCTACAGCCTCCCGTATCGGTACACCTGGAGATCACCACTGCAGACAGAATCACAAATCGACCACGTTCTGATTGATGGACGGCACTTCTCCGACATTATCGACGTCAGGACATATCGTAGCGCTAACATCGGCTCTGACCACTATCTGGTGATGGATAAACTGCGTACAAAACTATCCGTCATCAACAATGTTCGGTACCGACGACCGCCGCGGTACGACCTAGAGCGACTGAAGCAACCTGATGTCGCCACTGCATACGCGCAGCATCTCGAGGCCCCTCTTGAGGACTGCTGGAATACAGTTAAAGCAGCCATTAACGACGCAGCGGAGAACAACGTCGGGTATATGGGTCGAATTCGACGGAACGATTGGTTCGACGAAGAGTGCAGACAGATTCTGGAGGAGAAGGACGCAGCGCGGGCGGTCGCGCTGCAGCAAGGTACCCCGCAGAACGTGGAACGTTATAGACGGAAGCGGAGACAGCAGACCCGCCTTGTTCAGGAGAAGAAATGCCGCCTGGAAGAAGCGGAGTGCGAGGAGACGGAACAGTTGTGCCGTTCTCAAGAAACACGCAAGGTCTACCAGAAGCTCAACGCATCCCGCAAAGACTTCGTGCCGCGAGCCGAAATGTGCCGGGATAAGGATGGGAGCATCTTGACGGACGAACGTGTGGTGATCGAAAGGTGGAAGCAGCACTACGAGGAACATTTGAATGGCGCTGAGAGTACAGGCAGTGACAGTCAAAGCAGCGGCGGAGATGACTACGTCAGTTCAGCGGACGATGGAAGCCAACCAGCCCCCACCTTGAGGGAAGTTAGGGATGCCATCCAACAGCTAAGACCAACAACCCAGTAAACCACATATCGTATAACAAACAGCAAATAAAGTCGCATTTGCGTCCATCAAAAATCTAAATCGTATTCCATATCAAACTATGTCAGATTAAGTATTGTCGAAAAATGTTGTATTGAATGCATCGTATACGATAATTTTTACCGTAGTGAAAATCAATCGTAATTGTGTAAATAAAAACTCGTAATGACTTATATTCCGTGCAATATCCTATATCAGTGCGAATGAATGTCTATGTGAATCGTAATACAAACGAAACCACTTCAGTCCAAATGGCTTGTAGACGTTTCAAGCAGTTGTAAAGATATAAATTCTGTAGTTTATGTTGGACAAAAATCCATCTTACTTCAAGATGTGCAGTATAGTGCAGTGGTAGAGTACCCGCCTGCAAATCTAAAGATCGCATGTTCGAGACTTGGTGCTGGTAAGATTTTTTTTTATTTTCTATATTTTAAAGTTTAATCGTAATAATGTTCTTTTGATGTCGGGAAAAATCGTAAAATAAAACTCGTATGTACCTATATCGCCTCCACTTTGGTACGTATATAGCCAATCTGTGCATTATATACGATGAAGTTGGTTCTTATATAATAACCTATATCAAGAGTTATAGGTACCAAAATGTTGACTAGGAAAGCAGCTGGTAAGGATGGTATCGGAGCTGAGCTCATCAAGATGGGCCCGGAAAAGCTAGCCACTTGCCTGCACAAATTGATAGTCAGTATCTGGGAAACTGAACAGCTACCGGAGGAGTGGAAGGAAGGAGTTATATGGCCCATCTACAAGAAAGGCGACAAGCTGGAGTGTGAGAACTTTCGAGCGGTCACCATCCTTAATGCCGCCTACAAAGTGATATCCCAGATCATCTTCCGTCGTCTGTCACCATTAGTGAATGAGTTCGTGGGAAGTTATCAAGCCGGCTTCGTTGACGGCCGCTCGACAACGGACCAGATCTTTACTGTACGGCAAATCCTTCAAAAATGCCGTGAATACCAGGTCCCAACGCATCATCTGTTCGTTGATTTCAAGGCAGCATACGACAGCATAGACCGCATAGAGCTATGGAAAATTATGGACGAGAACAGCTTCCCTGGGAAGCTTACCAGAGTGATCAAAGCAACGGTGGATGGTGTACAAAACTGTGTGAAGATTTCGAGCGAACACTCCAGTTCTTTCGAATCGCGCCGGGGACTAAGACAAGGTAATGGACTTTCGTGCCTGTTGTTCAACATTGCGCTAGAAGGTGTCATGCGGAGAGCCGGGTGTAACAGCCGGGGTACGATTTTCAACAGATCCAGTCAATTTATTTGTTTCGCGGATGACATGGACATTGTCGGCCGAACATTTGCAAAGGTGGCAGAACTGTACACCCGCCTGAAACGTGAAGCAATAAAAGTTGGACTGGTGGTGAATGCCTCAAAGACAAAGTACATGCTTGTGGGCGGAACAGAGCGCGACAGGGCCCGCCTGGGAAGCAGTGTTACGATAGACGGGGATACCTTCGAGGTGGTCGAGGAATTCGTCTACCTCGGATCCTTGCTAACGGCTGATAACAATGTCAGTCGTGAAATACGAAGGCGCATCATCTGTGGAAGTCGGGCCTACTACGGGCTCCAGAAGAAACTGCGGTCAAAAAAGATTCGCCACCGCCAGAGCTGGCATTTCCTCACACACTTACTGTGCACAATGAGGAGATTTTAATACACACCACAGAGAGTGACGCTGATCCACATCGTGTAACAAAGCCAACACGATGAGTAAGGACGTAGACGAAGAGTGAGAGAATTATTCTGGTGAGAGTTGGGCCAACACAAAGTTGTGCCACTTGGTGCAATATTCTTGAAAATGATATTCACCCTCATTCTGGTTTACGTTCGAAGCGGATACGTGAGAACGTTTCACTAATTCGCATTCCCGTTTTCGTTCGAACCAATTCTAACCATTCGATTTTTCGAACTTCACTCTTTCGAATGTTTGTCGCATTCCCGTTTTCGTTCGAATGCGTATTTTGATACCTTTTCAATTCGTCACTCTGACCTTGCGAATTGAAATGCGTTTATTGCAAACCAATCAAAATTTCCAAGAAACTGGAATTTGTGCAAAGGAATTTCACAGAGAAATGCAGAATAATTTTCCGATAAAGCTTAAAACTTGACTGTGGAAATTAGGGAAAATTTTATGTGGAAATTCAGATCAATTTTTCTGGAATCTCAGAATAATTTCTCGCAGAAATTCAAAAGAGTTGTCCGTGGAAATTAAAATAAACGTTGAAATTTTAGAATAATTACCCGTGGGAATTCAAAAGATTTTTCCTGAATTCCAAGATAATTTGTCATGGAATCTCTGAAGAATTCTGGAAATTCTGATAGTTTTTTTTCTGGAATTTCAAAATAGTGTCCGGTAGAGATTCAGAATTGTTTCCATAGAGATTCAACCGAATTTCTCGTGGAAAATCAGATTTTTTAATGGAATCGCAGAATAATTTCCTGTGAAAATACAGAAGAGTTTGCCGTGGAAATTCAGTAAGACGTCACGTGTAAACTCGGCATCATTTTCTGAGCCAATTCTGAAGAATTGTCTCATGGAATCTCAGGAGAATTTTGCGTAGAATTACAGAATTCTTATCCGTGAAAGTTTGAATAAAATTTCCTTGGGGATTCAGACAAATTTCCTGTGAAAATTAAGAAGAAAAGTAAGTAGAAGTGCAGAAGTCAACCGAGGAGATTAAGAAATATTTTCCATGGATATTCTATAGAATTTTCTTTGGAATTCAAAAAAAATCACGTGGAAATTTGGGAGATTTTTTTCCAAGAATATCAGATACATGTACTGAGGGAATGCAGTAGAGTTTACAAGTTTAGCCAAATTTCCCGTTTAGAAAATTTTCCGTGGCATCACGATACATATAAAGCAAAAAAAACTGTGGAATTTCTGTAGAGTTTTCCCTGGAAATACAGAAAATTTTTCCGTGGAAGTTTGAAGGTATTCCAAGCGGAACTTCCGAAGGAATTCTTGGAGAAACTTGCGAAGAAATTTCTGGAGGATCTTTCGAGGGAATTCCTGGCGAAACTTCCGAAGTAATTCCTGACCAAAATTCTTTAGGAACAGCCGGAGAAATGCCTGAAGGAATTCCTGAAAGAAATCCTGGAGGAACTATCAGAGAAGTTCTAGGAGGAACTTCCGAAGAAGTTCCAAGAGGAACTCTCGAATGGATTCCCAGAGAAACTTCCAAAAGAAATCCTTGAGGAACTCTTCGGAGAAGTTCCAGAAGGAACTTTCGAAGGAGTTCCAGGAGGAACTTCCGCAGGAGTTCCAGGAGGAACTTCCGCAGGAGTTCCAGGAGGAACTTCCGCAGGAGTTCCAGGAGGAACTTCCGCAGGAGTTCCAGGAGGAACTTCCGCAGGAGTTCCAGGAGGAACTTCCGCAGGAGTTCCAGGAGGAACTCCCGCAGGAGTTCCAGGAGGAACTTCCGCAGGAGTTCCAGGAGGAACTCCGCAGGAGTTCCAGGAGGAACTTCCGCAGGAGTTCCAGGAGGAACTTCCGCAGGAGTTCCAGGAGGAACTTCCGCAGGAGTTCCAGGAGGAACTTCCGCAGGAGTTCCAGGAGGAACTTCCGCAGGAGTTCCAGGAGGAACTTCCGCAGGAGTTCCAGGAGGAACTTCCGCAGGAGTTCCAGGAGGAACTTCCGCAAAAGTTCCAGGAGGAACTTCCGCAGAAGTTCCAGGAGGAACTTCCGCAGAAGTTCCAGGAGGAACTTCCGCAGGAGTTCCAGGAGGAACTTCCGCAGGAGTTCCAGGAGGCCATTTAATAAAACAACTTTAACCATACTTTATACCATACTAGCAGAACGTACCCTGCGTTGCTCGAGTCTTTACGTTTAACGTTCGAAATGTCATTTTCTGCGTTGATTGCGACGCCGCACTCTAGATCATTTTTCGAGCGATCGCATTAGGTTTTCTCCAAACTCGCCCTAATATTGTATTTTGACAATTTTCCCAAATTTCCTTTAAAATTTACTAACCTTTTGCATATAGAAACAGAGCTGATCCCAATACGAATCGATTAGTGAGGAAATCTTGCAAATCGGTCATCCTCTTTGTGAGTTATATTGCTTCAAAGGAAGAATAGATAGAAGAAAGAAACACAAAATGATTCATACAAACTATATATGATCATTTGAACACGTTTTCAACGATGAATTTTGGTGAAAAATTTTACGTTTCAGAAAAATGTCTCCTAGTACCGGACACTATTGCATCATGTTCAAATGTGACTGTTACATGAGTAAAGACATCATTCAGAATAGTAAATTATTCGCGTGCTTTAAGTTGTAAATATTAAAAATTGTTAGTGGCTTATTGAAGAGTCACTTCAGCTAAATTTTTTTACATCCTAATCCAAATTCTCACCTTTTTCAATTTTCTCTACACTTTTTGTTTCTGCTAATTTCTGTGGCTTTCTCAGCAAGAAGAAACAATTGAATTGAAGTAAGTGTAACAAAACAGGTGTGAAGAATTTTTATTCAACTTCACATTTTGTACAAAGTTTATCACATGAAGATCTGATATTCCTTGCCGTTAGAAGCCTTTTTAATAGCTTCCTTTTGTACTTAATAAGATGAAGGAAGGACCTCTGCAAGTAGTGTCCGGTATTGGGAGGTGGAGGAACTTCCGCAGGAGTTCCAGGAGGAACTTCCGCAGGAGTTCCAGGAGGAACTTCCGCAGGAGTTCCAGGAGGAACTTCCGCAGGAGTTCCAGGAGGAACTTCCGCAGGAGTTCCAGGAGGAACTTCCGCAGGAGTTCCAGGAGGAACTTCCGCAGGAGTTTCAGGAGGAACTTCCGCAGGAGTTCCAGGAGGAACTTCCGCAGGAGTTCCAGGAGGAACTTCCGCAGGAGTTCCAAGAGGAATTTCCGCAAGAGTTCCAAGAGGAACTTCCGCAGGAGTTCCAAGAGGAGCTTCCGCAGGAGTTCCAAGAGGAACTTCCGCAGGAGTTCCAAGAGGAACTTTCGCAGGAGTTCCAAGAGGAATTTCCGAAATTCCAAGAGGAACTTCCGGAGGAGTTCCAAGAGGAACTTCCGGGGGAGTTCCAAGAGGAACTTCCGCAGGAGTTCCAAGAGGAACTTCCGCAGGAGTTCCAAGAGGAACTTCCGCAGGAGTTCCAAGAGGAACTTCCGCAGGAGTTCCAAGAGGAACTTCCGCAGGAGTTCCAAGAGGAACTTCCGCAGGAGTTCCAAGAGGAACTTCCGCAGGAGTTCCAAGAGGAACTTCCGCAGGAGTTCCAAGAGGAACTTCTGCAGGAGTTCCAAGAGGAACTTCCGCAGGAGTTCCAAGAGGAACTTCTGCAGGAGTTCCAAGAGGAACTTCCGCAGGAGTTCCAAGAGGAACTTCCGCAGGAGTTCCAAGAGGAACTTCCGCAGGAGTTCCAAGAGGAACTTCCGCAGGAGTTCCAAGAAGAACTTCCGGAGGAGTTCCAAGAAGAACTTCCGGAGGAGTTCCAAGAGGAACTTCTGCAGGAGTTCCAAGAGGAACTTCCGTAGGAGTTCCAAGAGGAACTTCCGTAGGAGTTCCTAGAGGAACTTCCGTAGGAGTTCCAAGAGGAACTTCCGTAGGAGTTCCAAGAGGAACTTCCGTAGGAGTTCCAAGAGAAACTTCCGTAGGAGTTCCAAGATGAACTTCCGGAGGAGTTCCAAAAGTAACTTCCGGAGGAACTTCCGGAGGAATTCCAGGAGGAACTTCCGAAGGAATTCCAGGAGGAACTTCCGGAGGAATTCCAGGAGGAACTTTCGGAGGAATTCCAGGAGGAACTTTCGGAGGAATTTCAGGAGGAACTTCCGCAGGAGTTCCAGGAGGAACTTCCGCAGGAGTTCCAGGAGGAACTTCCGCAGGAGTTCCAGGAGGAACTTCCGCAGGAGTTCCAGGAGGAACTTCCGCAGGAGTTCCAGGAGGAACTTCCGCAGGAGTTCCAGGAGGAACTTCCGCAGGAGTTCCAGGAGGAACTTCCGCAGGAGTTCCAGGAAGAACTTCCGCAGGAGTTCCAGGAGGAACTTCCGCAGGAGTTCCAGGAGGAACTTCCGCAGGAGTTCCAGGAGGAACTTCCGCAGGAGTTCCAGGAGGAACTTCCGCAGGAGTTCCAGGAGGAACTTCCGCAGGAGTTCCAGGAGGAACTTCCGCAGGAGTTCCAGGAGGAACTTCCGCAGGAGTTCCAGGAGGAACTTCCGCAGGAGTTCCAGGAGGAACTTCCGCAGGAGTTCCAGGAGGAACTTCCGCAAAAGTTCCAGGAGGAACTTCCGCAGAAGTTCCAGGAGGAACTTCCGCAGAAGTTCCAGGAGGAACTTCCGCAGAAGTTCCAGGAGGAACTTCCGCAGGAGTTCCAGGAGGAACTTCCGCAGGAGTTCCAGGAGGAACTTCCGTAGGAGTTTCAGGAGGAACTTCCGCAGGAGTTCCAGGAGGAACTTCCGCAGAAGTTCCAGGAGGAACTTCCGCAGGAGTTCCAAGAGGAACTTCCGCAGGAGTTCCAAGAGGAACTTCCGCAGGAGTTCCAAGAGGAACTTCCGCAGGAGTTCCAAGAGGAACTTCTGCAGGAGTTCCAAGAGGAACTTCCGCAGGAGTTCCAAGAACTGCCGCAGGAGTTCCAAGAGGAACTTCCGCAGGAGTTCCAAGAAGAACTTCCGGAGGAGTTCCAAGAAGAACTTCCGGAGGAGTTCCAAGAGGAACTTCTGCAGGAGTTCCAAGAGGAACTTCCGTAGGAGTTCCAAGAGGAACTTCCGTAGGAGTTCCAAGAGGAATTTCCGTAGGAGTTCCAAGAGGAACTTCCGTAGGAGTCCCAAGAGGAACTTCCGTAGGAGTTCCAAGAGGAACTTCCGTAGGAGTTCCAAGAGGAACTTCCGTAGGAGTTCCAAGAGGAACTTCCGTAGGAGTTCCAAGAGGAACTTCCGTAGGAGTTCCAAGAGGAACTTCCGTAGGAGTTCCAAGAGGAATTTCCGCAGGAGTTCCTAGAAGAACTTCCGGAGGAGTTCCAAGAGGAACTACCGTAGGAGTTCCATAAGGAACTTCTGCAGGAGTTCCAAGAGGAACTTCCGTAGGAGTTCCAAGAGGAACTTCCGGAGGAGTGCCAAAAGTAACTTCCGGAGAAACTTCCGGAGGAATTCCAGGAGGAACTTTCGGAGGAATTCCAGGAGGAACTTCCGGAGGAATTCCAGGAGGAACTTCCGGAGGAATTCCAGGAGGAACTTCCGGAGGAATTCCAGGAGGAACTTCCGGAGGAATTCCAGGAGGAACTTCCGGAGGAATTCCAGGAGGAACTTCCGGAGGAATTCCAGGAGGAACTTCCGGAGGAATTCCAGGAGGAACTTCGGAGGAATTCCAGGAGGAACTTCGGAGGAATTCAGGAGGAACTTCGGAGGAATTCCAGGAGGAACTTCCGGAGGAATTCCAGGAGGAACTTCCGGAGGAATTCCAGGAGGAACTTCGGAGGAATTCAGGAGGAACTTCCGGAGGAATTCCAGGAGGAACTTCCGGAGGAATTCCAGGAGGAACTTCCGGAGGAATTCCAGGAGGAACTTCCGGAGGAATTCCAGGAGGAACTTCCGGAGGAATTCCAGGAGGAACTTCCGGAGGAATTCCAGGAGGAACTTCTGGAGGAATTCCAGGAGGAACTTTCGGAGGATTTCCAGGAGGAACTTTCGGAGGAATTCCAGGAGGAACTTCCGGAGGAATTCCAGGAGGAACTTCCGGAGGAATTCCAGGAGGAACTTCCGGAGGAATTCCAGGAGGAACTTCCGGAGGAATTCCAGGAGGAACTTCCGGAGGAATTCCAGGAGGAGCTTCCGGAGGAATTCCAGGAGGAACTTCCGGAGGAATTCCAGGAGGAACTTCCGGAGGAATTGCAGGAGGAACTTCTGAAGGAATTCCAGGAGGAACTTCCGGAGGAATTCCAGGAGGAACTTCCGGAGGAATTCCAGGAGGAACTTCCGGAGGAATTCCAGGAGGAACTTTCGGATGATTTCCAGGAGGAACTTTCGGAGGAATTCCAGGAGGAACTTCCGGAGGAATTCCAGGAGGAACTTCCGGAGGAATTCCAGGAGGAACTTCCGGAGGAATTCCAGGAGGAACTTCCGGAGGAATTCCAGGAGGAACTTCCGGAGGAATTCCAGGAGGAACTTCCGGAGGAATTCCAGGAGGAACTTCCGGAGGAATTCCAGGAGGAACTTCCGGAGGAATTCCAGGAGGAACTTCCGGAGGAATTCCAGGAGGAACTTCCGGAGGAATTCCAGGAATAACTTCCGGAGGAATTCCAGGAGGAACTTCCGGAGGAATTCCAGGAGGAACTTCCGGAGGAATTCCAGGAGGAACTTCCCGAGGAATTCCAGGAGGAACTTCCGGAGGAATTCCAGAAGGAAATTCCGGAGGAATTCCAGGAGGAACTTTCGGAGGAATTCCAGGAGGAACTTTCGGAGGAATTTCAGGAGGAACTTCCGCAGGAGTTCCAGGAGGAACTTCCGCAGGAGTTCCAGGAGGAACTTCCGCAGGAGTTCCAGGAGGAACTTCCGCAGGAGTTCCAGGAGGAACTTCCGCAGGAGTTCCAGGAGGAACTTCCGCAGGAGTTCCAGGAGGAACTTCCGCAGGAGTTCCAGGAGGAACTTCCGCAGGAGTTCCAGGAGGAACTTCCGCAGGAGTTCCAGGAGGAACTTCCGCAGGAGTTCCAGGAGGAACTTCCGCAGGAGTTCCAGGAGGAACTTCCGCAGGAGTTCCAGGAGGAACTTCCGCAGGAGTTCCAGGAGGAACTTCCGCAAAGTTCCAGAAGGAACTTCCGCAGAAGTTCCAGGAGGAACTTCCGCAGAAGTTCCAGGAGGAACTTCCTGCAGGAGTTCCAGGAGGAACTTCCGCAGGAGTTCCAGGAGGAACTTCCGTAGGAGTTTCAGGAGGAACTTCCGCAGGAGTTCCAGGAGGAACTTCCGCAGAAGTTCCAGGAGGAACTTCCGCAGGAGTTCCAAGAGGAACTTCCGCAGGAGTTCCAAGAGGAACTTCCGCAGGAGTTCCAAGAGGAACTTCCGCAGGAGTTCCAAGAGGAACTTCTGCAGGAGTTCCAAGAGGAACTTCCGCAGGAGTTCCAAGAACTGCCGCAGGAGTTCCAAGAGGAACTTCCGCAGGAGTTCCAAGAAGAACTTCCGGAGGAGTTCCAAGAAGAACTTCCGGAGGAGTTCCAAGAGGAACTTCTGCAGGAGTTCCAAGAGGAACTTCCGTAGGAGTTCCAAGAGGAATTTCCGTAGGAGTTCCAAGAGGAACTTCCGTAGGAGTCCCAAGAGGAACTTCCGTGGGAGTTCCAAGAGGAACTTCCGTGGAGTTCCAAGAGGAACTTCTGTAGGAGTTCCAAGAGGAACTTCCGTAGGAGTTCCAAGAGGAACTTCCGTAGGAGTTCCAAGAGGAACTTCCGGAGGAGTTCCAAGAGGAACTTCCGCAGGAGTTCCAAGAGGAACTTCCGTGGGAGTTCCAAGAGGAACTTCCGTAGGAGTTCCAAGAGGAACTTCCGTAGGAGTTCCAAGAGGAACTTCCGTAGGAGTTCCAAGAGGAACTTCCGTAGGAGTTCCAAGAGGAACTTCCGTAGGAGTTCCAAGAGGAACTTCCGTAGGAGTTCCAAGAGGAACTTCCGTAGGAGTTCCAAGAGGAACTTCCGTAGGAGTTCCAAGAGGAACTTCCGTAGGAGTTCCAAGAGGAACTTCCGGAGGAGTTCCAAAAGTAACTTCCGGAGGAACTTCCGGAGGAATTCCAGGAGGAACTTCCGGAGGAATTCCAGGAGGAACTTTCGGAGGAATTCCAGGAGGAACTTTCGGAGGAATTCCAGGAGGAACTTTCGGAGGAATTCCAGGAGGAACTTCCGGAGGAATTCCAGAATGAACTTCCGGAGGAATTCCAGGAGGAACTTCCGGAGGAATTCCAGGAGGAACTTCCGGAAGAATCCCGGGAGGAACTTTCGGAGGAATTCCAGGAGGAACTTTCGGAGGAATTCCAGGAGGAACTTCCGGAGGAATTCCAGGAGGAACTTCCGGAGGAATTCCAGGAGGAACTTCCGGAGGAATTCCAGGAGGAACTTCCGGAGGAATTCCAGGAGGAACTTCCGGAGGAATTCCAGGAGGAACTTCCGGAGGAATTCCAGGAGGAACTTCCGATGAGTTCCGGGAGGAACTTCCGAAGAGTTCCAGGAGGAACTTCCGGAGGAATTCTAGAAGGAACTTTCGGAGGAATTTCAGGAGGAACTTTCGGAGGAATTTCAGGAGGAACTTTCGGAGGAATTTCAGGAGGAACTTTCGGAGGAATTCCAGGAGGAACTTCCGGAGGAATTCCAGGAGGAACTTCCGGAGGAATTCCAGGAGGAACTTCCGGAGGAATTCCAGGAGGAACTTCCGGAGGAATTCCAGGAGGAACTTCCGGAGGAATTCCAGGAGGAGCTTCCGGAGGAATTCCAGGAGGAACTTCCGGAGGAATTCCAGGAGGAACTTCCGGAGGAATTCCAGGAGGAACTTCCGGAGGAATTCCAGGAGGAACTTCCGGAGGAATTCCAGGAGGAACTTCCGGAGGAATTCCAGGAGGAACTTCCGGAGGAATTCCAGGAGGAACTTCCGGAGGAATTCCAGGAGGAACTTTCGGAGGAATTCCAGGAGGAACTTTCGGAGGAATTCCAGGAGGAACTTCCGGAGGAATTCCAGGAGGAACTTCCGGAGGAATTCCAGGAGGAACTTCCGGAGGAATTCCAGGAGGAACTTCCGGAGGAATTCCAGGAGGAACTTCCGGAGGAATTCCAGGAGGAACTTCCGGAGGAATTCCAGGAGGAACTTCCGGAGGAATTCCAGGAGGAACTTCCGGAGGAATTCCAGGAGGAACTTCCGGAGGAATTCCAGGAGGAACTTCCGGAGGAATTCCAGGAGGAACTTCCCGAGGAATTCCAGGAGGAACTTCCGGAGGAATTCCAGGAGGAACTTCCGGAGGAATTCCAGGAGGAACTTCCGGAGGAATTCCAGGAGGAACTTCCGGAGGAATTTCAGGAGGAACTTCCGGAGGAATTCCAGGAGGAACTTCCGGAGGAATTCCAGGAGGAACTTCCGGAGGAATTGCAGGAGGAACTTCCGAAGGAATTCCAGGAGGAACTTCCGGAGGAATTCCAGGAGGAACTTCCGGAGGAATTCCAGGAGGAACTTTCGGAGGAATTCCAGGATGAACTTCCGGAGGACTTCTAGGAGGATCTTCCGGAGGAATTCGTGGAAAACTTCTGGAAGGATTTCTAGAAGATCTTCCGGAGGAATTCCCAGAGAAGCTTGTGCAGAAATCCTAGAGAAACTTCCAGAAGAATTCATAGAGCAACTTCTGGAGTAATGGCTAGAGAAACTCCCGGAGGAACTCTTATTAGAACTCCCGGAGGAATTCCTAGAGGAACTTCTGGAGGAATCCCTATAAGAAATCACGTAGGAATTCCTATAGAAACTTTTGGAGGAATTCCTAGAAGAACTTCCGCTGGAAATCGTAGACGAGTTTGCGGAGAAATTCCTAGAGAAACTTGAATTGCTTGAGGAACTCCCGGAGGCACCCTAGTAGAACTCCCGGAGGAATGCCAAGAGGAACTTCTAAAGGAACATCTGGAGAAATCGATAGAGGCTCTTCGACATGAATTCCTAGAGGAACTTCCGGAAGAATTCCTGGAAGAACTTCCGGATGAATTCCTGGAGGAACTTTCGAAGAAACTTCCGGGGGAACTCCAAGAGGAACTTCCGGAGGAATTCCTACAGGAGTTTGCGGAAGAAATTTTCCTTCTACAAATCGACTAGGAAATCTTCCAGACATTTCTCCATAAATACCCCCAACAAAGTATCCGGGAATTCTTCCAAAATCTCCTCTGTGGATCACTTCTGGATTTCCTTCAAAAATTCTACAGGAGTTCCTACAGAAATTCCTCCAGGAATCCCCGGATTAATTCCTAGATTAATTTCTGGAGGAATTCCTAGAGAAATTGTAGAAGGAATTTCCGGAGGAACTCTAGTATGAGATTTTGGAGAAACTCCAAGAGGAATTCCTGAAAAAACCTTCTGGAGGAACTTCTAGATAAAATCCAGGATGAATTCGTTTTAGTCTTTTTCTTGAACCGCCATTACGAGTCTTGAGAATTCCTACATTTTCTTTTGGAAAATACAAGGTATTTCTTCCGAAAATTCTTCTGAAATTTTCTAGGGTTTATTTTCCGAATTTATCCTAAAAATCCTCTGCGTACTTCTGGAAATTTCTCCTTGAAGTTCAATTGAAACCTCATCGTAATTAAAAAAAAAAATCAAAAGAAAATCCCGTAGATTTTCAGAAGAATATTTCTTGGAAGTTCAAATAAATTTGCCATGGAAACTCATAAATAAAATTCCTTTCGAATTTCAGAAGGATTTTCTGTGGAATTTGAATTAGTCCTGATGAAAGATCAGTCTTTTGACACATTTTATTTGAAAACGGGAATATCCCCTGCAGGTTACCCAGAGCATCTCGTCAGAATCCGGAAGTCGCCTAAGAAATATATCACTTTGAAGACTCGTCAGGAGCTTATTCATAAATAATCACGTTAAGAGAGGTGTTGTATTACATGATTTGGGCTGAAACTAAAAAAAAGTTCTTTTTTATATTTTGCCCGGACATTTAGGATCCTAGAAATGTTCATGAGCTTACATTGGCATTGAAAATCTGAATCTCGTTTCAAGTTTTCACATGTAATTGTGTAATAGGTGTGTCGGGTTTTCTTTAATTAATTAAACTCGAAACACAATACTAAATTCTTTTCAATAAATAATTGGCTTCCATTTATTTTCTTTCAAGTCTGTCTTTTTTTTCACTGTTCACACCCGTCCGTACTCAACACAATTCGTCACAAAACTGAAGATGCCATCGCCTGCAGGATATAGTGGGGCCCTCTCTGCTCTCCACTCAGTTGCAATACTACGCTCTCGGTCCAGAGAACAGTTCGCTCTCCGATAACAGCAGCGCAGCGTTCGTGAAATAATTACATGCATATTACAGACTACGGTACTCCAATCTGTCTAATTAAATTTATATTTTTATTTATTTTATTTCGTCAACCAACGATAATATATAATGATATAGTTCAACCGAAATGGATTATTTTTATATTTGATTCTATTATTTCCTACAAGGTGCTCTATTCTTATTTATGATTAGAGAAATCCAGGAAATCAACGAATTTCAATAAATTTAGACGTTAGGGTTTAATTTATATTTGATTTATTAACACCATTAGCATTCATTGTATTCTCTTCGGAACTCATTTTTAGAATTTCTTTGCATGTTGTATCGTACGGAACTTAACATTCAAAACACCTCAAATATCATTCAATCAAACATGCAAAATTATAAAACTAATCCCAGCGACGGATAGCAGGGAATGCTTCAGCGCATCGTAATCATCTCCGTCTTGTTTTCGGTTCTTGAAACAGCTGTTTCTGGAAATGGCACAATGTTGGTCACTCATAATGTAATCCTTGGAGTTTCGTGGTAACAGATCCTTCGAATAATGTTGTATTTTCACGCAAATGATTCCATACAGGCGAGGGTCTGCATATGCTGGATATCCGCCACAAGCTGGACAAATTTGGTCGTATGTATTATCAGCAGCTGGAACCCACCGGTGCGGAATTCTTACACAATCGTCTCATTACCCGTCTAATTTAGTAGTTCTTCCCGATACCGTTACAGCGATATTTGATTAAAAATTGCGAAAAAAAACTGATGATCACTTATAATTAAACATTCTAACCGGAAAGTTTTTGATCTTTGTTTTGTTTTGTTTCTTTGCTTTTTGACAGCTTAGAATTGTTGCGAAATTGCTTGTCGACAGGGCAACCCTTTTTCGCATACGAATCTCATTCGTAAAGCATTCGTTCGAAAACGGGAATACCATTTTCGAACTCATTCGAATCGAGACGTTCGTTCGAAAGTCCGATACGGACGTAAACAAGAATAAGGGTGATTGTTTTCCACAGATGCGCGGTCGGGTTCCAAGACGTGGGTAGGACAAAGTTGCCCCAACGAACAAGAAAACGCCAATTTTGAAACGAGGCATTAATATAGTACGTTTCACACAAAGCTCTGAATGCTGATCGAATTTATCTGTGCTCAGTCAAATATCCTCCATTATCATATAATGATCAGAGTTAACCGACAAAATTCCGTAGAATTTACGAGAAAGTTTCAAAGCGTTTCTCTAGAAAATTTTGAAAAGTTTTCCAAATTAATTACGTAGATTTTTCCGAGGGATTTCTTAAGAGTGTTTCGTGAAAATTCCAACGACCTCGTAGAGTTTTTCGAGGTAATTTCGAAAGCTTCCTGATGAAATTGTAACGAGTTTACCCAAATTAAGTACGTAGATTTTTTCGATGAAATTCCGAAGAGTTTCTCAAAGTAATTCTAAACATTTTCCCGAGGAACCTTCGAAGTATTTCCCAACGAAATTCCGAGGAGGGATTTTTGGAAGAACTTCCTGGGAAAATTCCGAAAAAAATCCCTTGGGAAGTCCGAAGCGTTTCCTGAAAAAACTACGATGAGTTTCTTCAGATAATTTGGAAGCGTTTCCCGAGGTATTTCCGAAAAGTTTCCCAAATAAATTCTAAAGAGTTTCTTGAGGAAGTTCTGAACGCTTTTCAGGGAAACTTCCGAAAAGTTTGGCAAGGAAATTACAAAGAGTTTCTTGAAAAAATCTCTACGAGTTTCCCGAGGAGTTTTCTCTTCTCTTCGTAGTTTTTTTAAAGGAGAAAATTAAAATTTCCTTTGGAAATTCAGAATCGTTTCTCGAGGAAATTCCGAAAAGTTTTTCAAAGAAAACTGAATAGTTATCTGATCCGAAGAGTTTCCTGAAGAATTTTCAAACAATTTTCCGTGGGATTTCCGACAAATTTCCCGAGGAAATTTTGAAAAGTGTCTCAAAGCAATTACATGGATTTTCCCGGGGAAATTCAAAAGTATTTTCCGAGGAAAGGAATGGTTTCGCAAAGCAATTCCGTAGATTTTCCCGTAAAAATTTCGAAGTGTTTCCCAAGTAAATTCTTAATTTTAAAATAAATTCTAAGAGCTTCCCGAAGAATGTTCCTATGGTTTTCCATGGAACAAATTTCTCACGGTTTAAACGACTGTTGTCGTCTTTTTAGAAGACAAGGAACACAACAGTCGTTTAAACCGTGTAACATTTTGCCCTAAGAAGCTCGCAAATAATTATTCAACAAATTTCTACTTGGAAGAGTTTCCCAAGAAAATTTCGAAAAGTTTTCTAAAAAAAATCGAAAGGTTTCCCGATAAAGTTTTTATAGAACATTCCGACGAGTCGAGCACATTTCATAGAGTTCTTTGAGCAAATTTTGAGGAGTTTCCCGAAAACAGTGTGAAGAAACTCACAAAGTAATTCCGAAGTATTTCTCGAGGAAATTTTGAAGAGTTTCCCGATGATTTTTACCGGAGGGACTCTTCCTTGGGAATCCGGAAGCGTTTCCAAATGAAATTTTGGGAATTTTGGGAATTTTCTCCGGAGAATTCGGAAGCGATTCCCGAGGGAATTCCGAAAAGTTTCCTAAAGAAATTTCGAAATCAATTCCGGACAATTTTTCGACGAAATTCCAAAGAATCTCCCGAGGAAATTCCGAAGATTTTCCAAAGAAAATTTTGAAAAAAATCCATGGAAATGCTGAACAAATTTTCGCGAGAATTCTGAATTTGTTTTATAGGAATTTTAAAAATGTTTTGCTGGAAACTCGAAAAAAAACCTCTTCATGGTAGTTTAAAACAATTTCCTAAGCACACCAGGCCAACTCAATGAGCCATGAGTTTTGAAAAAAGTCGCTAACATATTCTTCATGACAGATGATTGGCAAGATATACATAAACTGTAATAAGTAACGTTTAATTGCCCTTAATCTAAATTTTCTCAGGGAAGATCAAGAGAATAAACTATTTCGAATTGCTTTGAAATAAATGATGTCAATGACAATGAAGACAAACCATACGTTTGAAAGCTAGTATATAGAAAATTATCCTAAAAATGGGAAGCAGCTATTAATATAGCACATAGTGCAGATTGTTTCATTTATCGTTTGTTATCTCTTTAGAATCATGGGTAGGACAATGCTCAGGTTGTCCTACCCATGATTTTTCGTGCGTAGGACATGTCCTACCTGTCCCACCCACTCCCGGCGCCACTGGTTTTCCATTATGCTCGTAGACATACTTTGGGGCACAAACATATTTTGGTGGGGTTACAATGAAGTTTGGCGCTCCATGCTTAAAAAGTATTACATTGACAAATAAGAGTGGCATAAAGAAGAAGAAGATAAAATATGATACTTGAAAAAAAATGGCACAGGAAAGCATACGGTGAAAATTTGAAAACACTTTTCAATAATTCTAGGAGCAATTTAGATAAAAGCGGTTAGGGGTCGTTCACCTAAGGTGACGTTCAAATAATAAGGGTGAATCAATATTTCGACGGCATACACACAAAAACCCGTTATCAGAGCAGAAGTATTTTGGGCATAATGCATCAAGAAAAAATATAGCACTGAAATGAAATAATGGGAATTTATATAAGTTCCATATTTTCTGTTTTTGTTTTGATTTTATTACTTGAAATTACCTGACGGAAATTGTATTTAAAAATTGTCAGTAACATATTTTAAAGCAACAGGTGGGGTGGAATAATGTTGGTAGTACAAAGGCTTCTGAATAGTTTTGCCCACAGACATCCCAAAAGCCAGCAAAACCCAAAATATCAAATACGTCTAAGTTTGGAGATGATATTCGCATTTCCATATCATTGTAAAAAGCGTTTAACTTCACGCAGAAGTAATACACTCATCTCATTAATTATAGCAAAAACATTTTATCCATATCTTATTACGCATAAATAGTATCAACAGCTACGTTTAACTTTAGCAATGTTTACTTTTATTCTGTTTGATTCACCGTTCTATCAAAACTCATACGCTGTAGAGTAAAAACACAAAGAGGTCTCACTGCGTTGCGGAAGAGAAAAAATGAGCGATAATCGAAACACACTCTCTCCGGTATTTTTGAGGAGTGCGAATGACACGCACATTTCGACTGCACTGAGGAGTATGCCAGCCCTGGCCACCGCACCAAATGTATCATGTACAAGACGTTAATAAGACCGGTAGTCCTCTACGGACATGAAACATGGACAATGCTCGAGGAGGACTTGCAAGCACTCGGAGTATTCGAGAGACGGGTGCTTAGGACCATCTTTGGCGGTGTACAAGAAGACGGTGTGTGGCGGCGAAGAATGAACCATGAGCTCGCCCAGCTCAACGGCGAACCCAGTATCCAGAAGGTAGCTAAAGCCAGAAGGGTACGATGGGCAGGGCATGTAGCAAGAATGGGCAGGTACGAGACGACGTGGAGCGCAGTGAGCGAGATGGGCAGACCAGGTGCAGAACAACTTGGCGAGCGTGGGGCGTATTCGAGGTTGGAGAGATGCGGCCTCGAACCGTGTATTGTGGCGTCAAATCGTTGATTCAGTGTTATCTGTTTAGATGTAGACTAAATAAATGAAAATGAAATGAAGGTAGTTTTTTAGCTGAAGAATACTATTTTTGGTCATATAAGCGCTTTACCCACCTGACATGTTTGTGGGATAACTAAAAGTACTAGTTAACATAAGCCTAAAGTTAAAGTATGAACGACTGTTCGAAAGTTCAACATCGATATGTTGAAGGTCAGCTTGGTGATGTTACTATACATAAAGCTGATTGGATTAATTGTACGGAATAACATATTTAGATTATTACTGCAATCTATAATGTTGATCGAGAGATCAATATCATAGCACTAGGCCCAAATTTAAGTTAACATTTAAATCATACTCCGGCTATTTGGGGCCACACAGCACCCAGATGTGCAGATGCAAAATTTACTTAACGATCTTCTACTCAAAAGTCAAAACTGCAAGATTCTAGTGACTATCTAACGCATTTAAATATGTTTTAAAAATGGGCGTGGGACAAATGGTTGTGTAAAATTACTCAATTGCATGTGAATTAATGGTGAACGCAACCATATGGAAAATCATAAGGAATTTTGCTCAATCTTTTCTTTGTTGCTCGACAATAAATAACTAACATGGAAATGTAATGGTGATATCCGTTCGGAAATGCGTTTTGCAATATTCCGGGTATTCAAAATAAGCTGACAGATAGTGTAATGTGATGAATTCGCTAATTCTTGGAGGCGATCCAATGGTTGTGAGTAAGGCATCGATTTTTGGATAAAATTCGGATGGCTCTCAGAGCTGTCTTCTGTGCTGCGAGCAGATCGATGGGCAATGTTCCAGTCTCGGTTTTTACAGGACTTATAATATAAACTCCAAAGTCGTAGCTGACCATTTTGTAATAAGCGGGGTGAATATCTCCATGGTAGTTGAAGCTCCTCTTTCCCTAATTGAATTTCGATTGTCGATTTTGCGGTAACGACGGCGAATTAAATACATCCATTTACCCAACCCACCGTTTGTTCATTTCAAAGTGATCAAGGTTTCCTGGCGAACTAATGAGAAAAAATCATGGAAGGTGAATTTTCGATCGTAAATATGTATCACGCATCTTAGCAAAAAAGTCCGATTTTTATTTCCTCGAATTAACCAATAATAAGGAACCCAAGTCATGGTGTAAGACCGTTTTGATAAAGCACTCGAAGCTTTCCGTATCCCATTCAAAAAAACACTTTGAGTGCTTAACCAGTAGAATGGGCGCAGTTGTATGGAAAAACGCAAACTTCGTCCGATCAAGTGAGATTAAGGTTTTTCTGAATCGTTTTGGGACCCCAATCAACTGTGCAAAGTATGGGCTCGATTGGTTGCAGCCTCGCATGCCGCATCGCGTTTTAAATTTACATGGAGATTAGTATGGGAAAACGTACTTTTTTACATTTTTTCTCTTAGCGGCTTCAATTTATCATCAATCACGAGACTCAATACGTTAGTATCTAGTCTGGAAGATGCTGAAAGACTTTGCCGAAGAAGGTACGTAGCTGGAAGGTCTACAAAAAATGTTATTACGTTTCGAAAATTGATTGTGTAAACCATATGCAAAAAATCAATGTTTCTGCCTGCACTACCGTACAACCTATGGTTCTTGAAGGGCAAAACTACCCTAGTAGCACAGTTCGGATCGATTTAGTTGCAGTAACTCCAATGTGACTGGATTCGGTCGCATATGAGTCATAGTAACTAGTATGTAACATGTGTGCTACTCGGGTAATGTGACCATACGTCCCGCGTTTCGCGGGACAGTCCCGCATTTTCACTATTTGCTTCGCGCTGAAAAGCGTCCCGCGAAACGTCCCGCATTCAGCTTATTTCTAGATAATGTCCCACGAAATACAGAAAAATAGAATACATTTTTAGTCATTGCTTAGTATTTTAAAAGAAATTATTAGATTTTTAAAATTTATAATTTTGACTAATACTAAGTTTTATAAGACAATCGTATGGATCATAGAAATCAAGAATAAAATGTTCTGTGACTCAGACTACATTATTTCTATTGTTTGTTTTACCATGGGAATCTTGTGAGAAGATTTTGCCTCTATGTATTTCCTGCTGCGTAATTGCTTGTATTTCGACACGGAACATCTAAAATATCACTCCATTTAAATGCCATGCGGAGCAACATCTTGTGGAAAATCTACTCCAGTTAGAAGATGGCCTTTACTGTGTTGATATTGGATATCGATAACAGTGTTAGGAAAAACTCAAATTCTTAAATCTCATCCAAAGTTCAAATCAAGTGCGAGTCTAACACCACCCGACTCATGGCAAAGAGAATCGTTCATGATTCGACTTGTGGTTTGAATCATTGCTTGATTTCGACGTATCATTCTCCGTTGAATTAATCGAATTTACTTTCTTTGCTTAAAACATTGGAAAATAAATCCATAAGTAACATAAAATACGCTTCTATTGGGTTTTGGTTCTTTTTGAAGCGAAATCCTTTTTGGCGATTAAGCGGAACGATGCGATTCTGCATGCAAAACTCAAGCACGATGCTGTCCCTGCAAGCGATCTGAAATGGGACGAAATTTTAATTCTATTCAGTCTCACCTGTTTGGAAATAAATTGGAACAATAACCGTGGACCTGATTCCTGAAGGCGAAAGCTTCAACCAGAATAGACTTTTAGAAAAATATGATCTAATTAATTATAAACACAGTATCTACTTTTGTTAGGTATTTTAGAAATAGTTATTAAGGTTATTCAGGAAATAATTTTCGAGATTCGATATCATTGCTTCTATCGCTACAAAAAAAATCTAACAAAATTCTGTACACTGGACGATCAACAGCTGAAATTCATTTAATTGCAACGCTTTTTAACTGCAATTCGATAGTTGCAACAGTTTTATAATTATCGGATAGGTAATCGCTAAACTTTAAAATTATACGAAACTCCATGGCAGCTACATTGAGCTGCAAAATCAACGTTTGAAGAAAGCTTTGACTTCTAAAATGAGTAGCCGTTTATCAAACAGTTAGCAAACTAAGCCTTGTCTTGTCTTGTCTTAGCACATGAACACTGCACAGCCAGTATAAAACAGTTAGCAAACTAAGCATTGCTAACAAACAAAAATTGAAAGATTTGACTGAAGCGTATTACTAAAACGTATTAAACTATGAACTTTTTTTGTCCCGCGTTCACACAAAATTTATCTGGTCACATTAGGCAAAACCCATCTTCCTTCTCGTCGGATTTTTTTCTTTGTGAAATGATTCCGAATAGCTCCCATTAGCTCTAAACCCCTATAAGATCTATTATTTTGAAATAACACTCAATTAAATTATTGGTCTACGTAGTACGGCAGTGCTGGCAGAATAAACGATTTTTTGCATATGGTTTGAACACTCAATGTTCTAAGCGTTATAACTTTTTTCGTGGACGTTTCAGCAACGTGCCTTCTTCAGCAAAGTTTTTTGGCATCCTTTGCGTAATACTTTAACGCAATGTGCCACTTGGTTTACGATGAACTGAAGCCTCTAATAGTAGAAATGCAAAAATATACGTTCTCCCATACTAATTTCCATCCAACTTCAAACGCGATGCGGAAAGCGAGGAAGCAACCAATCGGTCCCAAATTCTGCACAGTTGTTCAGGACCCAGAATGGCTTCGAAAAACCATTGATTTGAAAAAATGACCATGACGCCCCACTCTATTAACCAGTTTCATTGACCGAACAACCTCCAGGGAACTTAAACTGTTCAGTGAGAAGAACTCTACTAATAAGAAAAATCACTCTTTAAACTGTCGGTGAAGATTCTTCATGCACAGTTGTAGGGAACTGTAAGAGTCTAAAAAGCCCCGCACATAGTATACGATTGCGTTGCGTTTCACACAATTATCACGGGAAAACTGTCAAACGTAACGCAAACGTATCCTATGTGCGGGGCTCTTAAGAAATTAGCACGATTGGTGTCAATCGCGGATGGGCTTACCTCCAGCGTTAGGTTCCGTTATGACTCAAATACCGAACATGACTCATATTACGAGAACTGGCGTTTAGCGCCCTAAAACTGAAGCTCTAATCGGTTTTCTGTACCCAGGAACAAGGTAACAAACGAATTCAATATCCCGTGGAAAGAATTACACTTGTGAAGCAAAAATTACTATTTAATTGCGAGTAGAATCCATGTTTGGGATTTGAGTCAAAACAGTGCAGTACCAATGGTAAGCACTTATAAAACGAGCTTGGGGGTTTCGTTCGAGCAGCTCCTCATAGTTTTTAATGTCCAATGTGTTGAGAATCTCTCAACGGAGCGATTATTCCGCGCAACGATCTGTCAGAGGCATTCCTTCCGCAATAAGTACTTCCTGGCTAATCGTATGAGTCGAATTCATACAAGCCACATTCACAGCTCTGTCGCATTGCTGCTGCGGTTGAGTACAGTCCGAAAAATATGTGGTAGTACGTGGTAACAGCCATTTGCGGCTAATAAGAGAGTGAGTAATCTCGGGGCTATTCTTGAAAATAGGTTTGAAACACTATGTTAGAAATACCGAAAGGTAGTTTTGTCCCGGGATGCATTACCCCAGTTTTCCCTACTCATGAAAATCGTTTCAACTAAGAAATTGAAGAGGTATTTGCCTTTCTCTGATACATAATTGCCAGCAGAGAGGCGTTATGTCTCCACGAGTTTTCCAGCAACAGAAGTTCTTGGGTTTTTTGGGATGTGAATATTGTCAACATTATCGAGATTTTCGGCAGTAAAAGGATGGCATCTGCTAGTTATGTCTTTAAACTAGGTAATAATGTAAAAATACTTATGAGAACCGTTACGGATGAATGTTTGCATTAACATCCACTTAGCTAGATTGTTTTTCCGGTTCGGCTGCAAATAGTTTTACTAATATTGTTTTACATAAAGCTTTTATATGTGTGGTCTTTTGGCATTCCTAAACTTTAGTAGGATTTTGGAAGCCCTTTTACCAATATCAAAAATGAATTGAAGGCAATTTTCTTAATTTGAAATCAGTAGTAGGTAATTTTAAATTCGTGATTCCCAAATTGTGACAACCTGTTTCAAGTTATAGAAACTTGCTATCATCATCTTTAAAAATAAACAAGCTACCACATAAAATGATCCTTACTAATAATGGCATAATTAGTAGCACATGACTAAACGAAAACGACGACATAAGCAGCACAGAGCCACAGTGTGACTCAATCTTCACAGTATCCTAATAGTTCTTGCATTCCGTTTGAAAAGTTGCCGCGAAGTTTATTTTTGCCACGAGTACTTTCGTGCACTTGTTACAGCACTTACAACACTCGCGTGGAAAGACATCAACCGTAAAGTTTGCTACTCGCTTGCCGTCATATCTACTTTGGATAGACGGAGGGATCCTTCGTTGGTGTGGCTGAGTGGAAGAGTGAAGCCTAATTGAAAAATGAGCTTCAAGGTGGAAACTTCTAGAAAGATATTAAAAGAGGACGCTAACGGTGCTAATTCTGAGAAGTTGCATGTTAAGTAGATAATGTGTTTTGTTGCTTACTTATGAGTAGAAAACGACATTTGTCACTCGTTGCATAAATAGCTGGCAGGTAATTAGGGATCTGCTTTAACTTCGCATTCCTTGTCCCATGTTGGGTATGGTCGGTTTACCTTAGCGGGTTCATCGCTTCCAATGATGATTGTGCTATTCGCTATTGCATTCGATATTTGCTATTCGCTATCGCATTCGATATTTGCAATTGATATCCAGCAGGGTTTGCAGAAATCGCTCTCAATAGATAACGAACAACTGTTCCGAATCATAACAAGCCATGATAACAAATTTATCAAGCAAGTGCGAAAAATAGAATCGGATAGGAAGCCCCCACAGAAAAATGGTGATTCTCGCTTTATTTTCGCTCATTTCGTGTTGGTTACTGCACAGCTGGATAGAACAAGTTGAAATGCATCATCAGAGCTAGTGCTCCCCGCATTTGGAGCTTTCTAAAAGAAATTTATCATGGGGTACAGCCGGTATAGCCTCCCGAACCAGTTCTCTATCATGACAGCTTGCGAAAAAAGTCTCTCGCGGTATGCTATAGCACCTATCAGAGTCTATTATACAGTCACTCTCAAAATTGAGCGTACACCATGGATTAGATGAATATATTCGAAAATTCCAAAGGAAATTTAATTGTTGGCTCGGTTGTTTTTAATGCATTTCAATATTCATCCCTTCCTTCAATGTATGCGTACATAAAATGGTTGAAATTTTTTCACTAAAGTTCAGTTTTTTGAAAATGATCTCAAAATACGCCTATTAGATGTTACAAAATTGAGCGTACAGCGAATGTTTTTTATAAAGTTTCTTATTATAAACATGATTAATGTATTTTAATATTGTTTTTTCATGATTATATTTATAATAATAAACATCCGCTACTTAAACATTCAATGTTTTGAAATTAAACCATGTTTTGGTCGAAATGGCGAACAAGTGAGAGGTAAGAACATTGCTATTTAACAATTCAATGCTGCTAGGGAAAATAGATGCTTTAAGATATGGATTTCACCGGCATCGTATCTTATATATGATAGATAAGCGAAATCGAGCGAGACATACGATAAATTTGGGAAAATTCAGTCGGTAAATGATGAAAACAGATGTAAACATACAGAGAAAACGACAAATGTTAGGAATTACATAATTCAAATTTAGTATGTCTTTAACTGAAATTTGTTTTAAAGCTTGATTTTTGTCTCAGGTCTTTCATTAAGAGTAATATTATTGAATCCAATCATAAACAGTCAAATTCTAAAAGTACAAGGTACATGTTAAGGTACCGAACATAAAAACAGCTTTTCAACCCCGTAGAGCAATTCTGATTGAATATTGAAAAGATAGCTTTAAATCGTAATTTCATAATTAAATTTGGATTAAACTCCACGATCTGTTACCATAAGGGATACAATTGGATGATTTCCATGTGGAGAGAAAAAATAAACTTTTTTAAAAGTTCGACAGCTTATTTAATGATACCTTGATGAATTTAAATGATTCAACCAAATTTGTTCCTACGGTGACTGAGTCTTCAAATATAAAATGACGTCTTATAATGTATCCGTGTTCTGCTCTTTTATTAATATTATTATTAATGAGTGTCCTGAGCTTATAAGCTACCTATACATTGACTTTTAAATAAAGTTATACTTAATTTGAAATATGCCATTCCCAACATTTGTCGTTTTCGCTGTATGTTTACATCTGTTTTCATCATTTACCGACTGAATTTTCCCAAATTTATCGTATGTCTCGTTCAATTTTAATAATCTATCATATATAAGACACGATGCCGGAGAAATCCATATCTTAAAGCATCTATTTGGCCCAGCAGCATTGAATTGTTAAATAGCATTGTTAATACATCTTACTTGTTCGCCATTTTGATTAAAACATGGTTTTATTTCTAAACATTGAATGTTTAAGTAGCGGATGTTTATTATTATAAATATAATCATGAAAAAACAATATTAAAATACATTAATCGTGTTTATAATAAGAAATTTTATAGAAAAAAAATCGCTGTACGCTCAATTTTGTAACATCTAATAGGCGTATTTTGAGATCATTTTCCAATAAATGAACTTTAGAGAAAAAATTTCAACGATTTTATGTACGCATACATTGAAGGAAGGGATGAATATTGAAATGCATTAAAAACATCCGAGCCAACAATTAATTTTCCTTTGGAATTTTCGAATATATTCATCTAATCCATGGTGTACGCTCAATTTTGAGAGTGACTGTATATAGAGTTGCGCAAAGAGTGAAGCCAAATCTACCTATTGAACTGTCAAACCGTCTACCTATCGAGCAAAGTAAACAAATACTTGATGGTAAGGCGGAAGTATTGTTATCGCCTAATGATTATTATGGCGAATTAAAACTCATGAATTGAAATGTATTAGATTTGTTCTAGAAACAGCTTCAAAAAACTTCAGTACACTCCCCACTAAAGTTGCAACAAGAAACTCACGTGTTTGCACTCTGTAGGTGACTTTGGTTATCGAATTAAAAATCTTTAGAAGTGATCACTCCCGTGAAGTCACTTGAAGGGTTGAACAAAAATGAAAGTTTTCAACATAATAACAAGAGCATCATTCAGAATAAGAGTAAGAAGATCCTCTTTGCGCAACTCTATATAATAGACTCTGATAGCACCTATCAGAGTCTATTATATATAGAGTTGCGCAAAGAGTGAAGCCAAATCTACCTATTGAACTGTCAAACCGTCTACCTATCGAGCAAAGTAAACAAATGCTTGTTGGTAAGGCGGAAGTATTGTTATCGCCTAATGATTATTATGGCGAATTAAAACGCATGAATTGGAATATATTAGATTGGTTCTAGAAACAGCTTCAAAAATACTTTAATACACCCCCAATAAAGTAGCAACAAAAAACTAACGTCTTTGAACTCTGTGGGTGGCTTGGTTATCGAATTAAAAAGCTTTAGAAGTGAACACTCCCGTGAAGTCACTTGAAGGGTTGAACAAAATTGAAAGTTGCCAACATAATAACAAGAGCATCATTCAGAATAAGTGTAAGAAGATCCTCTTTGCGCAACTCTATATAATAGACTCTGGCACCTATATGTACACATGTTGAGATGATAAGTGAGAGACTTGTTCATTCTCTTTAGGATTCATTTGACCCGAATGGGAAACAAATACAAGCTTATTTTGCGAGCCTAAGGGATGACCTCTAAATAGCGGGAATGGAAATAGTGGCTCGGGAAAAAAAACTATAAAGAGGTACAGTTCAATCTGATATATGTTATATAAAGAGTTGACCTTAGTCTTCAAGCTTAGATTTATGAACCATAGCATATGCACCGTAGTCTGCCGTACGGCGTAGCTTTATCTTGCAGATTCCTAGACCTAAAATTCTTTAACAGTTTTTGAAACATAATTGCGTGCTTAAAATTGTCCATCGTTTACTTTTCCCACGATCTTTGTTTACTTGAAAGAATTGTATTGCAGAGTACTTCCTGTTTTGATGTGGGCAACAATTTCCTGAATATTCTAAGGTTTCATACATTTAAGGTAATATTTCTCTGAAAGCATTAGTGTTCTCATAGAAAAGTATTGAAGTATTGAAATTTCCGTTTTTAAGTGGCCACCCATCATAATCTAAAAATCGCCATCGCATATAAATCTAAAGGAAACAATCACATGTATCTTTTCAAAATTCGTATGGTTGGTCCCATGGCATAATTCATAAAATAGCGTTATTAATGATCTCTATAATCGACTTGATATAACCTATAAATCATAAAAAATAAATGGAGCAGCAAATAAAGTGATTACTATCAGATATATCAACAAAACATCTCAAACCCATACTAGATCCTGAGAAATGTTAGCCATATAAATTATAGAGGGTTGAGGCTTATGTTGCTCTTTCCATTTCGGTTACAATAAAATAAATAAATGACTATAAGCAAGCCGAAGGAAGATGATTCAAATGTGAAAGAGTAATCATTTACAGATATCTAGATGGAAAAACTGCGTAAGCTTTTGTTTTCATATTTTCAATAGTGAAATTTTGCAAAAACATATTTCGCATCTATTTCTCATTCAAGCAAACTATTTGGCCTGAATTTCAGTGAAACGCTCTCTATGAACCGATCTTCAAACAGCACACCCATCGAACAAAGCAATCGTTTAAATCGAGCTCAAATTGAAGTGGAAATCGATGTTCAAGCCCCAACAGCAACTGTGAGGCCGAGGTATGAAAAATGCTACGTCCCTTCCATTTTGCGCCACTTGTGCTGGCAAAATTGATGGAGATGACACACGGTGCGTAACCTCACCCACTACTTCGTTCTGGGGCTCATGATGATGAACTCTCGCCAGTGTTTCATGCTGCGAGGCGGAAGGAAGTGTATCCAATCTTCCGCTTTGCTTTTACTATCGGATTAAGTCACACGGGGGTGTTTGAACGAAAGCGTTGATGGAAATTAATTGCACGCATGAATAGTATGAAACATACACAAATAATATTTGTTCTGGTTAACAAAATAATTATTATTAACACACTACTATCATTGGTAGTTCACCGTACATAAATAAATTTAATGTAATTTTCGACACCAAGCACGGTTTTTCAGCACAGATAGAAAAGAAAGGTAAAAATTCTTTTCATAAGTCATATCGATTTAAGTCGATCAGGAAATTCTATTTTGAAATTCTTATCATTAAAAAATATAATAAAAAATGTACACACTATGTGATGAAGTAACATTCTCCATTTAATTATACCATGCATGAAACATTATTACATAAAAATTTAGACTTATTCGACCCATAAAACACCCTTGCGTGTTTCAATTTGATGATGTATCCTGCTAAACACTTTACGTAAGCATTCAATCACTCACCTACACTACACGAGGGGATACATTTTTTTCTCAAACTGTCTGGAAAATATGGGGTTATACGTAGCACTGCGGTAAGATATCCAGCTGGCCATATTGAAAGTGAATGGGTTCGAGTAACGAATTTTCTAAGTAACGGTAAAATGAACTTAAAGTATATCCGGCACAACTGTGAAAGAAAATGGTTCATTCACAAGGATTTGCAACATGGAAGTGTTTAGTTTTGTTGATGTAATGCCAATAAACAAAAGAGGAAGAAGCTCAGGAAAATAAGAAAATAGCTCCCATGCAGAGAAAATCCGATAAATACGTTAATTTGTTTATTCACACGTGAGCCTTGAGCCATTTGCTAAGTAGACTCCTCATAGCCTCGCCATCTAACTGATTGTGATAAAAAATAAAACATTTCGAGCACCTGCTGGAAACTATAGGTACAAGAGAAATTGTGTGCTTTGTCGAACGGAATCCAATGGTTTATAACACTATTGGCCCTGAGCCTTATTCCAAATTTTGTTTTTGAATCTATCCCAAACAGTGTTGAGAAATGTCATTTCGATGCCATGGGACTAATATGTTAATATTTTTTTAATAATTTGAGTAAGAGGTTCATGAATGCCATCAAATTTAAATTATAAAAAAAAAAATATTTACAAGAATACAACCTGTTTTTTAGCTAAAATTTAATAATTCTATTAAACTGGGTATGGAATATGTACGAAAATTATCACCCACAGATCAATGTAACAAAGTTTCGCCAAAAATAATGTTATTACAAAATGGAACTCAACTTCATACCAGTGTTGGTAAAATCAAAGGTAAAATCATTCATAAGACTCAATCATTGAGCGCTCCCGCGCGAACTAACTTCTTTACGAATTTAAAATAATGCATCACGTCTGAGTTTTTCATGCTAAAACGGATCATTTCACTCATTTCCAAAAAAAAATCATTTCGCTCTAAAAAGTGTTTTTAATCAATTTGGGGGCAATTTATTGTTTACACACGCAAGAGTATCCATTGTTCTATGTGTTGAACGTAAATTTACTGTTATTTTACGAGGGAGAACGAAAGAAAACCTACGATGATTCAAATGGATGATTCTCACGCGTGATTTGAATCGTTCATAAGTTTTGAGATTTTGAGTTTTTCTCAACACTGCTTCATACTGAACATGCACCAAAGAAATTACTTGTTGTGTTCGAAGCCAGGCCGTTGTGCCGTTGAAATGTAATGGCAGAGAAGTGCGATAAGGTCGACATTACCTTCGATTGCTTGGAATTTCCAGTCATTGCAAAAAGCACTGATTTTGTTTAAATTTAATTACAGTAAAACCTCCATGAGTCGATGTTCCATGACTCGATATCGACTCATGGAAGCAAATTATGTCATATTAAAAAATATTTTCTGGGTTACTGTGATGGTCCCTTCAATCAGCTTCCCAAGGATTTTCTATTCCACATCTCGATATTTCCAAGAGTCGACGGTCCCTTCAACATCGACTCATGGAGGTTTGACTGTATTTTTTTTAAATTCAGAAACAAAGTACAAAATCCTTTCATGAAGGCTTTTCATGCGAAAATGATCAAAGAGCCCAAGATATTTTCATTTGGTTACCAGAGCTAGAAAAAGGCGTTTTGCACACAATGGCCATTCTAGCCCTCATCTCGCAGTATCAGCCCCCCTTCTCCCTATATCAAACTTTTTGAATGAAACATCTAAAAATTGTGTATGGATGGTCACACTTCACACAACCCTTACACCGCAGAGAAACAGACGTCTCATTAAGAACAAAATGCAATCAAAATCATCATCATAGATGCATTATCGTCCAGTGCTAAATACACTGTGAGTGGCCAAGCGCCAACCAGATGGCGGTAGTGTGCAAACGTCAACACAAGCAAATCCGATGGAAGCGCCATCGGTGGACGATTGACCAACTACAAAAATTGAATCTACTGTTGAAAAGGTAAACGATGGAACATGTATTAAGGTCTGAGGGAAGCTCTCTCGCGGTAGAGGGCTATTTCCATACTAAAATGTCTATAACTCGGAATTGGAAACGAATTTTGCTTATCCCAACTGACAATTTCTTTGGAATTTATCAAGGAATGTTCCTAGACAATTTTGTGGACCTACTATTTCCCAAATATTGAATTAAGCTCTAAATACTAAACTTTTGTACAACTAAAATTTTCGCTTCTCAGTACCTCTCTCCGATGATTTGAAGCATAAAGGAACCGAAATTTACAAAACCCAATGTTTCAACGATCATTTTGATGTAATAAAAAGTATGTGTGACCGCATTAAATTTTGAAGGAAGCTCTTTTTACTTCAACCAAGTTTTACAAATTCCATACAAAAATTACCATTTCGAGAGAGTAGTCAACACCATATTTTCTTGTGGCACATGACAGGAAAGGAGCGACGAGAGCGATAAAAAGTCCGTCAACTTTGTATGTAGCGTGACACTAGAAAAAAGCGTACTCCCATTTTAAGCACGAGGATACCAAATGAATAAATAGAAATCAAATGTAGGAATGGGACGAGATAATTAATTGATGGTAAATAAGACAAGAAGTTGCGTTGCGTTGCGTTGCGTTGCGTTGTAACGGAGTATTTCGTAGATTACATACTGATAGTTGTCATGTATATTCTTTACCTTTCTTACCCCAATTGCTTATGGATTTCCATTTGGGATTCAATGGAAATCCAATTAGGGGTCCAAAATGATAAAACATGAAAGCTATCATTGCCGGCCACGCCCATCTTCTCCGTTACTAGGAAAGGGAAGGAAATGATGATATGACATCTACTTAACGAGAGGCCAGCGACTCACCGACGCCCTCATAGATGTCAAGGAATTGGATGGTGGGTAGGGTATGTGGTTTAGGAGTATCATTATAAGCAAATGATAGAAAATTTGTGGAAATACGTTGGGAGTGACTTTGCTAAGAAATTTATGTCACTCCATTATCCTTGCCGATGATTTTCCTCGGATGGGGCGAAGGTATTAGCCTTGCCCTGGCTAATAGCCTAGGTTTAAGCGCCTTTGCTCGCTCTCTGAAACGAAAAAAGAGCAAAAAGAAATTAAATTCCCCTTCCCCCCTGATATGATAATGATTTTGATCAACAAATGAATTCTAAGTGGATGAATAATTGATCAAACGGCTGCCAACAAGCCTCTATTGTCGTAGCAGAAGCAAACCCGCCTCAATACGACAGGCGGAAGCACAGGTTTGTGATTCAAACGCGATCGACTGTTGTTCAATTTCTTAGGATATCCGGTAACAAATGTGCGCAAAAATTCATACGAAATCTTTTAATTCACAATATCACAAGTCATTCGGAAAGGCGCTTGGTGTGCTTTCGCAGAGCCCTGACCATTTGTGATGGTACTTAGTCTTTAAACAAATTCCTTTCCGGTCAGAAATGTTTAATTTGTTCAATCGATTCTTAATTTTATGTAAGGTCTACCCTCCTAAAGACCCACGTATAATCGAAAGTGTCGGTACAAATCCTTTATTAATAATTATTATCCACGTCTGGAGAAACTGCCCAATGCGCGTGTTGATTAGATAAATATCAAGGGCCCAACATATAATAAATTCCTCAATGTGCTCAGATTTTTTCTTTTTCATACACTTCACATCAATCACAGAATATTCATTTAACTTTTTTCTAAAACTAAGCACTATATTACTCATTTTGTACATAATTTCATTTCAAAATTCTTCACTTTTCTATGTATTTATTTTTCTATATTTATCAAAAAGTCTACAAAAAAATGACAGCGCTTTGCAAAAAATTAACCGTTCGCTGCCGCTGACTGCTACGATCTCGATGGTAAATAAGACAAGAAGTTCCTCCAATAATTCCTACGGAAGTTCCTCAAATAATTCCTCCGGAAGTTCCTCCAGGAAATCCTCCGGAAGTTCTTCCAGGAATTCCTCCGGAAGCTCCTCAAAGAATTCCCCCGGAAATTCTTCCGGGAGCTCCTCCATGAATTGCTCCGGAAGTTCCTCCAGGAGCAATTCCTGGAGCATCGTTTACTTCGGAAGTCCTCCAGGAATTCCTCCGGAAGTTCCTCCAGGAATTCCTCCGGAAGTTCCTCCAGGAATTCCTCCGGAAGTTCCTCCAGGAATTCCTCCAGAAGTTCCTCCAGAAATTCCTCCGGAAGTTCCTCCAGGAATTCCTCCGGAAGTTCCTCCAGGAATTCCTCCGGAAGTTCCTCCAGGAATTCCTCCGGAAGTTCCTCCAGAAACTCCTGCGGAAGTTCCTCCAGGAATTCCTCCGGAAGTTCCTCCAGGAATTCCTCCGGAAGTTCCTCCAGGAATTCCTCCGGAAGTTCCTCCAGGAATTCCTCCGGAAGTTCCTCCAGGAATTCCTCCGGAAGTTCCTCCAGAAATTCCTCCGGAAGTTCCTCCAGAAATTCCTCCGGAAGTTCCTCCAGGAATTCCTCCGGAAGTTCCTCCAGGAATTCCTCCGGAAGTTCCCCCAGGAATTCCTCCGGAAGTTCCTCCAGGAATTCCTCCGGAAGTTCCTCCAGGAATTCCTCCGGAAGTTCCTCCAGAATTCCTCCGGAGGTTCCTCCAGGAATTCCTCCGGAAGTTCCTCCAGGAATTCCTCCGGAAGTTCCTCCAGGAATTCCTCCGGAAGTTCCTCCAGGAATTCCTCCGGAAGCTCCTTCGGAAGTTCCTCCAGGAATTCCTCCGGAAGTTCCTCCAGGAATTCCTCCGGAAGTTCCTCCAGGAATTCTTCCGGAAGTTCCTCCAGGAATTCTTCCGGAAGTTCCACCAGGAATTCCTCCGGAAGTTCCTCCGGAAAGTTGCTCCGGGAATTCCTCCAGAAGTTCCTCCAGGAATTCCTCCGGAAGTTCCTCCAGGAATTCTTCCGGAAGTTCCTCCAGGAAATCCTCCGGAAGTTCCTCCAGGAATTCCATCGGAATTTCCTCCAGGAATTCTTCCGGAAGTTCCTCCAGGAATTCCTCCGGAAGTTCCTCTAGGAATTCCTCCGGAAGTTCCTCTAGGAATTCCTCCGCAAGTTCCTCTAGGAATTCCTCCGCAAGTTCCTCCAGGAATTCCTCCGGAAGTTCCTCCAGGAATTCCTCCGGAAGTTCCTCCAGGAATTCCTCCGGAAGTTCCTCCAGGAATTCCTCCGGAAGTTCCTCCAGGAATTCCTCCGGAAGTCCCTCCAGGAATTCCTCCGGAAGTCCCTCCAGGATTTCCTCGGAAGTTCCTCCAGGAATTCCTCCGGAAGTTCCTCCAGGAATTCCTCCGGAAGTTCCTCCAGGAATTCCTCCGGAAGTTCCTCCAGGAATTCCTCCGGAAGTTCCTCCAGGAATTCCTCCGGAAGTTCCTCCAGGAATTCCTCCGGAAGTTCCTCCAGGAATTCCTCCGGAAGTTCCTTCAGGAATTCCTCCGAAAGTTCCTCCAGGAATTCCTCCGGAAGTTCCTCCAGGAATTCCTCCGGAAGTTCCTCCAGGAATTCCTCCGGAAGTTTCTCCAGGAATTCCTCTGGAAGTTCCTCCAAGAATTCCTCCGGAAGTTCCTCCAGGCATTCTCCAGGAAGTTCCTCCAGGAATTCCTCCGGAAGTTTCTCCAGGAAAGGAATTCCTGGAGGAACTTCCGGTAGAATGCCTGGAGGAACTTCCGGAGGAATTTCTGGAGGAACTTCCGGAGGAACTCCTGGAGGAACTTCTGGAGGAATTCGGTCTGGAGGTGATTGGTCGGCGCTGCTGTTGTTCTCTCGCCGAACCACTGCATGAGTGATAAATTTCTTCCCCATTGTTGCCAATTCCTTTTGTTCTCCGTTTACGGCAAATTCTGAAGCAATTGTAAACTGCATAATGATGAAATAATTTTGGCGACACTGACAGCGTCATTCTGGCGGACTGAATTTGGCATTTTTCTCTCTCAGGAGTGCTACCACGTGCTTTTTTAACGGAAAACCCTTCCCTCAGACCTTAAGTAAGACGTCTGTTTCTCTGTGCTTACACTATAGGATTTCAGGCGGTCATTAATCAAAAAACTATTAATTTCGACTGTAGTTTAATGCTTCGAAGATGGCTTTTCAGTCTTGACAAAATCAAAACACTGTTATTTAATCTTGTCCAACGTTTCGGTCCGTTTGAGACCTTCCTCATGGACTCATATCTTACAGGTTTATCCTCAACTGTGGTTCTGCTGAACCATTGATTGTCATGAGGTCAGGATTTTCTCACATAAACGAGAACGCGGAGTATTAATCAAAAAAGTCATGTCTCCCAACTCATTTCTAAACATTTTTTTTTATTTTACAATGTTGTGAATTTGTGCATTATGTGGAAGATATTGATTTGGAAAATGTATTGGAGGTAACCACTTTCCCTTCGATGGGACTCGAACCTATGACCCTACAGTACGCTGGACTGGTGCTTTAACCAACCAAGCTACGAGGACCCCCGTCGGCCTTCGCAACCTAGCGGCTACTGAATGAGCTCGAGATTCCCAAATTGGACGCATAGTCAAATCACTCGCAATCACTCGCAAGCCAACATTTCCACATGTGTATGGTACACTTTCACATTAGAGGAGCGTGAGTATTTAGAATGTCTGGCGGCTATACACATTCTTCATCAGCAACTGTACTGATCAAGTGAGGTTGTGTAAGCTATTTGCCAGTTGCAAGAAAAACTATTCAAATTGGAAAGCAGATTCATTTGTAGATGGAAGGAAGCATCTCGATGTACGCAAAGGTTTGAGTATGTCAATCGCGAATGGTTGCAAACCAAGTTTGATAGTGACGAGTTCATTCAAGAAGAAAAAAAATGTTGCTACATGTTCTACAACGTATTAAAAACGCGAACGACCGGGTAAGCCTTTTATGAAATTTAATGATAGAAGTAAGCGTCGTATAATTGACAAGTAATGTTTAAGGTGGTTATACAACAAAGCCACAAATCGGCCATCTTGGAAACCACGTGCTTTTTCTAGTGATTTTTCAAGAGCACGAATTGAGAGAACAACAACGCCCATGAGGATGAAACATCCGTAGATCGTTTGATTACTCATGCTAAGCAATCGACTTTAATTTCACCATTGAGCATGAGCATGAGCATGAGCATGATTGACCGCCCACGGTTGCTACTCCGTTATTGCCAGGTCAGCTGTAATTACACAGAGAACCAACAGATGAAGTTTGGGATAACATCATCTTCAATGTGTAAGAACTGGTGACCCAAAAATAAGCAATACCAGCGCCGGCCGTGTCCGAATGCAGGTCAATTGAGGAATAGGAAGGAAATTGTTGACGTGATACTCGCTTTGATAGAAGCCGACGAGTCATCTGCACTTCCACGAGAAATCACTGGGATGTTGGATATATGGGGTAGGGCGTGTAGCAGGGTTCGTTTTGGTAAACGGTCTGCTGTGTATAGCGTGTAGTTTGATTTAAAACAAAAACAATCGAATTTACTCTCCCGCACAATGCAGAACAAAATTTCGGTGACCAGCCGATCGTTTTGCTTTCCGCACAAAGCAAAACTAAATTTCGACGACCGGCCGATCGCTCTGCTTACTGGAGAAACACGACTGGACAAGAAACAAATTATCACTTTCTGGTTAATTTACTCACTCGCACAATGCAGAACACAATTTCGGTGACCAGCCGATCGTTTTGCTTTCCGCACAAAGCAAAACTAAATTTCGACGACCTCAATCGACTTTAATTTCACCATTGTACAAAAAGTATTACGCTGGACTTGAACTTTTGATAATAGGAGTATAAAACCAAACCGTGTGGTGAATTTGAAATTCACCACATGGCTTGATTGTTTAAGGTGATTATAGAATGAAGCCCGTGGTGAATTTCAAATTCACCACACGTTTATCTACATACATTTCCAAAACCCCAAATCTGGCGTAATAGTTTTCGTACAGTGCCGAAACTCAATTTATGATTGTTCAGCAAAACTAAGCAAATGATCTTCCATTATTTCAGCCCCTTACGCGTTATGGTTCTTTCATCTCGTGCTCTTGAAAAAAAATATTGGAAAAGCACGTGTTTTACAAAATGGCCGATTTCTGGCTTCATTCTATAATCACCTTAATCACCTTAAATCCCAATGTAGATACAGTGAAAAAGGCATTATTGCTTATTGCGCAGTTCACACTCAATTGGACTACACAGTTTGAAACAGCAACCTGCACAAGTGTGATTCACAAGTGTGATCTGTCAAAATTTTGTTGATCGCTTGACAGGTTGAAACGTCAGCCCTTTGTTATGGTTCAAATTCAATTAGCTTTGCTTGATTTTTGTTCTGATTCCTGCACACAGTAGTTAGGAATGGCCAACGGAAACGTTATTTTACGAAATGTTCAACATAAGAGAGCTTCGGCAAATACCAAGTTTCATTGCCTTTACGGCTATTATTTTCTCGGCCTCAAAAGAGCACAGCTGGCAATTATTTACCGAAAAAGCAAAACGACTATCAGCAATTGGATTTCTGCTTATGAAGAAAACGGATTAGTGGCCCCCAAGCAGCGACAGCAGATAAACCGAAAATTTTCCGCTGAACAGCGACAATGGATTCTTGGACTCTATCAGAAGAACCCAGTGCTATATCTGGATGAATGTCGAGACCTGTTCCACTGCCAGTTTAGCAAAAGAATAAGCGCAGCAACGGTTTGCAGAATCCTTCATGCGGAAGGACTGACCTGGAAGGCGTTGGAACGTAAGGCGATACAGATAAAGGAAGAGGAGATACTGCGATTTTGTTCCGAAATGAATTCCTTTGATTGGGATATTTATATGCTTGTATTTCTGGATGAAGTATCCTTGGACAACAAGGGTGTTTTAAGGAAACGGGTATATGGAGTGAAAGGAAAAAGATTAATTTTTAGAGGTGAGTTCGTAAGGCGTCCAAGAGCATCATTTTTATGTTTCCTCGGTCTCCAAGGAGTTCTTGACAGCTTTGAAACTGCGGGAACATTTACGCGGAGAATATTTTTTGAATGTTGCCGCGAATTTGCTCTCCATAACGATAGAGTTCACCGTTATCCCGGATTCAACTCAGTTTGGATCATGGATGGCGCACGGATCCACTGTGATCCAAATATAATATTATATTTGCGATCGATTGGGATTATTCCTGTATTTTTACCTCCCTATTGTCCGTTTTTTAATCCTGTGGAGTTAATTTTTGGTATGGCAAAATCCCGGATCAGAAAAATCTACCCTGAAAATTACAACGCCAATATGTCTCACCTTGCATTGGAAACATTCATGGGCTTGCGACACTATGACTGTACGAGTTTATACAAAAAATGTGGTTATTCTTCTGGTGGATCATTCGATCCGTCAGGTGGAATGTGGAAAAGTTCCATTACCCTGAACATGGATGACGCAGATGCCAACACAAATCCACAAACAGAGTAATTTCAGATATTTTTGTTTTCCATCAATTACCTATTCAGAATAAATAATTATCAATTGCGAATCGTTTTTTATTGAAATAAAATCTTATCCAATACATTAAGCTCGATCACAAATGGTCAACATCATCCATATCCGAGACATTCTCAGCTAAAGAACGGCTAATATCATCTTCCTCTGGTTTAATGGAATCCTGCATGGCTGTAACAATACCAGTGTTGGTCGAGCATCTGACTTGTAGCGCTTGAATCCGGTGCTTGATACGTCCACCTAAGGTTAGGAGTTCGTTTACCTCATTCTCCAACGTTGAAAGGTCTGTTGTGAACGCTTCATTGATAGTCTTAGCAACCGACAGCCCACTGCGAGCGCTTTCCAACTGCACTGCCTCCGAGATAGGAACCGATCGAAAAAATTTGATGATTGAATACGGCGGTAGTTCATTCATCCGACGCTCACGTTCGTGTGCAGGAACAGAGTGTATATAGTATTAGAATATCAAACACGATTTTCTGTTGGTTCTCAGAGTATATTGTTCATTAGTTTCCATCGTCATATTACATTAACAAGTTATTCTACATTATTGATATATAAACATAATTCATTATTCAACTAGTATATTCCAGTGACTCTGGCAACACTTCTACCAATTCTGGTTTGTTTTGATTACTCATAAACATTTGTAGTGCAATCCAATATTGCTAGTGATGTTGCATGCAAGTCCAGGGTGGAATAATATTCTGACGTTTATTTGACAAGACGTCATTCAGTCTGTTATCCAAATTGTTTGTTGTGATCGCATATTCCGCGACGATCGCGATCACCTCGCGAAAAGTTTATTTCGTTTTATCCGCCGGGATTTTCGCGTATTTTAACACTTCCCCGCAATTTGGATGTTGAGACGTCCCAATAATCTTCGATGTGCGTCTCTCGGGAGGCCCTTGGTGAATGCATCAGCCGGTTGATCCTCGGAACGGATGAATTTTAGTTGTAATCTTCCTTCCTTGATGTGATCCCGTATAAACATGTATTTGATGTCCAGATGTTTCATTCGTTGGTGTGATCGAGGTTCCTCCGCGATACTAATACATGGAACATTATCTTCCATAATAATGAATGGAATGCTACCCACATCCAATTCTTTGAGGAATTTCACAAGCCATATTCCTTCAGTTACAGCTGTGCAAAGTGCAATAAGTTCTGCTTCGGATGTTGACAAACTGACCGTTTGTTGTCGTTTCGTTGACCATGAAACTAAGCTTCCAAAAATTTCGAAAGCATATCCTGAAACCGATTTTCTATCATCAGGATCATTAGCGAAATCTGCATCCGCATATCCCTTGACAATGTGTGTAAGGTCTCTTCTCATATTTTATCATTGTATCCGTAGTCCCTTTCAGGTATCTAAGAATACGTTTCAAACCAACCCAATGAGCATCAGTCGCACAACTCTGATATTTACTTAGCGTATTGACTGCCGCGCTAATGTCAGGTCGAGACGTTAGTGTTAAATATTGCAAACACCCAAGCAGTTCCTTGTAGGGATGAGCAGTTTCTTGCTGATTTGTTTTAGACCATTTTACATTTGAATCGAGTGGTGTCCCCACAGGTTTACAATCAATCATACCGAAACGTTTCAAAATCTTCTCAACGTATCTTGATTGTGATATTTCTATCGTTTGGTTGTCAAAATCTCTTTTAATTTCCATTTCGAGAAAATATTTGACCTCATCAAGGTCCTTCATTTGGAATAGCCTTCCAAGTTCTTCTTTTATCCAATCCAAATTTTCCTGATCGTTGGATAATATCAGTATGTCATCCACATACAAAAGCAAAATAATTCCTTTTGCTTTGGATCTATATACACAACAATCACTTTTAAGGGGAGAAAATCCCAATTCTTTGACTGCATCGTCAAACTTCTTATTCCAATTTCTGCTTGCTTGTTTCAATCCATACAAGCTTTTATGCAAACGAACAGTCTTCGCTTTACCATTTTCGTCTGCTGGAAGTTTCATAAAAATATCTTCATCTAGATCACCGTACAAAAATGCCGTTTTTACATCCATTTGGTGAACAAGCATTTTGTATTCATTTGCAAGAGCCAATAATAATCGGACGCTGTCCATTTTTGCTACTGGTGCAAATGTTTCACTGTAGTCAAACCCTGGGCGTTGTGAACATCCCTTTGCTACAAGTCTTGCTTTGTATCTCCCATCTTCTTTCCTTGTGAAGACCCATTTTGATTGTATTGGCTTGATGTTGTTTTTGTAGTTGACCACTTCCCATGTTTTATTATCGTCTAGTGATTTCATTTCATCGTCGATTGCCTCCCGCCAGTGCTCCCAGTCTTCCAGTAGTTTTAATTCAGTGATTGATTGCGGAATGCAACCATCAATAACTGGCGCTATTTTTGCAGAGAAATTATGAAACGTAGTCTGTTTTCTGTTTCTCGTGCTTCGACGTAATTCTAGCTGTTTCTCTGTGGGTTGTTCGTAATTATCTGACTCCGATGTATCATATGCTTGTGCATGATGATCGTTTTCGACGATTTCTGATTCCGATTCTTCGAATATGCCATTATTTTCCACGGAAATCGTTTCTTCAGAATCTTCCGATCCTCTGATGCAATTTCTTCTGGAATTTTGGTTTCCTCGTTGCCATATTTCTCATCGGTATTCTCTTCACAAGTTTCTCTTGTAATTATTTGAGAGAAAACCAAATCATTTGAACCTGCAGACTCACCGATATATGGTGTTTTCGATTCATCAAATACTACATTCCTGGCAATTTCAATTTTCTTCAAAGCGCCATTCCATAGCCTATAGCCATTATTCGCGTAGCCCACGAATATCAATCTTTTAGATTTGGAATTTAATTTTGTTCTCTTTTCTTTTGGAATGAGTTTGTATGCTGTACATCCAAAAACTCTAAGATTTTTAAGTTTGGGAGTTTTCCAAACCATTTTTCATATGGCGTCTTATTTTCTTGTAATGCTACCGTAGGGGACCTGTTTGTAAGGTATGTCGCTACATAAACAGCCTCTCCCACATTTTCTTAGATAACCCACTATCATGAAGCATTGCGCGTACTTTTTCCATCAATGTTCTATTGAAACGCTCGCTTACTCCATTTTGCTGAGGAGTATACGGTACCGTATATATCATCTGAATTCCTTTACTTTTACAGTAATTCTGGAACTCTCTATTTTGATATTCCCCACCGTTATCTGTACGAAATTTAGACAGTTTCTGACCGAAATGTGCTGTACTAAATTCGTAATATTCCTTAAATTTTTCGAAGACTTCATTCTTTGATTTCAGAAGATAAACCACGGCGAAGTGCGTAAAGTCATCGATAAATGTTACCAAATAACGATAACCATCATGAGTTGCTACCTCCATAGATCCACAAACATCGGAATGAACTAGTTCCAATGGTCTAGTAGACCTTGGCAACTGCAAACTATTAAACTTGTTGCTAACTTGCTTCCCTGCAAGGCAACTTTCGCAAACATCTGGCAAACTGCCAACACTTTCTTCACCACAGTCGATACCTTCAACCATGCCATTTCTTACTAATTTCAGCATATTACTTTTGCCTAAATGTCCCAATCGTTTATGCCATGTTTCGACATTTATCTGGTCCTTTCCTACTAATGCTGAGGTTACATTGCCCTCCAACTCCAATTGCAAATAATAAAGACCATTCTCCATTATCCCATGGGCGATAACCTCCCACCATCATGGATTACGACATCCTCATACATAAAAGTAACTTTCTTTCCCATAGAATTCACCCTTCTAACTGAAAGGAGATTCACATCTAGCTCCGGAATAAAAAGCACATTATAGAATTCGAGTTTCTTTATTTTGTTTTCTCCGACAACACTGCTCACTCGTACCTTACCTCTCTTCGTACCCGGAAGAGTTGTTCCTGATTTAGCAGTTGCAATGACGACTGGCTTCTCCAATTCTTCCACATCTTCCAGCATTCGCTCGTCATTCACCATGTGGTCGCTGGCTCCTGAATCGACCACAAATCTCACTTTCCGTGATGTTTCACCGTTGCCGCTGGTTTGAGTCATCAGTGCATGATGGCGACTCTGGTTCTTTCCCTGCCATCGGGGATGTTGACATGCTTGTTGACCATTCCATTGTCCTTTCTTCTTCTTCAACGGGCATTTGTTTTTGTAATGGCCAGTTTCTCCACAGCCAAAGCAAACGTTCACGTGCTTTTTGTTCGACTTCAGTGCGACGTCATCGAACCCTCTGATCCGCCTTCCACCCATTGTTTCACCATCGATCATTTCTGCATCCAAATACATGCGTTTTATCTCACCTAGCGGTTTACGACACAACTCATCGTTTGGTAGCACAGTCAATGCACCCTCCACATGCTTAAATCGGTTTGGCATCGCAATAATTAGAGCATGGATCTTCTCCGCTGGCGTTAGTCCAGCTCGCATTCTTTCCAGCTCTCGAATGATCAGATCGTATTCATCAAACAAACGCTGAAGGCTATCAAAACGTTTATGTTTGAGATTGAATAGACGATCTCGCATCGTGATCATTGCTCCAGTTCCAACTTTCTGGTATGTGCTGACCAACACATCCATCACTTGCTTCGCATAATCTAGGCCAATCAATTGATTTAAAACCTGATTATTCACCATCAGCACTATTTCGTCTAAAGCGTCCATATCTTCTTCCATCCGTTTCTTCATTTTTTCTTTCCTCGCTGCTTCTTCTTCGGGTTTCGCTCCCGGCACCGGTGGGCATATTCTTCTTCCACGGGAGTCCTCAACAGCGTATGCACCAGACGCATCTTATTGAGATGGTGCTCAATCCGCCATTTCCAAGCAGGAAACTCGCTTCGTTCCCGTCGAATACACACGAACGGTCTCCACGATAGAGCGCCGCAACGGACGACGGCCCTCGCTCAAGAGGAATGCGTTCCGTCTTGTTGTTCACTACTGGTTGACCACCAGCTAGTTCCCCATCGGTAACCCCGAGGGCAATATCTTCCTTCTTACCAGGCATCTTCTTCAACTAATCGCTTTAGAATAACTTCACTTGACTCGACTTTCTACCAGTTAACCACTGGGCCCATAACCTATTAGAATATCAAACACGATTTTCTGTTGGTTCTCAGAGTATATTGTTCATTAGTTTCCATCGTCATATTACATTAACAAGTTATTCTACATTATTGATATATAAACATAATTCATTATTCAACTAGTATATTCCAGTGACTCTGGCAACACTTCTACCAATTCTGGTTTGTTTTGATTACTCATAAACATTTGTAGTGCAATCCAATATTGCTAGTGATGTTGCATGCAAGTCCAGGGTGGGGATAATATTCTGACGTTTATTTGACAAGACGTCATTCAGTCTGTTATCCAAATTGTTTGTTGTGATCGCATATTCCGCGACGATCGCGATCACCTCGCGAAAAGTTTATTTCGTTTTATCCGCCGGGATTTTCGCGTATTTTAACATATAGTTCGCCCAAATTTTCCAGGAGCTTGCATGCCCGCTGAAGTGAGCACCATGGATGTCTTGAAGTTGCTTGGCTAATGCAGTTAGAGACTGATTGGTGGGAGCTCCCGCTCGATCACTGCTCTGGAACCGAATCAACTTCTTATCAACTAATTCCCACAGCTGCTTGCACGATACTGCAGTTGAGTACATGTGAACATGTACACGAATTTCCTTAGATCGCCAACTGATCAGTAGCTTGCTGTCGACTTTATCGACATTGACGCGCCTACGATTTACATGGTTTTGCAGGTAAACAAACTTTCCCAAGTCACCAAATGTTGGTTCGGTATTCATCCAACAAGGAACTTGGATTCCGTTGTCCTCTTCGAAGATAACTTCTTGCTTAATAACAGGTCTTACAATTTGCCATACTCCATGCAAAATATCCGCAACGGTATCACCATAAATAATCTCCGATGCAAACTTGGTTCCAGAAGTCTCTCCAACAAATTTGCGCTTGAAAAAAGTTCCACATAATGACAAATTGTTTTGTTTGCCCCGAAGCTTGCTGCATGCTCCGTTTGATTCACCGGTATCTAGGTTTCGAGGGTTGTTCTCCTTCGTACTAGAGTCATCGACATCCAAAGATTCACGAGGTTCGAAAAAAGAACCATCTTCGAGCGCTTCAATGGAAAACTGATCAGAATCGAAATTCTGGTCGTAGTCAATGGGACTGTTGGACAAAATCCCATCGGAGCCTTCCGATCCTTTTCATTGTCGTTCATGGTGCTACAAGTGAAAATGAAATATTTTAGTTACGCAACGAATACATCAGTAGAAAATTAATAATTGCTTACCTGTGATTACTTTCATAAGTTGTCCGCTTGGTGTTGATCACAAATTTATTTATATTTCGATAATAATGGCAATGAAAAACAGACCGAAATTTTCTTGCCTACCGTTAGATGCAGGCTTATTCGTTTACTTGCTTTTTGTTTACACCATCTTTCTTGTGCATGAACGTGAACTGTCATTATATATAGCAGTGTTGCCAGAATGACTGGAATATATTTGAACATAATTATAAACTTATTCATGGGAATATTTTTTTTCATTTTCGAGATATTTTTAGGAAACATTTTATTTTAAATACCGTGTTTATATTATACATGTTGAATATAGATATTTTAGTAGTGAAATTTGATTAAAAAGTACTTGAGCATGAAGTCCAGAAAAAGAAAAAAATCTCTAGTTTTACTGGCAACTATTATCAGCAGTAAAAAGTGTGATTTGCGAATTGTGCTGAGAATCCATGCTTCAAAGAAATCAGCAATACCAGGAGGACAGCGTACATTGCAGGCTCACATGGAGCACACAGCCCAATGAATAATTAAAGTAGGAAATTAAAGTAGGAATTAAAGTTAATCGGAAAAGATGTAGTAGATTATCTAGACTCAAATGCTTTTGAATTTGCAGATTTGATTTTATTAAATTGCTGGGACATAGACGGTTGTACTGGATACTCCCAATATAACCAACCACTACGACGTGTTCTCATCCACATTAACTCCAATTCAATTATTTTCGTTAGCAGATAGATCAAACATATTTTGGCTCAATCAGATGCCCCAAAGTATTAGATTCTGCAGACCTATAATGCTACAGTTCATTGAAGAGAGTTAAGAAATAATTTTCATAATTTAGAACTAATAACGCAAGAAAACGATCAAGAAAGGCAAACTTACATGACGTGTTTCTTCGTGCCTTTAACTTCAATTTGGATAACAAAAAGACGTCAAAAAAAGTTTCACTAACCTATCCTGATGAAGTGCACAATTTTATGTTTGTTGAAGATTCAAAAAGTTATTTATCCTCTGCTACTTTAGAGGATGTCATGGATGTCTTGATAGAGAAGAAGAATGATGATGCATATAACTCGTTGAAAATAATGAAAATAAACCAAAAGTTTTGAGAAAAAAAAATATGTTGCTGTTTTAATTAGGAAATCAGCTATTCGGAACAAAGGATGGGGATATATAAGCCTATACATTTTTTTTAAATAACCTATACACGTAAATGTCATAGAACATTGAATTGTTCCATAAGCAGTGAGTGTCATTTTTGAATGCCTCTTCCTTGTGGTAAATATGATTTATGTATGTTTTGTTATTTTTTTCCTTTTAATGATGCGTTTGGTTACTTTTTTCCACAAAAGAAAGACAAAAAATAATTATTTAAATATTTATTATAAAAAAGTCTACAAGTAGGATAGACGGGAGTGGGCATGCGGGCCTTAAATTTCTTACTTAGTTTATGGACAACCCCCTTTCTTCTCCTTGGAAAAAAATTAAATTGTTCTTCCCAATTTGGTTTGCTTTGTCACATTAATCGAATTATTATCAAAAAATATAGCGTAATTGACGGATGCTCCATAAAAGAGAGCGAGGAGTACTAGAAATGATATTTTCTAGCTATTTTTATTAAATCCAGCTATGTAAAACTATGTTAAAATTACCTTCAAAAGCCACATTTTATTTTTCACTGCTCGCTTGTATGGGGTTCTCCCATAGTGCCTTATGACGATCGCGACCTTTTGCAGTAAGCTATTTTTTTCAGTGATGGAATGATTTCTGGATCTACGATGTGAATTCCGCAATAAGGGTAATCATTCCGTCTGTTGTGTACTTGTGCGCTCCGGAATAGGCTTTAACCAGAGACATTGTTTATAGATAGAGTTCCAATCAAATCGTCAAACGCGATTACGTACGAGCAAAGTAAACAATCACCACCAGTCGGTACGAAATGCGAGATAAGTATTGTAACCAACATTATATGAATTATGAAAAAGCTATCTCTACGACGCTTTGTATTTGAGTTATAATTTTTCAAAGTTGGTCGTGTCTGATAATAACTAAGAATATAATTAGCTTTTCCTTTCCAATCATCGTTTTCAAACTATATAGCTTCAACGTAATGCAATAACTGTATTTTTCCACCAAGTACCATCTGTACACAAGAGGTTTTTGTAACATGACGGGGTAAAACCACTACACTACTACAAGCATTGGATTACGGGAAAGCAGTTTTAACTGGCAGCTACATTCTATCTTAGGAAACAGATACCAGAGACAGACAAATTACCCAATATGTTTCACTTGTGCTTCCGGATCTCTGACTGGCTGTAGTGAGATTAAAACAATGTGGATGCGAGGAGCGTTTCGATTAATAATATTTGTCCTAGATCAGAGATAACCGATTTCCCTTTACACATTTTCAGTAGAGCAAAATATAGAGTACTTAATCTCAAATTACTATTTACAGTATGCTTTTTTTTTATTTATGTAAATTCTGACATTTGCCAGCTCTTCACTACTTGTTATAGATAGTACTATTTCATTTAATCATCAAACATTGATACTTAGCAGATACGTATTTTGACCTTAACAGTAAGCTTGTCTTTAGTAATTCAGTGTCTCTTACTTAACAAAGTAATCCGACTGAAGTCGAGTTACTGTTGATGTTGAAATACGTATCTGTAAAATTATGGCAGTATTATGGTAGGTTCTCAATCGTCATTGTTCGTAACGAAACAGTCATCACAAGGTGAGAAAAAAGGTTTCCCAAATGTTTTTTTTTTTTTCAAGCTTATGCTAACGCTAACTTTTCAAAAATTACTTTTGGATCGAAAATGCTCTTCTAACTAAAAGCATCAGCTCCGTATTACACAATCATTGCAGGCTTAGCGTCAGTTTTCAATCTCGACTAGGAAATGCTTGTAGTCGTTACGAGTTGCACTCATGTACGAGAGTTATGCATTGCATATTCAAATTGGTTACCCTTCTAGAACAAAAATATTCATGGGATATTATTCCTGTCCAACTGCATCCTACATACAGAGGATTGGTTTCTCTTTCGGGCCAGAATTCAAAGTGGTGTCATGACATGTCGATGGCTATCTCATTCGACAGAACCGATACACTCAGCGTTGTGTCTATCAAACGACGCCTAATTACCTTACTGCTTGTCATATGGGTGAAGCTAATCAAAACACATAAAAGTCGACAAATTTAACGCATTAGGAGCCGTCAACGTCCCACACCCATGAGGAAAAACACTTTGCCCTGTTTCCATCCATTCCATCACGGTTGGCGGCATCGTTAGACCTCAGTCCGGGCTCGCCGTGCGTCATGTCGTTCATCCCAGAAGAATGATTTATTACGTATCGAGTTGAAGCGCCATCATTAGTTGAGGATACAGTATCGTGCCAAAGGTATCGTTTGCGGTGGCTAACTTAGCAGAATGAATAGCAGAAATGGGAAAGAAGAGCAACATACTGCGGCATGTCAACCTAACTGCCACATCTGTCATCGTTGCTCATGGGCTATGATGAATATGTGAAGCAAAAGTCGTTTTTGTGTGAAGTGTTTCACGCTCGATATGTTTTCCGATCGCAGACAGATTTTAGTCTTAGACATGCCGTCAATTTGTAGTTGAATCTTTTTTAACTCCGCCATGCACTAAGTAGGAAAGGGCTTCGATAGGACGAGTGTATGGCGCGGGTAGACATTAGGCCTAAAAATGTTACGCACAATGGACGAATGTCATACAATTCTACACTGAACAATTGTACGACAATTTCCCGAAAACCTGTTGTCCGATATGTTGGTAGGATGTAATTCATCTGTGCATGATAAAATGCGTTTGCAGCAACTGAAACACCTGTCTTGTGAAAAAATAATCGAAAACCAAATTTTTAAGTATATATTCTGCAAGTGATCCAGTGAAGAGTTGGATTCATTTATCTCTTATACCAAATGTTTCAGACGAAATTGCATCACATTCGTTTGTGGCAGCATATCGTGTATAAGATCTTGGCATAATTAAGATTTAATTGTTGATGCTAGTCTAGTCTACACATACACAGCCAACTCTTAAGATTTAATTGTTGATGCAGAATGAAAAACTAACGAAAAAGTTTTGTCTATGTTTCATTGAAATCGTTTGCTCTTCCCTGCACGAAGATATACGAAGACTTGTTCTCCTCGAAATTGTACGTGATTTATGAACGACCGTTCAACATCCTCACAGCTAACAGCTTAAAACATCAAAATTACTACATCTCAATTATTTTATTATTCGGAATTAATATCCGGAAGATACAAAGAGTTGTTATCCATTTGAAAGTCTCGCTACCACAGCTGCTTCCAACAGGGACATCCGTTTTTTTCGCCACCCGTCTGCGCCAAAACTCCACAAATTGAGTTCAATTTCACGCCACATGGCTGCTGCAATTGTAATTAAAAGCAAACATCACGTATTGCCTAGGATGGGAGCGTCGCGCCGGATTCCGGGTGATGTTTGATCGGTTGAAATGACTGTTGTTTCTGATGTCTGAAGCGAAATTAAATGGAAAATGGTAATTAAACAATCTCCTGGATTATCTGTTAATTGTTTTAATGGCAACCAAACGCTGTTTTCCACTGGTTGGTGTTAGGTCGAGGATGGTGTAAGTTCACATGGGATGAGAAAACAATCATTGTGGTTCAACGCGGATAGAAAGTTTCAATTGGCATGAGGATTGTTTTCTGGGCTGTAAAAATACAATTACATAGCTTGCTCGCGGTAGATCATAGTGATGGAGGATTTTGGTAATTAGATTTAAATCGATGGTGGAGCGATTGATTTGTTGCGAAGATTTTTTCACTGTATCTTTAGGACTAGGATTTGCTCGGAAGTTAAACTCTATTTTGCAGTTTAAGGTTAGATAGTTAGGTAGAAAGAGGATCGTTTGCAAATTACACTAAAGGATTGTGTGGGGGGGGGGCAGGTCCAGCGATATGGATGAAAAAATCACCCGAACAAACATTTTTCCAAGGAGCAGGAGCAGGTCCGAGTTGCTCATTTATACGTTCCATATTTTGTGAACAGTCCCTAGATAGATAATGAAATATATTATTTTCTGTATCTCGATGTGAATTTGGCTACGGCAATCATTTTTTTTCAAGTCAAGTTCGAGATCGAAAGACGCATCCGTAAAGTTTCCAATTGTTGTGTGTGTGTGTGTGTGTGTGTGTGTGTGTGTGTGTGTGTGTGTGTGTGTGTGTGTGTGTGTGTGTGTGTGTGTGTGTGTGTGTGTGTGTGTGTGTGTGTGTGTGTGTGTGTGTGTGTGTGTGTGTGTGTGTGTGTCATCCTCTATTCCTCACCCAACTGGGGGCGGTGATCAAGTAGTACTACGAATAATTTGACCAGATCTCATGCTCCGTAATGGTAATAAGTACAGCAAAACTTCACAAGGACGCCCTTATTCGTACTAACTACTCAGGAAGTAGAAGGTTGAGAAGAGTCACCGTTGCCAACTAAAGCGTGAACCGGATATCTGGGACTCCCACAATATCCGCGGCAATAGCAGCGAACGATGCCCTGTACGTATTTAGTGTTAAATTTCACGATTTTTTTTTTCAAATTTATTAAGCAATGAAGGTCGGATAGATAAAGAACAGTAATGTAATGTAAGAACAATATATATAATTGTCACAATTGTACACAAGGTAATGAATAATACAGTTAAGTTTGGAAGTGTTAAATTAAGGGATCATCCATTTATGCAATCATCGCTATTTGGAATAGAAGTGATGCAAGGAATGTAACAAATACAGACAGTTAATAATAAAAATACAATGTTAACAATAAATCTAATGAATATTATGTCATGTCTTGTTTGCAAAGACCTAGGATTGCAAATCAAAAGATGTTGAATTATATTTTTGATCCGTTGCATGAGGATTGTTGATAGGAAGCATTGTAGACCGTGGGGTTAGAATTTATATGAAGAAATCTCAAAAATGCAGTATACAAAATTTAATAAACAAGTGGATAATAAATATATTCTTCATATCAGGAAGCATAGTGTCAGGAAATATTCAAAGTTACGGAGTAAACGATGAGTTAAAGTTTCCTGTATGAAATATACAGAATAGTCCTGGATATTTAAATAATTTTTATAAAATTAATTTGTTTGTTATATATGTAAACTACCCTCCATCCTGGTTCAATTCTCACTCGTCATACGGCTCACCTCAATTGTGTAGCCAAATCGCGTTCTTATTCTACTTTCGATATACTACTGTATACATGAAAAAAAAGAATGGAGTAACTCGGTGTTGAACTTAATCTAGAATTAAAAAAACACCAAAATAAAGATAAAAAAAAAAAAAAAAAAAAAAATGGAGTAATTTTACGAAATCCGGGAATTACAGAGAATCTGCTTATAATAATGAAATCCAGCATGCTAATAATAAAATTAGCAACACTTCTTGCTTTCGGGAATCAAATTCAGTACAATTGTGACGAAAAGTATCCATCCACATAAATCAATAAATCATATTTATGAACAATATAATATAAAATGTAACTATATGTATTTATCGATGAACTAAATGTCATAAATAAAGCCGCAGCTATTATTCCTTTTCATCAAGGCCGGATACCTACAGCTAATAATAATTATTATTTAAAAATGATGATAATGTATGCTAATATTTTGAGGAAAGAATGTGATGTGTATGAAAAATGTTATAAATGTCACGAATAGATTTGCAAATCAGAACCTAAATTTTTCCGATTAGAGATGATGAGTTAGGTCCTAGATCCAGTCATAAAATGAAATGATGAGATGAAAATAAATAATTTGATTAATATGAACAATACCATAAGGCATTACTAAAATAAACTAAATAAATTAATTACATGTTAAGAGTATAATGAAGTTAAAATAAATATAAAGGAATTAATTAGTTTAATGTGTTTAATCGATGATTATAATATTCATCTCCTAGAGAGGATGAATAAACAAAATTGGAGTAATGAGTGAATTGACATATGTTATATCGGTTCATCGGTACTGTAATGAATATAATAATGTAGAATTATGAGTTGTAGATATAATCATGTCAATCAAAATGGTAGATTTCCCACTAAATATACTTTTTCGTTGATTTGGGATCATTTCACTCAAGATGGGCACAAATTAGAGTACAATTTGCAAAAATCACTATTTATCATGCACCACTGAAAGCCTCAGGAAATCAACGAAACACGCAATGTCAAACTTAAATTAACTCGCGAAGCTGTGCTCATCGAGATTAAATGGATTCCAATCGTATCACTTGGTATTTAAGGACCATAAAATCACTTTCGGATGAAATTCCCCACGCGAAAACATAATATTAAAGATTATTATTGTTTGACGTAACGGAACATTTTTTTCCACGTCCACTCGAGACCGCTGCACTCTTCGATCCTCTCATGAAATCTCCCGTAAAGTTTCCAGTTGTTAATTCTAAATACATATACGAAAAATATAAGACCTGTTTATGAAGTAAAGTAAATCGAAAATCCAGTTGTGAGAACTACTCCCTAGCCTTCTCTACTCCATCAGGAGTAGAATAGAAGTTAATTTTGACTAACCTGCCGAAATATCAAAAAGTGCACTGATTGATTGATTTCAACAAACTTAAAATCAGCCTTTACCGGCATGGAAGGCTGAATGGAACGGTGGCATGTCATGGGCTCTTTCGCACGCAACTGATGAACCAGTTAGGGGCGATTCAAATATGACGTCCACTCTGCCACGCTTTTTTGTATACCTAGTACATGTACTGTCACAAAATCTTAGACCTCCTCTCCCCCTAAAACCTGTGACATCATGTTTGAACGACCCGTAATAGAAATTTCCATGAAGCCCCCATAAAGTTAGGAAGTATTCATTAATTATTTCGCTTCGGCTTCTCAGTACTGTTGTATTCTTTAATTTGTTGGCTTCGGTGTCCTGATAGAATTTTGAAACGAATTGCCTGTCACTCCAATGAAATTTACTTGAGTTTGAGCTGCACATAGACATTGATCCCCATATACCATTACCCACGTCGAAGTGGTGTTACTCATAAAGGTTTACTAATTTGAGATTGAACTAATTGTAGTCGTGAAAAACTTTGTTGAAGGTTCCATTATTCAAAATCAAAAAGATCCGATAATATATTATCACAAAAATGGAAGTTTTTACTTTTGAAACTTTATGGGGAGTGTTGCAATATTCAAAGTTGGTGTTGAAATCCTTATTTTTGCGCTTCCATACTTTTGGCGGGTAGCGTATATGTACAATCATTATCAGGGGTGGCTACAATAATTTAGTCAGAGTTTGACTCTTTTTCTAATCACCCATTTGCATAAGCTGAATTTTGAAATTGATTTGTATAATATGCTTTGTATTTCCTCTACAATTTTGTTGACAGTTCGTAGTTTCAATTCCATTAGATAAGGTGCTAAAGCGCTTGCTTAACTTCGCTTGATTAATTGTACCCTTTGATGTTGCTAGTCGAATTAGTCGAGAAATAACAGTCAATATTATAGAAATAGAAAAAAATGTCTATCATAGAATTAGAATACCATTCTCACTTTGGAGTTTCATTTGACCAAATTCCATAAAGATGCCAATCACGTCCACACACTTAATTTACGATTCACAAAGGAAAAGTTAATAGTTCGACACTCGCTGCATCGACACAATCCATTGTACTTACCACTCTCCAAGATACTGTGGAGGCTGCACTTCCTTCAGCCGGAACGACGCGCAATACAATGCACGTTTCTCCAAGCAGTAATCACATACCATCACTATCCCGCGACGAAAAAAGCTAATACACTGCATGTCATTTCATTTTTAGGAGCTAAATTCACTTCATAACCTTTTATGTACGTATAACGCTTGAGTAGTCTTATATTTATATCCATGGGTACATTGCTCTAAATATAACATCTAAGACTAGAAAGTGAAATCTTTCCAAAATGTCACATGTCATTGAACATAATGTCATTTGAATGACATTTTGCCTTCAATGCCTCAGATAACATATTTACAGCAATGTTTTGTTAGATAAAGTTGTAGACACATTTAAGCGCTGTAGTTCGTCATACCTTATGACTTGAAATCTGGTTTCCGAAAAAAGTTCTGGGAAAATTATTCAAATTAATGCCAATGACATTTTACACCACTGGCTCCTACACCTCACTGAATATTCAGATTCAAATTGACTTTAACTACAAACTGAGGAAGATCGCGATTCTTTCGACTAAAACAGCGGTTCTCAACCTGGGGTACATGTACCCCTGGGGGTACCTTCGCTGGCCCTAGGGGGTACCTCGGACAAAACTGCATAATGGCGGACGCATTAAATTTCAATCGATACTTATTGATAAAGTTTTGATGATTGTGTATTTTTTATTTCAAAACTTTGTCTTGTACACAATATGCGTGGCGATCAGTAAATCAAAGCCAATTGAATCCTGCCCTCCTCTACAAGCACAGCGTATGAAGGGCTGCCGTCCAAAAGACCAAACAAATGCAATCTACCTGATCTGAACAAAATTTTGAATAATATGTTGAGAATATGCTTTTGAACTGAAATCTAGATTCTAAAGGTTCAGAAGTGTCCGTTCGAGAGTCATCGAGCCTTTTGTAAGAGAAGCTTGGTTGCTTCGTTGTAAAAGGAGTAGAAGCATCCTTCTACGCTTCTCGAAGGCCGTCTTCCACGCAGCTCGAAGGCCGCCTTTCAAGATGTTCAGAAGCCTTCTTTCAAAAGGGTTCGGAAGCCTCCTCTCAAAAGGCTTGGAAGTCTCCTTCCAAGAGGTCCGGAAGCCTCGTTTTAAGAGGCTTGGAAGCCTTATTTTTAAAAGCTCGGAAGGCTCCTTTTAAGAAAGTCGGATGCCTTCTTAAAAAAAGGCTCGGCAACCTTCTTTCAAGAGGCTCGGAAGGTTCTTCTCAAAAGGCTCGGAAAGCTCCTTTCAAAAGGCTCAAAAGCCTAATTTCAAGAGGCTTGGAAGCCTCCTTTCAAGATGCTCGGAAGCCTCCTTTCCAGAGGCTTGGAAGTCCCCTTCCAAGAGACCCGGAAGCCTCGTTTTAAGAGGGTCGAAAGCCTTATTTTAAAATGCTCGGAAGGCTCCTTTCAAGAAAGTCGGAACCCTTCTTTCAAAAAGCTCGGAAGCCCCATTTCAAGACGCTTGGAAGGATCTTATCAAAAGGCTCGAAAAGCTCCTTTCAAGAGGCTCGAAAGCCTACTTTCAAGAGGCTTGGAAGCCTCCTTTCAAGATGCTCGGGAGCCTTCCTTCAGGAGGCTCGAAAGCCTCCTTCCAAGAAGCTTGGAACCCAAGCAGCACAAGACAAGTGAATTTAGTTGCGGCAACTTAATTGTGACTGAATCTGGTCATATATAAGTTACTGTGATCTCTGTGTAACATGTGTGCTGCTCGGGAAGTCTCCTTCAAAGAGGCTTGGAAGTCTCCTTCCAAGATACCCGGAAGCCTCGTTTTAAGAGGGTTGGAAGCCTTCTTTCAAAAAGCTCGGAAGGCTCCTTTCAAGAAAGTCAGAAGCCTTCTTTCAAAAAGCTCGGAAGCCTTCTTTCAAAAGGCTCGGAAGGTTCTTTTCAAAAGGCTAGGAAGCCTATTTTCGAGAGGCTCGGAAGCCTATTTTCGAGAGGCTTGGAAGCATCTTTTCAAAAGGCTCGGAAAGCTCCTTTCAAGAGTCTCCGATGCCTAGTTTCAAGAGGCTCGGAAGTTTTTTTTTTTTCAAAAAGTTCGGAAGGATCTTTTCAAAAGGCTCGGAAAGCGCCTTTCAAGAGGCTCGGAAGCCTGCTTTCAAGAGGCCCGAAAGCCTCCATACAAGATGCTCGGAAGCCTGCTTTCCAGAGGCTCGATAGCCTCCTTCCGAGAGGCTTGGAAGTCTTCTTCCAAGAGACCTGGAAGCCTCGTTTTAAGAGGGTCGGTAGTTTCAAAAAGCTCGCAAGGCTCCTTTCAAGAAAGTCAGAAGCATTCTTACAAAAGCTCGGAAGCCTTCTTCCAAGAGGCTTAGAAGGTTCTTTTAAAAGGTTCTGAAAGCTCCTTTCAAGAAGCACCGAAGCCTATTTTCGAGAGGCTCGGAAGCCTCCTTCCAAGAAGCTCGGAAGCCTACTTTCAAGAGGCTCGGAACCCTCCTTTCAAGATGCTCGGAAAACTCCTTTCCAGAGGCTCGGAAGCCTCCTTTCTAGAGGCTTGGAAGTCTCCTTTCAAGAGACCCGGAAGCCTCGTTTCAAGAGGGTCGGAAGCCTTATTTTAAAAAGCTCGAAAGCTTCCTTTTAAGAGGGCCGGAAGCCTTCTTTCAAAAAGCCTTGAAGGTTTCTTGAGGCTCGAAAGCTTACTTTTAAGTGAATCAGAAGCCTCTTTTCAAGAGCCTCGGAAGCTTCCCTTCAAAAAGCTCGGAATACTTCGGTCAAGAGGCTTAGAAGCATACTTTCCAGAGGCTAAGAAGCATCCTTTCAAGATGCAAAGGAGCCTCATTTTGAGTGACTCGAAAGCCGCCATTCGAGGGGCTCGAAAGCCTCTCTACAAGACGCTCAGAAGCATCTTAACAAGAGGTGCGGAAGCCTACCTTCAAGAGATCCAGAAGCTCCTTTCAGGAGGCTCAACCACCTTGTAAAAGGAAGCCTACTTGCAAAAAGCTTGGAAGACTCCTTTTAAGAGGCTCGAAAACCTACTTTCCAGTGAAACGGAAGCCTCCTTTCAAGAGGCTTGGAAGCCTCCCTTCAAGAAGCTCGAAATTCTTCTTTCAAGAGGCTCAAAAGCGTCCTTTCAAGATGCAAAGTAAGCCTCCTTTTAAGAGGCTCGAAAGTCGCCATTTAAGAGGCTCGGAAGACTCTTGTCAAGAGGCGCGAAAGCCTACTTTCAAGAGATTCAGAAGCTTCTTACAACAGGCTCTTAAGGCTCCTTTCAAAGGGCTTGGAATTATTCTTTCAAATGGCTTGGAAGCCTATTTTCAAGAGGGGGTTCCTAAATTATTGCGAAAGTTTGGAGGGGTACCTCTCAAGAAAAAGGTTGAGATCCGCTGGACTAAAACAATGCGCAAACACTAGACTTTGACATACATTTAGAAAATCAAGTATGGTAAAACGATAAACACACAGCTAGAAAAATTATGTAAATTTGCGTTTATTTTGATGCACATATTTGGAGCATGGAAATAAACAAAAAAATAAACGAACACTCTGTAATTTTATATCTAAATTACTTTAATATAACACGATCGTGTAAAAAAATGCAGATTTAATTAAATTTAAATATAAATCAATTTAAATTTACATGACGGTTGCGATTACATTAAATAAAGTATATTTTTTTACTGTCTTACATGTCGTTGAATTTTCATTATTTTTTTCTGTGCATGACTGAAACACTATTTGTGCAACTGCACAACATGTGAAAGATTTGGTTCGTAAATGTATTGGAGGGTAACCACTTCCTTCGGTGGGGTTTGATCCCACGAAACCAGTACGCTAGACAGGTGCTTTCCCTATTAAGCTACGAAGGACCTCAGTCGTCCTCCGCAGCTCCGAAGGCTACTGATGAGATCGAATATCCAACACAATTTTTTTTTCGCAAACGCTATCTCTAAGTGATCTTGTTGTGAAGGGGTTATCACGCCTATCTAGAGAGTAGGAGGTTGAAGTTTCGAGTTTCTCTAAGACACGTGAATTCTTTGTAGCAAATTTCATATAAATTTGTTCATTTCGAAACATGTGTTGTGCATATGCTCAGATATTCAACAATTTTTTTTTTGCGCGACCGTGCTGTTGAATAATATGCAATTAAAATCGATATGTCCCCCTAAACTATAATAAAAGATTTTTTGATTATGTTGTGTGCATGTAGAATTTCTCAATTACCTATGTAGAAAATGAAAAAAATGTCAATAGGTATTTTGAAAACAAAATCAGGTTTTCGGACGCAAAAATGGACATTAAAGCGCTGGTACTGAAAAGCCAATTATTGAGATAAGTTGTGTAGAATACAAAAATTCAAACCGCGCACAAATCGGGCTCGAAATAATCGCGCTTTGTTCGGACCGCTGCGACACTACTGCGCTTTTCGGTCTGTTAATTTCAGAGCATTAGTGATTAATCATAGATTTAATCATGATTAATGAATAATGGGTTATTTAATTATTATTCATTAATCATAGTCATACAAAAAATATGATTTAATCATTAATCACTAATCGTTGATCATATAATTTTAAATTCAATCATTAATCACTAATCATATTCATAATTGTTTTGAGTTTATTCATTAATCATCAATTTTAATCATTGCGTACATCGCTTCTATTCATTAATCTTCAATCATAATCATATAATTTTACAAACTTCAATAACCCAATTTGGAAGAAAGGTTACTTGACTATTGATCACTATGCAAATCATTTAATTTGATTATTCATACACATATTCTGTCAACATTTAATCACGATCGATAATCGTTAATCATACTTCAAACGTTTTATTCATTAATCATAATCGTTAATCATTGTGAAAAACTATTTTAATCGTTAATCATAATCATTAATCATTGTCAAAAATGAAAAAAATCATTAATCATAATCTTAAATCATAGAGTTAAATGATTTAATCATAACCGATTTAATCATTCTTAGGAAGCTTTATTCATTAACGCTCTGGTTAATTTGAAACGAATTGCCTCATGAACTGCGTGTGAAGTTCACGATAAAGTAGACGTCCCAAAAAAATTTGAACCAAGAAAAAACGATTCAAAAAAGATGCAATAACCTCGAATAGAGGCTATGCTTTTATGTAAGCATATGCGACATTTCGAAAAATTTCGTTTTAGGGCATTCGTAACGAAATCCCGCGGAATTTGAGTATGGCGAAAACTGATATTCTGATTTTGTTTCGTATCGTTTAATTTCGACGGAAAAATAATATTTTAAACGAAATTTAACCGAATTTCGCGGAATTTCGAAATCAATTTCTAATATTTCAAATTTACATAATATAAAAAAAATTAGACTGCGCCGCTCAGTAAATCCATTGAAACTCTATTCAAAATTTTATACATATAAATTCCTTCACTAAACCACGTAATACAATTCTATATCTTCAACAGAAACGCATTTAGCTTTCCACTTAAAAATTTCAACAATGTTTTGTTGAAAGTGTTCAAGTATTAAACGTAATGCATATCTGTTGATTTAAATAAAACAACATTATTTGTACATCTCATCGTTTTATTCCTCACTGGTCTACTGAGTATTGTCCGTTGTCTTTGGAAAGTATTCAGTTTTAACAATCATTGTTTAAAAACAGTGAAATGGAGATGGTGATGTTTCATGGGGTCCTCCTTAGCCATGCGGTAAGACGCGCGGCTAAAAAGCAAGACCATCCTGAGGGTGGCTGGATACGATTCCCGGTGCCGGTTCAGGCAATTTTCGGATAAGAAACTGTCTCGATTTCCCTGTGCATAAAAGTATCATCGTGTTGGCCTCATGATATACGAATGTAAAAATGGTATCTTGGCTAAGAAACCTCGCAGTTAATAACTGTGGAAGCGCTGATTGAGCTTCCAGTCAACATAAGATCGTATGTGATGCCGTATAAGATGCCAAAGTGGAGGCGATATAGGTACTTCCCCATACAACATGTACGTATATTGGGTCATATATGATTTTGTGCTGACTGGGCTGCGAAGCGGCAATGTTCCTGTTGGGGATGTAATGCCAATAAGAAGAAGAAGATGTTTCAGAAGTTTTCCTAATTTAGTTGATTTTTAGATCTTTGCAGATTTAAGAATGCTCCAGATTTGGGACATTCTCTGATATCTCATTTATTTCAGATTCTGGAACTGATTCAGATCCTTCCGATTGTGATCATTGTGATGACCTAAACTTTTAACTTCAGATATTTTTGATTCCGTATATCATGGAAATCTAGCATTTTCATACATTTGCTAGATCCTGCAGAACCAGATTATTCAAATGTTTCGAAATTGTATCGATTTTCTGTCACAATCGTACCGGTGTGGCGCGCTTTCCGTAGGGCAATTTGATGGGGGAAGGGTCATTTGGCCGAAACCTATTCAGAAAGGGTAATTTGTCCGAAAGGGCCATTTGTCCGAAAGGGTCGTTTGGCCGAAAAAGTCGTTTGGCAGAAAGGATGGTGTTCGCGCTTAAGAACCACTGCTATCGCATAACTAAGTTAGAAATTATCATTATTGCCTTCAATCGTATTCTATCCAATACTGCTAGATCACTGACTGAATTATTAGTGTCCGAGAAGACTGGACAAGCATTTGCGTGTGTATATAATCATCATTAAACTCCACATCACACCGATCGCCTCACGATCGTCGATAGGTACGGCCGAGCCGCAGTTAGAAAACATCGCACGCAGTCGGTCAGGTCCAAGCTAGCAGAAATTGTACATATCAAAGAGTTGCAAATAAAACGTTCGTACGATTAGATCGTCTTTCCACCACGCGTCGCGTTCTGCATATTGTATGTTATGTGAAAGACAGTGCAATAAATTCATTTCGCTAAGCAGATAGTTATCAACTTTAAGTGCGTGTATCCGACAAGTTCCGTTTAAGTTAAGTCGTTTGAGTGCAAGTTGAACAGATGGTTTGGCCGAATGGGTCATTTGGCCGAACGGGTCATTAGGCCGAAAGGGTCATTTAGCCGAAAGGGTTATTTGGCCGAAAGGATCATTAAGCCGAAAAGGTCATTTGGCCAAAAGGGTCATTTGACCGAAAGCGTCGTTTGGCCGAAAGGGTCGTTTGGTCGAAAGGGTCATTAGGACGAATATTTAATTTTAAAAGTGAGAAAATGGGAATAAGAAGAAAGACGTTTCACTTCTCACTCTTCATTTTTCTCTTCTCACTGCAAAAAGTGAGAAGCGCGAAATGAGTAGTGAGATGTCTCACTACCCATTTCGCACTACTCACTTTTCACAGTGAGAAATGGGGAATGAAAAGTAAGAAGTCTCTCTTCATACTCCTTATTTCTCCTTCTCCCTTTTTACAGTGAGAAGTGAGAAATTAGGAATGAGAAGAGAGACGTTTCAGTTTTTGCTCCTCATTTATTATTTCGCGCTTCTCACTTTTGACAGCGAAAAGTTAGAAATGAGGATTGTGAAGAGAGACTTCTCACTTCTCATTGCACATTTCTCACTTCTCACTATGAAAAGTAAGTAGTGCGAAGTGGGTAGTGAGACGTCTCACTACTCACTTTTTACAGCGTGAGAAATGTGAAATGAGGAGTGAGAAGTGAGACGTCTCACTACTCATTTCGTGCTTCTCACTTTTTACAGTGAGAAGAGAAAAACGAAGAGTGAGAACTGAGACGTCTCTCTTCTCATTCCTAATTTCTCACTTTTCAAATAAACTACTCGGCCAAATGACCTATTCGGCCGAACGACCCTTTCGGCCAAATGACCCTTTCGGACAAATGACCCTTTCGGCCTAATGACCCTTTGCAGTTATCGTGGTGACAATGTGTCAAGAGGGGGTGAGAAAAGTTCAGAAAGGTTCAACAATTAAGAATACTTATATAATCCATCGAATGTAGCAGAAAGAGAGAAAACTAAATTATAAGAGACATTTTTGAATGATTTATGAATCCTACCTCCAGACTGTCGGTGAGAGCGATATTCCATTCTCACCCTCTAGACCCATTGTCACCCCCGATGGCGATAATTTTTTTCTATTATTTCATTGTTTTAAAAATAAACTTTACATGAAATCTGTCCATGCCTGCTAATACGTGACTAAATCAAAATTGACATTTCTTAAGAAAATTTTCCTTCATCAGAGTTTTTCACGGGTTTTTCGAAACCACTGTGCAGAATTTGGGCCCGATTGGTTGCTTCCTCGCTTTCCGCATCGCGGGTAAAGTTTGTATGGAAATTGGTATGGGAAAATTTACCTTTTTGCATTTTTACTCCTAGTGGTTTCAGTTCATCGTAAACCAAGTGGTACATTGCGTTAAAGTTTAACCCAAAGAATGCCGAAAAAAATAGGCACGTCGCTGGAATCACCGCAAACAAGTTTTGACGCATCAAAGTTTGATTGTTCAAATCGTCAAAAATCGTTTATTCTGCCAACACTGTCGAACTACATGGTCCAATAATTTAACTGATTGTTATCTAGAAATAATTGATCTTATAGGGCTCGGCAGCTTATTGGTGTTATTCGGAATCATTTCTCAATGTAAAAATCCGGAGAAGAAGGAAGAAGGCTTTTGCCCTCTACTGGTACTGCTGGCAGAAACATTTATTTCTAGCATACAGTTTGAACAATCCATCTTCGAAGCGTTATATCATTTTTTGTATACGTGCCAGCAAGGTACCTCCTTCAGCAAAGTCTTTCGGCATCCCTCAGACTAAATGCAAACGTATTGAGTGACATAATTAGCGATAGGAGCAAAACTGCAAAAAGTTCGTTTTCTCATACTAATCTCCATATAAATTTCAAACGCAATGCGGAAAACGGGGACACAATCAATCGAGCCAATCTTTTGCATAGTTAATTGGGGCTTCAAAACGTGTCAGAAAAATCTTGATATCACTTGATTGGTTAAAGTTTGCAGTTTCCCATACAACTGTGCCCCACTCGGACCATACACACAGACATAACATCAATTCATCGAGCTGAGTTGATTGGCATATAACTCTTACACTACGTCTCCGAGCTTTCCATGAAAAGTTTGGTTTTGCAGCGAATATATAGCCTTTACGTATTACTTACTTAAGTAGTAAGTAAAAGGCAAAAATGATAAAATCTGAAAGAATAATTTAAGATATTTCTTTTCTGAATTATAAATTAAAGGTTGGGCGTTCACAATAATAAGCATCTGTAGTTATTTTACACAAGAAACCAAAAAACTTTTTACAACTAAATTTAATCAGTCTACACGCAAAAAATAAAGTTCCCGAGTTCGTGAACCAGCAAAAATTCACCGTGATTTAAATCTCGGTTACGGGAACACCAGTCACGTGTTGTGGAACGATCTGGAAAACGTGACTAGCATTCCCTCTAATCCTTGCGGCAACGCTTAGTGGGTCGTAACAGCGGGGTTCAGAGGTCCAGTGACGCCGGCAGATATGTGTACAGATAAGCTGAAGATCACCGTGGATGGTCTTCTCTCGTAGCATGATTCTATGACGTGGCCTCATACACCTTACAGCTGTCATCAGTGGCAAAAAGTTTAAAGATAAAGAATGTTCGGGGTTCAGATGGAATCCCGAAAATGGCTTTAAAAACTGTGATACTGGCGTTTCCAGTTTTGTTTAGGATGGTGCTGCAGATATGCCAAGCACACGGCTACTTCCCGGATAAGTGGATGATCCAAAAACGAGTTCTACTAACGAAACCAGGGGAACCGCGGATATGCCTGCTGGATAAGCTGGGGAAGCTTCCGGGATGGATTATACTGACACAGTTCACGGATGGTGAGATCAGCTTATCGGTAAACAGTTCAGATTCCAAAAAGGCAAATCTACGGAGGATGCAATCAGGTCAGGATAATCGTTGAAGTTGCAGAGAGAGCGTCCAAGAAGAAAAGGTGCAGCAGTCGGTGCTGCGCAGTCAAAACGCGTTTAACAGTGCCAACTGGTAGACTATCGCCGCATCCCTGCATGGTGTGTGGGTCCCTGACTACTTGTGTAGAATCTTTAAGAGCTACTTCCAGAACCGGATTCTGGTTCAGAAGTCTATGTCGTCCTACCGATAACCGGAGAGCCGCTGGAAGAAGTAGAAATGCTGATAGCGGACGTGACCGTGAAGTGATGCTGGTCAACAAATGAACTAGCGGATGCAGATTGTCGTCGAAGGGCACGACAAAGTGTCGGTGCGAACCCTGAAACACCTAGGAGTCATGATCGACGATCGGTTGAATTTCAACACTAATGTCGACTATTGCTGCGATAAGGCGATTGCTGCGATAAGCAATAATCATGCCGAATATCGGTGGTCCGAAAGAGAACAGTATGAGTTTTCTGGCGGCCATTTCATCCTCAATACTGAGATACGGTGTTTCATCCTGGTGAGCAGGGGAGCACGAAGATGAATAGCGTGTTGTGTCTGATCCCTCCGAATCTCAAGTTCATGCAGAACCATTTCGTCGGAGGCAGTTTGCATTGTCACCAGAATGATACCAATCTGCATAACCTTAGCAAGGGATATCGAGTGCTACCAACGGAAAGAAACCAGTAATGTGAGGAAGAACATGAGAGTGGACTGTGTGATCAAGTGCAAGCAGGAGTGGGATCGCCTCATCCCCAATGTGTCGACGTGGGTAAACAGGACGCATGGAGAGGGGAACTTTTACACAGTTCCTGTCCGGACATCGGCGTGTATCAACTTAGAGGAGATTCCACAGCACGTGTTGTTCGATTTTCCGAGGTTAGTGAAATTACATAGAGAAATGCCTGCATCAAGGGCGGATAATATCGCAAAGTGATTGTGTCACTAGCAAGGAATACAATTGTTGCTGAAAAATGCAAAAAACAAGCAACAAAAGCGAAAACTCTTTGTCCTCATCAATTTGTCAATTTCCCCAGTGTTGAAATATTCGATAATACAATTAGTAGAAACGATGTTTTGTCAGATTTCATGTGTTGAGCCATTTTGCCTTGAAAGTGCGTTCAAGACCGTTCTTCCCTACCCATCTACCTTTCCAATCAATTCCGTAATGCCACCTATGCCATAAATTAACCGAATGGATCGGTGGATGGAAGTAAAATATGCGATATTTGACTGATTGTCGCAACAAATAGTGTTTGAGAAAAAAGCACAAATCAATAGTTTGCTATTGAAAATTATGAGATTTCATGATTTTGAATCTCAGATAAATTTGCAATTGATTGATGACAAAATCACGAAATTCCATTCTGAAATTATCGACTTATTACCCTGCTCTCGATTCCTCGAAATAAATGAAAAAAGCCAAAGCACCATCAATACTGGCATCATAATGAAGAATTGGTTACTCTTCACTGTTTTTCTTTCATTCGATGCATACAAAAAGAACATTGGTGGAAACCCTCAAAGTCAACAAAAAAAATTGTTCTCCTCTGCTGGTACGGTCAAATTTTTCAGAACTTGGTAAAGGTCGTGGTGCGGTTCGTCGAAAGTTGCCGAAAACCCCATTTGCTTTTTGGTAGCTATTTTGGGGTAGCCACCTCTGTCCAGTTGATTTTATAACCATCAACAGTCTTGTTGATTTTATAAGAACAAACTTGACCGGTCGAGTTATCATCGTCATTGAACCGAGAATGATGATAATGTTGTTAATGGTGAAGGGTTGAGAAGTGTCCGTCCAGTCAGTTGTGGTAGCGAGAAAATTTTTGTGTTTCTAATCCATTACACTTCTAATGTCCATCCACCTATCTACAGTGAAGTCTCCCTTACTCGATATTAGTAGGTCCGAATTAAGTAGATACCTACAATTTTGAATTAAGTAGGGTAAGTGTAATGGTCTCGACCATATTTCTGCTTTTCTCGAAGATCAGTACAAACACGAATTCAAGTATAATGCCCAGAGACCGAGGAAAATAATTGATTACACATGTAGGGGATCAGTTCGGCACTTCATCACATAGCTCCTAATTCCATCCCATCAAAAACATATCAATGAAAAGGAATTTGGTGTGTCTCTTATTTTTGTGATTTTTTTCACCAGTGAGCACGCGTGTTAGCAAAAAGAAGCGACGAGATTGGTGTTGTATTTCTTTGCTCTGCGATAAGATGAATATATGTTCAGTGAGATGGAAAACGGAACAGTTCCCCTATGAATCATTTGTTTATGGGCTTTATTGGTCAGTTCTACTCATAGTATGAGGGAGTAGATAATCGAAAGATGATTAAAAATCATCAGGTTGAAAGCCGTTCGCTAGGGCGCGAACAAGTATGAAACGATAGAGTGTGAAAGGGAGGCATGAAGACCATCTATTGAACAGCACAACGTCCTGGTCGTGGACGGCTTGGTTAGTGGTATGGAAAAATTAAAAAAAAAATGTTGCGCTAACTAATTTATTTTAGGCGAGACGAATTTCGACGGGTCTGCTAGTACTATAAAAATATGTCAACGTATATCACTGCCGCTAACCGCAAGTCGAGCACATCTGTATATGGACGCCATATACACATGTGCTCGACTTGCAATTAGTGGCAGATCAGCTATTGATAAAAAATGGTCGAACTTAGCCAACGATTCGCGGAGATGCAATTTTCGAAATATCCTCAAGCTGAAATAATGTCCCAGCTGTTGTGAGGCTTATCAAAATACAATTGAATTAACCAGAGTATCACGTTCTCACCTGCTTTACAATAATCGCACTTTTCGCGATTTCTTTGTTCTTCTGCCGTGGGAGTCGTCTTTCCATCGTGGTTTTCGTATTGTACGTGGAAGGAGTGGGAATCTGAATTCAACTTCAGTTTTCATTCAGCGATATCACTAAACGCGGAAAATAGCTTCCACCGTCGCACGTAACCTCTGTGGGACATTGCATTGGGGAAAAATGAATCCAGATAAAGAGAAAAAACGTGACCTAAATTTCAATTCGATGTTGTTCGTGAAGAAGAAGAAGACGGTAACGTATTAACATCAAAGAATATCGGGCACGCTGTCTGCGGACGAGCTCGATGACATTCCACATTACATGCTGGCTGGATGTGGACGGGGACCTTTTGCCGAGTAACTGCACCAAATGGTGAGAGGGGGAAGTAAACTCTCCAAATTGATCCCAGGATCCCAATACATATTCCAGTGGAGCGCTATGGCAAAGTGCTGTACTAACCCTGTAATGGTATTGTAAAATGGTTTTATTACAGTTATATCGGGTAAAATATAACACTGATACACAGGAAAGTCAACATGGCTTTTATCTATGGACAATTTGGGAAGCTTGTATAATCGAGATAAGTCTACCCCAAAATGACTACGTTATTTAATGACAAACATGCTGGGATCCGTTTTAGGGTTCAAAAGTAGGGTAAATTAATAAATTTATCATGTTGTTCCTGAGCCACACTTACATCAATGATTATCTCGTTTCGGAAGGACGGCTACTCGCATGCTAGCGTTAAGGGTGATGATTTCTTGGTCCTTTTACACGAGTGCCATATTAATCTTACTCACATGGGAGAAAACTAATTTTCAACACTCGTTCTCAGCATTGATTAAACGAACCAATGTGATTGGTATAATTGGGGTGCTCCATTGTGCCACAAAGTGATAAAAGAGCTCATCAGTTATAATGTTCAGCAGCTGAAGTTGCTTGTACGCTTGAAATCTGTTAAATGCCACATCTTGGCCTTCATCAGTTATAAAGATGTGAAGCTACCCAATAGAAAGCGAAACAAAACATTTAAGATAGCATTCGCAGTGTGGAAAGCAAATTTGAATCAAAAGCTTATTTGAATATATTCCAATTTCGGCGAAAAACCTCCCCTGCCGAACTGAATGTTATCATCGCTCGATGGAAACAATTTTGTTATTTTTCGGAGTCAAATTGAATTTCAGCTTTACCTCAGCAAAATCAGTGAGAACCTGCTGACGAATCAAATCAAAAGCAATTTACGCGAAGTGTTCGCAGAAGATATGACTACAGCAGCTCTCAAAAGACACATAAAGTGTCGTCAACTGCGGTGGCAGGATTATCGCTCGAGTCTGCAGGAGAATGAGTATTTGGTGTGGCTCTTTTTTTCTGTTTTATACTGGCGCCACCAGCTGTGGATGAATAGATTGAGAATCCTGATTTTACGCAGATTACTTGTTAGGTAAGCCAATGAAGAGAGGTTTGACGAATATATTGGAAATAAGAAGCAGTATGATAATGTTCCGATGGCAATACCTTTAGTATTTTGAAGTCCTGCGTTTTTTTATGTGGGTACATCGGGGACTTTTTCAATAATCAAGCAGAAATTTCCGATACCCATGGTAAAGTATGCATCTGAGCTCAATTTAAGCTTAAAGATTTAAATTGTCCTTATATTGGATAATGTTCTCCAGTGGTGTTTTCAAGGATCATAATTCAAAAAGGGTCGTACACCAATTACGTAAAGGATTATTCTGGGTTTTCGGATATTTTGTGCTGTATATCAGCATCCTGGACACTTAACTGTTCTAAATTAGCATTGTCAAAACTATCGTAAGACGTACTGCCTCATATTAGCATTTCGAATGCACATTGTTTTTTTCTGTAAAGTGCAATGCAACAGCTACCTACATTTTGTTTTCGTGTGCACAATTTTGCCAACATGGAACCATCAAGCAAGTGGCCTAATTTTGTCAGTAGGGGAAGGTGGATAGACTTGATCCCCGGGGAGACTTGATCACCCCCTGTTTTATCGAGGACTAAAGTAGTTTTGTTCTAGCGTATTTTTTAGTATAGATCCTCTTGACAAATGACCTTTATGTGGTGAGTTATTTTTTGGATTGACAACCTTATTCATTCTGCAGGGCGGTTTGTATGTTTTGACCTTCCTAAAGATTTTTTTATTTGCCAAGCAAAATTTGAACAACTTTTCATAACAATGACCAAATGCTTTCGTTTTTTCAAAGCGCAAAGTTATAAATATGCTTAATGATCTGTACTGATGAAAATGTTAACATTCCATCAAAGTTTTAGGATATTTGGATTTGAAGTTATTGCCTCAATATGGGGACACTTGATCCCCCATTAGTCATTCATACAAAAATTTGGCGAAAAAATTCAAAAAAATGTAAATCTATTCTCAGGCTTCTAATTTTTTGTAGATTCGACAGATTTGATGAAGGGTTGTCAGGAAAAATTATTTATTGCGTAGATATCATAAAAAAGGGATCAAGTCTCCCCAAATTTGAAAATTGCATGTGCTGTCGAATTCAATAACAAAAATCGTTCACGTATACGCACAACAATTCGAAAATTCCGCGTATTTTGAAGTATTTTTAAAAATCTGAGGGCACCTTTCTACTTTTATCGAAGCAAATTTTTGGAGAGGGATCAATTTCCCCCGAATATTTTAAAAGTCGATTTTTGACAGCACTCTAAAAAATCGATTGTGTATCCATAACAACAATAATTTAAGGACTGTCATACATCAGTATAGTTAAATACTATATTTCTTAGAGAGTCTGTGTGGAAATCGCGTATGTTTATTTATTTTTGGCTGTGATACATCGGAAATCAGAAAACGGGATCAAGTCTACCCAGTCTCCCCTAGTGTTATTTATAAACGAAGTATGAAGAAATACACTGAAATCGATACATCCAACTATACGTTGATCTAAGCCCCTCAGAAGTGACCCCTCTGCTCCCGGCATAGCCCAGTGCATTTTACTTTGCGTTAGCATGGGCAAGAGTAAAACCAAACACTTGAGTATCCAATTTAAGCTCAGTTAGATTCGCGTTGATCAGTTTGTGTGGTAAGGCCACGGAATGTTTTTGGTAGCTTTGTATTCCTCGTTCGTTTTGGCCTTGGAAACAGCAGCGGCAGCTTGCTATTTTGATACTCGTTTTGCTCTGATGCGCACCTGGAACAAAACTTTGTATGAAAGCAATCGACTACACTGGCAAAAATCCAATCATATCCATTATGTGTGACACACATAAATTTTGGCTATAGCATTTCCACATAACGGCTATGTGAATTCACATAGCATATATGTGGAAACACACATAACCGTTTATTTATTTATCATCAGACTAAGGCCGGAGTGGCCTGTGCTGCACATAAAAGACTTCTCCATTCAGCTCGGTTCATGGCTGCGGAGGGTCCGCAAATCGTCCTCCACTTGATCGATCCACCTTGTACGCTGTGTACCTCGCCTTCTTTTTCCCGTCGGATCGTTGTCGAGATCTATTTTCACCGGATTACTGTCCGACATTCTGGCTACGTGCCTGGCCCACCGCAGTCTTCCGATTTTCGCGGTGTGAACGATGGATGGTTCTCCCAACAGCTGATGCAACTCGTGGTTCATTCGCCTCCTCCACGTACCGTCCGCCATCTGCAACCCACCATAGATGGTACGCAACACTTTCCTTTCGAAAACTCCCAGTGCGCGTTGGTCCTCCACGAGCATCGTCCAGGTCTCGTGTCCGTAGAGAACTACCGGTCTTATAAGCGTTTTGTAGATAGTCAGTTTGGTACGGCGGCGAACTCTATTCGATTGGAGCGTCTTGCGGAGTCCAAAGTACGTACGGTTTCCAGCCACTATGCGTCTCCGAATTTCTCTGCTGGTATCGTTATCGGCGGTCACCAGTGAGCCCAAGTACACGAATTCTGCAACCACCTCGATTTCGTCACCACCGATAGAAACTCGTGGCGGGTGGCTCACATTGACCTCTCTTGAGCCTCTTCCTATCATGTACTTCGTCTTCGACGTGTTGATGACTAGTCCAATCCGTTTAGCTTCGCTTTTCAGTCTGATGTAGGCTTCCTCCATCCTCTCAAAGTTACGTGCCATGATATCAATGTCGTCGGCGAAACCAAATAACTGGACGGACTTCGTGAAAATCGTACCACTCGTGTCAATCCCTGCCCTTCGTATTACTCCTTCCAAAGCGATGTTGAATAGCAGACACGAAAGACCATCACCTTGCCGTAACCCTCTACGGGTTTCGAAGGGACTCGAGAATGTCCCTGAAACTCGAACTACGCACATCACCCGATCCATCGTCGCCTTGATCCAATGTATCAGTTTATCCGAAAATCCGTTTTCGTGCATTAGTTGCCATAGCTGGTCCTGATCGATTGTATCATATGCGACTTTGAAGTTGATAAATAGATAATGTGTGGGTACGTTGTATTCGCGGCATTTCTGCAATACTTGACGTACGGTGAACACCTGATCTGTGATAGAGCGTTCACCTATATATCCCGCCTGGTACTGCCCCACGAACTCTCTTGCAATTGGTGTTAGTCGACGGCATAAAATTTGGGAGAGTACCTTGTAGGCGGCGTTCAGCAATGTGATTGCGCGGTAGTTGCTACAATCCAGCTTATCGCCCTTTTTGTAGATGGGACACACGACACCTTCCATCCACTCCTGCGGCAGAACCTCATCCTCCCAAACCTTGGTAATCACCCAATGCAGCGCTCTAGCCAGTGCCTCACCACCGTGTTTAAACAGCTCTCCTGGTAATTGGTCAACTCCAGGGCTTTGTTGTTTTCAGCCGGCCGATCTCCTCCTGGATTTCCTGCAGATTCGGAGCCGGAAGTCGCATGTCCTGCGCGCGTGCTCCTAGGTTCATTACCATACCGCCACCGTTGTCTGCCATATCGCCATTCAGGTGCTCTTCGTAGTGCTGCCGCCACCTTTGGATCACCTCACGCTCGTTCGTAAGAAGGTTCCCGTTTATGTCCTTAAACATATCGGGCTGTGGCACGTGGCCCTTACGTGAACGGTTCAACTTCTCATAGAACTTTCGTGCGTTATTAGCGCGGTACAGTTCCTCCGTCTCTTCACGGTCTCGATCTTCCTGCTGTCGCTTTTTCCTCCGGAAAATCGAGTTTTGTCTGTTCCGCGCCCGTTTGTATCGTGCCTCGTTCGCCCTCGTGCGGTGTTGCAGCAATCTCGCCCATGCTGCACGTGTCAGCACTAGATTTCCACATATAAATTGCACAAATTACCTTTTAAAAACCACCAGCACACACGATAACACACCAATATAAACTTCGCACACACGACTAGCTACGATAACTATCTAAGGGAAAGGGTGTAAAGTTTTAATTGCTTTGGGAAAGGGTTTTGCTAAGATTCACTGATTGAAACCACTTAATGGCTTTTACCTTAAAGCAACTACCACGGCGCGAGAACACTTGGGCCACTCCTGCCTCTTCCACGGATCAGTTCGAAGTGAATCTGATCACTTCAATAATCCTCAGATTAACCGCCGAATTAATTTCGTCACCGGAAATCACGAAGGTAATTTCGCGATACCGACGGTTGCTCTCATGCTCATAACAATCATTTTCGCGCATGTTCGCGTCTCTTCACACGAACAGCTTAAGCTAGCCACCTTTCTGTCCATGTGAGAGGGACTTCGGAAAAGGTCAACAAATCTTCAAAAGAATCCCAACAGGTCGATGCACGCCGAAGCTCATATGCAAATTTTGCGGGATCAAGCAATCTTGGGTGGCTTACGCAATTTAATCCCACGGTATCTCACCACCTGGCTTAGATCTCATTAACCATTTTATTGAGGGGAAATGCAGAAATGAATCCGAATGAACTGATATCGTGAATTTCTGTTCTTCAAATTAGACTGGTACAACCTTTTTGATTTTTCCTATTTTATTTACATTTATTTTATTTAACTAACTTTTAATTTTAGTTTATCATATTTGAAGTCATGAACAAAAAGAACGTTTAACAAGCAAGAACGTGTAAGAACCAATTAAACAAGAAACAATTAGGCAATGATATTTACAATAAATGTAACGACCCGAAGGTTCGTTACACACTTCGTCTGCAATCCGAATACTTGATTTCGAGCCATCCAGCGCACAGTGTGCAAATTCGAGCCAAAAAACGGACGCAAATCAACCACGGTATGTACATATCTGGAGATTATCTTGAAAAAATCACAAAAATCCAAAGAATCTGATGGTGCCGACCCCTTTACCGTTAGAATACTGGAAGTGTCCTATTTTGTCCAATTTCCCCTACAAATAGAGGATTTTGCTAATGCATATGTTCACATCAATCGAAAAGACACAACCTTGACTTGTCTTATGAAAATATCATAATGGGCCTCCCTTATATTGTTGAACACGGATAAGTGTCTCATTTTGTCTAATACCCCCTATAAAATGCTTCAGATGATACAAATTTAAAATTCGAGGGGATCATCAAATGAGTTAGTGTCAGTTATGATATGCAGTACAATACAATAATGTTATCCTCGGACAATTCACTGGGAATATTTTTAGTGTCTGTTTTTGTCTGATGTCCCCTATAATTTAAAAAATATTTTTAAATTATAACATCAAATCAATTTTTATTTAAGGAAAATGTACTGAGATCCTTGAAGACTATTGTGGGCATCAGAAGGCTATTCCTTTTTTGCAGTGTCCCTTCAGTGTCTCATTTCGTCCAATATCCCTTATATGTTGAACTGTTTGAACTCATTTGATGATCTCCTCGAATTTTAAATTTGTATCATCTGAAGCATTTTATAGGGGGTATTAGACAAAATGAGACACTTATCAGTGTTCAACAATTTATGGGAGGCCCATTCTGATATTTCTATAACACAAGTCAAGGTTTTCCCTGTCTTTGCGATTGATGTGAACATATGCATTAGCAAACCCCTCTATTTGTAGGGGAAATTGGACAAAATAGGACACTTCCAGTATTCTAACCGCAAAGGGGTCGGCACCATCAGATTCTTTAGATTTTTGTGATTTTTTCAAGGTAATCTCCAGATATGTACATACCGTGGTTGAATTGCGTCTGTTTTTTGGCTGGAATTTGTACACTGTGCAGCGTTGCACGTATCAGTCTAATCAGTTTCGCCGGAAAACCATGTTCGGACATTATCTGCCACAGCTCATTTCTTTTCACTGAATCGTACGCTACTATGAATTCAATGAACAGATGGTGAGTCTGCTAGTTGTACTCCCGGAATTTATCAAGGATCATCCGCAGGCTAAACATCTGATCCATCATTGATCGGCCTGGTATTCGCCGACGAAGGACTCCTCAAGCTGTCTCAGTCTGTTAAACAGGATGCGCGACATAATATTGTACGCCGAGTTCATAAGGGTGATCCCTCTGTAACTGACACACTGTATTCTAAGCCATTTCTTATAGATTGGACATATGAGGCCATCCAACCAGCTGGCAGGCAGTGCTTCATCGATTGATGCAGCTGCTCACTTCCGTGTTTGAGAAGCTCGACCGGAATCTTATTATTCCCAGCAGCTTTATTGTTTTTCAGCTCTTATAGAGCCTTCTTTACCTCGTCCAGCGCTGGTGGTTCCACAGCTTGACCGTCGCCAACTATGACCATTCGCAGAAAGCAGCTAATGACTGAAGTGAAAAAATGAGTTGTTGCAGATAATGTCTGAACATGGTTTTCCGGCGAAACTAATTAGACTGATACTTGCAACGCTTGATGGCTCAAAATCAAGTACCTATTCGGATTGCAGACGAAGTGTGAATTTAGACTTTGAATGGATTAAAGCAGGCTAATGCCCTTCCGAGTTTATTGTTCAACATTACTCTGTAGGGTGCGATTAGGAGGTCTGACGTGCAGAGGAACAGCAATATCATCAAACGGTCGCATATGCTCCTGAGCTTTGCGGAAAACATCGACCTCATTGTTGATCGCAGAGCAGTAGTGGAGGCTTTTTTCCCATTGAAGAAGGGGCAATTGAGGGGGTTAGAAGCAGAGTGGTGTAAATGACATTATGTTCAAATTTGATTTGACTATAGCAAATAATGCTTTGGTTTTAGAGGTTTGCAGCAATAAATTTATATAGTTTGTAAGTAATTTGTAAAATGTGCTAATTCACACAAAATTGGAAATGTTTTGAACATCCACACGATTTGTATGGAGCGAAAAAATATTTAAAAACTTTACATTATTTTTTTTCAAAACTGAGTTTTTGTTACTTATACCCCTTTGCGTTTGACTCCCTTAATTAATGAGGAGTTACTCTAAATACCAAGTCAAAATACATGCCAGGGGTGAACAGTACATTCATCATATGGAAATGAATGCGTACAAATTTGTTTGCATTCTCGCTAAAGGATAACAACAAAATCAGTAACGAGTAATTAGCTTGCAAAAACCAAGTAAAATATAAAATGTCACACCTCAAGAAATTACTGAGAACTGGTTCCGCAATATCTCAAGTTAATGAATTACCAAAAATGGCGATCAGTAACTGTAATATCGTACAGAAAGTGGTCAGATCGGCATAATCCTTTAAACAACTATTTAATATTAAATGAAATGAAATCAACTTGAGTAGATTTGAATATGAAGAGTTTTCCTACACCCTTTACGTACACTTCTTGTAAGTAAGAGGCAAAAACATAAATTATGCATTTCTTCCAAAGTTTTTTTGTTATATTATTCTCGGGTCTGTTATACCCTCCAAGGCTAACTCATTAATCTTATTTCTTTCTTCTATGCTACTTTTGTGGCCATAGCGCTAATACGCAGCGAAATTTTCTTTCGTACTTAATCTTATCTGGTATCCATTTCATTAATGATCAACCCTAGCCGCTCATGTAATTGACAATTTCTCATCTGATTAAACAGCAATTGAGGTCGAATTACGCATTTCTGGCAAGATGTAAAAAAACAGAGGGTTGAATTGTGTAACATAAACTTTTACCACATGTATTTTTGAATTGATAGGATTTATTTCTATTAAATCATCACACCCAATAATGTATATAGATTAGACCTGTGCGCCGCCGCGCCGCGCCGCCGCCGCCGGTGGTTTTACTCACGCCACCGCCGCCGACGATTTTGGGTCGGCGCGCCGCCGATCATAATTTTGCCACGCCGATGACTAATCGCAATAAAAAAAATCAATTAACTTAAGTCGAGTCGAGTAAAGTACAAGACACTGAAGATGGCCTTACAGTTGAAGACGAAATACGTATCTGTAAAGCAATACAACGTGGTGGAATTAATTGGAATAGTACTTAACTCGTCTTATAATAGTTCATAAATGGTAAAAAGGTGGAAATCGTCAGAATTCAATTTCAAATCTACCTTACGAGATGGTGTCTCTAAGTCAGTGTGGTGAAATACATTGTCTGCTGGATCAAGAAATATGTTGGTTGGTTACACGCCCGTTTCAAATCACTCAGAGACTGAGTGAAATTGTATTGACGTCTCTTTTTTTCTCACTGAAATCTAACTCATTTTTCATAAAAAGTGGAACTACTCAAATTTTGAGTAGTTCCACTTTTTACGAAAATTGATTAATTTTTCCAACGGCAATATAATTTCACTCAGTCTCTGCGTGATTTCTAACGGGTGTGTATTATATGAGTTTGCATGCGGCTTCATCTAGTGGATTTCGTCTACCAACCAGAATAACACATAAAATGTTTAACTGATCTTTGGAATTCGTCTAAGCCAGGCCTTGGATTTGGCATTCAATCGGGCACCTAAACCTGTAGGTGACTCGCAAATTATGTTTGATGTGGCACTCTAGCTTTTGTGAAGGCTTGGATACCTGTCCAAAGCACCCCCATTTTTATAGGATCTGGCATTTGTGCAGGTAATTTATTGCAGTTCAGGAATTTCAAGGTAAGTAGCACATTAATTATCTTGACATTTTTTTTTTTAATTTAAATCAACCAGGCCACTTATTTAATCAGTTTTCTTCCTTTTTGATTTGTGTTATGAGCACAGTTGACTTATTTGGGAAATCAATTCAGCAAAATAATTTAATCCCTACTGTGAATGATTTTCTAGCTTTTTGTCCAATACAACTATTTATTTTGAAATCAATGTTTGAAAATTATTGACAAAACCGTTTGGTATATTTCCTTGTACATTCCTCCAATTTTTCTAAAAAAACCTAAGAAAATTACTTCAGGAATTCGTTTTTCTCCGAAAATTCCTTCAGAATTTCCATTACGAATTTTTTCAGAACATCTTTTACAAATTTCTTTAGGAAATTCCCTATGGAATGTATACGAAATATACGAATGAGGAATTCCTCTGGAAATTCTATAAAGAATTTCTTCGGAAATTGTTTATCAACACTTCGGAAATTTCTTTAAGAATTGCTTCGAAAATTTCTCCTTATGATATTTTTTCAGCAATTATTCCATAAATTCATTAAATCAGAAATTTTCTCAAGGAACTTCTTCCAGCAATTCCTTTGAAACATTCTTCGGGAATCCTTCCAGAACTTCCTGCAGGAATTCCTCCGAAAATGCTGTCACGAGTTAATTCCGAGATTCTTTCAGTATTACCTTGGTAACTTTTTAGTGTTTGTTGTTTATTTTTTTGTTTTACTTTTTCGAAAATTCAATTAGTAACTCCATCGAAAACTATTTCATTCTCTAATTATTTTTCAAAGGATTTCCGGAAAGAAATTCCGAATGAATTTCTGAAGAAATCTACGAGGGAATCTTGAGGTTTTTCGAAGAAACTTTTTAAGAAATCTACGGAGAAACATCAAAAGGAATTCTTGGCGGATTTTTACTAGAAAAAAATTTAGATTTAGAAAGAAAAATCGTGAGGAGTTCTCAAATTATTTTTGGAGGAGTTTTTGAAGAAATTCTTGGATTTTTAAAAGAGAGCCTGAATCGATTTTCAAAAACAATTCCCGTTGGAACTGCTAAAAAAGGTTTTTGAAGATATTTCTAAAAGACATCCCCAAAGAATTCCTAAAGGAATTTCCAGAGAAATCCATAAAGGAATGTCTGAAGGTGTTTTTGAAGTAATTTATGAATATATTCCTAACAGAATTTCAGAGGAAATGCCTACTGGTATATCTGAAATAATTTCTAGATAAATCCAGGAATTCCTTTGCATTTTTTCTTAGAAATCGATTTGCAGTTTCCCTGGGAATTTTCCTCAGGGAGTCCTACAAAAACTCTTCCGGAAGCGAATTCCAGAAAGTCTTTCGGATATTCCTTGGAATTTCCCTCAGGAATTAATTCGGAAATTCATACACGCATTCTTTCAGAAATTTGTTAAGGAAAACCTTGGGAAAATCGTTGAGATATTCATCCGAAATTTTCGAATTTCTTCTAAGAACTCCTTTGGTATACCTTACAAAGTTCTAGGACAAAATTTCCTTAAGAGTTCTTGAACAAGTTCCAGGAAGAATATCCAAGAAACTCCTGAAGGATTTTTCAAAGTAGCTCCTGAAGGAACTTCTGATAGTCTTAGATTTCTCTGCAAATTCCTTTGGACATTTCGTCAAGATTTAAAAATTTGCTTAGGAATTTCTTGGAAAATTAATTGAGAAATTCCAGCGAAAGATACTTTTTGGAATTCTTTTTTTTTAATTGCTTTAGGGGTTCCTTAGCAAGTTCCTTGTCATTCTCTCCTGAAATTACCTTAGGGATTCTTTCAAATCTTCCTTAAGCAATTTCTAGAGATTTTTTTCCGGATAATCCTTCGAAAATTCTTCCAGTAAATTCTTTGGTTACTTTAGGAAGCTACGCTACATACAGACACTGACAAAACTACCTCTGTAAGGGAAAGGGTCGTTTGGCCGAAAGTCATTTAGCCGAATTCCACTTGGCCGAACAAACCATTAGGCCGAAACCAATCTGACCGAAAGGGTCATTTGGTCGAACGGGTCATTTGGACGAACGGGTCATTTGGCCGAACAGTCGTTTGGCCGAAAGGATCATTTGGCCGAAAAGGACATCACTTCGCGTTTCTCAATTTCTGCAGTGAGAAGAGAAAAACGAAGAAAAAGAAGTGAAACGTCTCACTACTCACTTCAATTTCTCACTGTTCCCTGCAAAAAGTTAGAATTGAGACGTATCTCTTCTCCTCTCACTCCTCGCTGTAAAAAATGAGAAGCATGAAATGAATAGTGAGATGTCTCACTTCGCACTTCGTACAACTCACTTTTCACAGTAAAGTGAATAGTGAGACGTCTCACTTCTCACTCTTTATTTTTCTCTTCTCATTGTAGAATGTGAGACTTGAGACGTCTCACTTCTCACTTCTCACTACTCAGCTCATACTTTTTACAGTGAGAGGTAAGAAATGAGGAATGAAAATTGAGACTCTCTTCTCATTCCTTATTTCTCACTTTTCATTCGGCCAAATGACCTATTAGGCCAAATGTCTTATTCGGCCAAATGTTCTATTCGGCAAAATGTCCTATTCAGCCAAATTACTCCTTCGGCCAAACGACCTTTTCAGCCAAATGACCCTTTCGGCCATATGACCCTTTCGGCCGAATGACCCTTTCTGCCAAAAGATCCTTTCTGCCAAACGACCCTTTCGTTCAAATGACTTTCGGCCTAATGGTCTGTTCGGCAACATGGTATATTCGGCCAAACAACTTTCGGCCAAATGACATTGGGGGTGACAATGTGTCTGGGGGTGAGAATGGGTCATCGCTCTCACCGGCAGCCTAGAGGTCGTAGAGCAAAATCGTTCAAAAAGGTTTCTTATATTTTAGTTATCTTGCCCTCAGACACATTCAATCCATTCTACAAGCATTCTAAGTAGTTGAAACAGTGACCCATTCTCACTCCCATTTCACCCATTGTCACCCCCGACGACGGTATCGAGTTCTCGAAGTATTTGAGCAGAAAATACTGCGCGGTGGAGAATAGTAAATGACGCAGACGAACGAATGAATCACGATTGTACCAAGTTTATAAAAATGCAAATCAAGGCAGGCTGATAAAACTATTTGACTAAAACTATTTGATTGACTATTTTGAATGTGCTGCTTGATGATCGGCAAACGTAGAATATTGCAATTTTAATTCACTGAAGTCGATTTGTATACGAGCGATTCCTACCGTGTGAATCAAAACCGCATGACTTCAAATACCCGCATTAAAATTGATTTTTCCAGACATTGATTTTTTCATCCACGCCGGTTCACGCCGCCGCCGCCGCCGCCGATAAAAGTCAACGGCGCGCCGCCGTGACGCCGCCGCCGCCGGGGTAAAAGTGACCACCACGCCGCCGCCGCCGATGATATGACCGGCGCACAGGTCTAATATAGATACCCATGCTAATTTATTCATATAGTTTGACGACATCATATGTTTCAAAAATCCAGGTGGATATTTCATGCAACCCATGGATGAAGCTTTATTTGGCACGGATTACCATTCTAATCCTAGCACCCCCACTCAGGTTCGGTCGTGCTCACAGAATAACGCCCATCTCCTATGATTGTACCACATTTGTTATGCACAAATAAGCTTAATGCATTCATGAGACAATGATGCACGTTTATCATATTTAAATGCAAATTAAGCAGCACAAATATGTCGCCTGAAATGATGGTCATTTTGCAGCTACCTACAATGGAAATAAATTTGGTCACCCGGCTACTCCCGATTATGCTTTGTGGAATTTTTTTTTGGGGACACCGCTTGGGGTTGACATTAATTACTGGGAGTGATAAAGCCTGAAAAATGAGGTGTTTGTCAGATGATGGTAGTGAAAATTGATTATGATTTTTATTTTCCGCTCACACTCCTGCATTCCGAAATTTCTTCCTCAGTAGGAATTATTTTAATGAATTATTCAATATGGCTTACTCTAAACACAACAATGATTTTTGAAAATTACATTTACTTCATTATTATCAGCACATCTCTGCAAGTGTTTGGCTTATTTTGGAACTATATCCAGATTTTTTACACGGTTTGATTTCAATCGATTAAGATCTATAGCGTCAATGAAACGAGGTAATCCCATGTAACAATTCATTAAAAATCAAAGAAATTCAGTTGATATTAAAAAAGCTGTGAAAGTTCAGGTTGTCAGAAAATAATAATTTCCGATCGCGTGGACAAACAACCTGGGTGCACAGCTCGTAACTGACATGGAAACAAAATTGAAACCATTAGCAGCAACTCAGCCCTGGGGTGTAAAATGTTTAGTTTTTCCAAACGAGCATTTTGCATTAACCCGAAGACAGTACATCGATGTCTTTGGGAGTATTTTCACAATGAAGCCGACTAAAACAATCTATTACTCAAACTTTTTTTTAGTGGCATCATTCTATATCGGTGTCGATTAAATACATAGAATGATTTTTTTGCAGTTGAAAAATACCTGAGGGCGCTCAATGCTCAGGGCGACTGGAAGCGATTGTCCCAGGATCGAGTCCAGTGGAGAAGGATACTCCATTCGGCGTAGGTTCATCGAAGAGCTGTAGCCCATCAAGTATCAAGTAAGTATAATTTTTTTGATTGGTAATTGAAAATTTATATTGACTCGTTCACGATATGCTTTTTCTAGAACACATAATCACAACAAAACAGCAAAAAGGCCAATCAGAAACTAGTTTCTAGCATCATGCACATTAGTTACTAGGATTTGAAAATAAGTTCTGTTAGTTTGAATTATGGTGTGGGGAGGAGAGGGTATTTGGGAAAGATTGCGAACAAATGAAAAAGACAGAACAGCAGAACAGTATAGAGCCCATTATGTCTTCATCGAAAACTGAATTTTATTCAGTTAACCACCTAGAAGTAGATATAATGGAAGAAGTATATTTCAAATCTTGTACATTCTTATAATTAAGGGGGTTAGAAGAAGAGGGGTGTGTAAGTGACATTTTGGGCAAATTTGAGTTGACTACAGCGAAAAATGATTTGGTTTTGGAGCTTTGCGGCAATATGTTGATATGGTTTGTACGTTGTAGGGGAACTGTTCCGTTTTCCATCTCACTGAATATATATTCATCTCATCGAAAAACAAAGAAATACAGCACCAATCCCGTCGCTTCTTTTTGTTAACACGCGTGCTCACTGGTGAAAAAATCATGAAAATAAGAAACAAATCAAATTCCTTTTCATTGCTTTGTTTTTGATGGGATGGAAATAGGAGCTATGGGATGAAGTGCCGAACGGTTTTCCTATATTCGTTTCATTTATTTAGTTAACATCTAAACAGATAACACTGAATCAACAATTTGACGCCACAATGCACGGTTCGAGGCCGCATCTCTCCATCCTCGGATACGCCCCACGCTCGCCAAGTCGTTTTGCACCTGGTCTGCCCATCTCGCTCGCTGCGCTCCACGCCGTCTCGTACCTGCCGGATCGGAAGCGAACACCATCTTTGCAGGGTTGCTGTCCGACATTCTTGCAACATGTCCTGCCCATCGTACCCTTCCGGCTTTAGCTACCTTCTGGATACTGGGTTCGCCGTAGAGTTGGGCGAGCTCATGGTTCATTCTTCGCCGCCACACACCGTCTTCTTGCACACCGCCAAAGATGGTCCTAGGCACCCGTCTCTCGAATACTCCGAGTGCTTGCAAGTCCTCCTCGAGCATTGTCCATGTTTCATATCCGTAGAGGACAACCGGTCTTATAAGTGTCTTGTACATGACACATTTGGTGCGGTGGCGAATCTTTTTCGACCGCAGTTTCTTCTGGAGCCCGTAGTAGGCCCGACTTCCACAGATGATGCGCCTTCGTATTTCACGACTAACGTACGCAAGGATCCTAGGTAGACGAATTCCTCGACCACCTCGAAGGTATCCCCGTCTATCGTAACAGTGCTTCCCAGGCGGGCCCTGTCGCGCTCGGTTCCGCCCACAAGCATGTACTTTGTCTTTGACGCATTCACCACCAGTCCAACTTTTGTTGCTTCACGTTTCAGGCGGGTGTACAGTTCTGCCGCCTTTGCAAATGTTCGGCCGACAATGTCCATGTCATCCGCGAAGCAAATAAATTGACTGGATCTGTTGAAAATCGTACCCCGGCTGTTACACCCGGCTCTCCGCATGACACCTTCTAGCGCAATGTTGAACAACAGGCACGAAAGATAAGAAAATTATTTTGAGCTTTTTAGTGGAATGTTTTCACCTGTAATAAGACGAGTTTAAACAATCCCACAAGTCGAGTCAAGTACGAGACACTGAAGACGGCCTTACTGTTGAGGTCGAAAGACGTATCTGTCAAGATACAATTAAGTGGTGGAATTCAATGGGATTGTTTAAACTCGTCTTATGACAGGTGAGGCACGAAAGTCCATCACCTTGTCTTAGTCCCCGGCGCGATTTGAACGAACTGGAGTGTTCGCCCGAAATCTTCACACAGTTTTGCACACCATCCACCGTTGCTTTGATCAGTCTGGTAAGTTTCCCAGGGAAGCTGTTCTCGTCCATAATTTTCCATAGCTCTACGCGATCTATACTGTCGTATGCCGTCTTGAAATCAACGAACAGATGGTGCGTTGGGACCTGGTATTCACGGCATTTTTGAAGGATTTGCCGTACAGTAAAGATCTGGTCCGTTGTCGAGCGGCCGTCAACGAAGCCGGCTTGATAACTTCCCACGAACTCGTTCACTAATGGTGACAGACGACGGAAGATGATCTGGGATATCACTTTGTAGGCGGCATTAAGGATGGTGATCGCTCGAAAGTTCTCACACTTCAGTTTGTTGCCTTTCTTGTAGATGGGGCATATAACCCCTTCCTTCCACTCCTCCGGTAGCTGTTCGGTTTCCCAGATTCTGACTATCAGTTTGTGCACGCAAGTGGCCAGCTTTTCCGGGCCCATCTTGATGAGCTCAGCTCCGATACCATCCTTACCAGCTGCTTTATTGGTCTTCAGCTGTTGAATGGCATCCTTAACTTCCCTCAAGGTGGGGGCTGGTTGGCTTCCATCGTCCGCTGAACAAGTGTTGAACTTATTTTTAAAATTAAAAAAACACTTTAATAAAGGAAAAAAAAAAATAAAAAAAAATCGTCCGCTGAACTGACGTAGTCATCTCCTCCGCTGCCTTGACTTTCACTGCCTGTACTCTCAGCGCCATTCAGATGTTCCTCGTAGTGCTGCTTCCACCTTTCGATCACCACACGTTCGTCCGTCAAGATGCTCCCATCCTTATCCCGGCACATTTCGGCTCGCGGCACGAAGCCTTTGCGGGATGCGTTGAGCTTCTGGTAGAACTTGCGTGTATCTTGAGAACGGCACAGCTGTTCCATCTCCTCGCACTCCGCTTCTTCCAGGCGGCGTTTCTTCTCCTGAAAAAGGCGGGTCTGCTGTCTCCGCTTCCGTCTATAACGTTCCACGTTCTGCCGAGTACCTTGCTGCAGCGCGACCGCCCGCGCTGCGTCCTTCTCCTCCAGAATCTGTCCGCACTCTTCGTCGAACCAATCGTTCCGTCGACTTCGACCCATATACCCGACGTTGTTCTCCGCTGCGTCGTTAATGGCTGCTTTGACTGTATTCCAGTAGTCCTCAAAAGGGGCCCCATCGAGCTCACCCTCTTCCGGCAACGCTGCCTCGAGATGCTGCGCGTATGCAGTGGCGACATCAGGTTGCTTCAGTCGCTCTAGGTCGTACCGCGGCGGTCGTCGGTACCGAACATTGTTGATGACGGATAGTTTTGGGCGCAGTTTAACCATCACCAGATAGTGGTCAGAGTCGATGTTAGCGCCACGATAAGTCCTGACGTCGATAATGTCGGAGAAGTGCCGTCCATCAATCAGAACGTGGTCGATTTGTGATTCTGTCTGCAGTGGCGATCTCCAGGTGTACCGATACGGGAGGCTGTGTTGGAAGTAGGTGCTGCGAATGGCCATATTCTTGGAGGCGGCGAAATCAATTAGTCGTAGGCCGTTTTCGTTCGTCAGCCGGTGAGCGCTGAACTTTCCAATAGTCGGTCTAAACTCCTCCTCTTGGCCAACCTGAGCGTTCAAATCTCCTATGATGATTTTGACGTCGTGGCTTGGGCAGCTGTCGTACTCACGTTCCAGCTGCGCGTAGAATGCGTCCTTATCATCATCAGTGCTTCCGGAGTGTGGGCTATGGACGTTGATTATGCTGAAGTTGAAGAACCGGCCTTTGATCCTCAACCTGCACATTCTTTCATTGATCGGCCACCACCCGATCACGGGACTTTGCATATCGCCCATCACTATGAAAGCTGTTCCCAGCTCGTGTGTTTTGCCGCAGCTCTGGTAGATGCTATGATTACCTCTAAACGTTCGCACCATTGATCCCTTCCAACAAACCTCCTGCAGCGCTACGATGCCGAATCCACGGTCCTTGAGCACATCGGCGAGTATGCGTGTGCTCCCGATGAAGTTGAGAGATTTGCAGTTCCACGAACCGAGTTTCCAATCGCTAGTCCCTTTTCGTCGCAGTGGTCTTCGCCGATAGTTCCGGTCCGTACTCTCTTGTTGATTGTTCGTTGCGTGAGTTTTTTTGGCCGGCTTGCAGGGCCTGACACCAAACCCCCTAAATTTCCAGAGGACCATTCCTCCTTATTTCCGGTGGACCATGGTGCACAGTTTCACTTAGAGTCCCTCGCTGGCACTCGGACGATGATCAGCCGCCCCTAACATGGCGCTCAATAAGATTTGCACCTCCGGAGAGGAGCAAACCCCCCCTTCCCTGTCAGCATACGACCATAGTTCCCACCGGGGTTGGTTACCCGATCTTCCCTAAGGTTGCTCGTATCCCGGCCAGCACCGCGGGGAGGTAGGGATAGGAGTTGCTGGGTAAGAGGCTAAGGACCGCGAGATGGGGTCTATTTTATTCCTTCAGGTACGCGAAGTACCAATGGTACGCTTTACCCAGCATTTGCCGTGCCGGTTTTCCTATACAATAAAAGTGAAAATTCACGGAATATTTATATTGTTTTTAACCTCCATACAATTTGTATGTATCAAGATTGAATTTTTTCGGCGATAGCAGTCTTAATAAGTAGCAAATACTTTGTTGCTCCTATTTCCGACGTTTCGGTTAATTTATTTAACCTTCTTCAGGATCTAAAATAACCATAAAATTATTTGAAAGTGAATTTTTTTTCCGATTTACAAAGATTCTTCCACTTTTGCCCTACTTTCTCTTACTTACAGGAGTATGTAAGTATGCTATCGCCGAAAAAATCAATCTTAATTGCAAAACTTTAGTCAACTCCCAGATACTGAAAAATATCGAAAATCTTTGCATTCATTTTGCTCACAACTAAGTGTTTGTCACTTGCCCTTCCTTTGCGTTTGACCCCGTCAATTGTATAATTCCCGCTAAGACGCTCGAAAATAATTAGTCAGAAAAGAACAATTAGTTCCTTGAATGCAAATTAGAAAAGGTTCGGTCCTATATTCTATGATTATTTTCAAAAATTGATTGTTCCCAACTTGAAAGGAGAAATACCCCTACATACGACGACTGCAACTGGTTTATTTGGGCATCGGATCAGTAGTAATCAAGAGAAAATTCAAACGATATTACATTTTCACATGACAACCGACCTGAAGCTATAGACTGTTCCAGAAATTATTAGCACACTAAAAAAGAGTCGCCAAATTGAACTGCAAGTTATGTCCCATGGAAGTTTCGATGGATCGTTTAGATAATAACCATTTAAATTGACCATTTAAAAGATGCATTTTTAATAACCTAGTTAAAAATGTAGAGTTATTAGATCAGTCGAATTTTCATTCGAAGTGTATAGAAATGTTCTGTCGTCAAGAAGTGGTTGCAAATTTGTAGCAAAGGTAAGAAAACCACGAAAAAGTGCAAAACTTTACCTAGGTAAAAAATAATAAATTGATACCAGCGCAGCGTGGCATAAAAATCAAATTACTTTGGCGTTTGGTATATGTTGGGATTCATTAAGAGTCATAAGCCAACACTGACCAAATAAAGCAAAAGACATGTTAAATAAGTGAAAACGAGGGCTTGACATTCATTTGACTATTTGTGTGAATTTCAAATGCCTCTAATTCTCCTTCGGTTACAATATTTTAAGTTTCGACACCTGTAATGCTTGGTCAACAAGTATAATGACCATATGCAAAGAATTTAGTGTGGATATTGATGAGAAATTTAAAGAAACTACTTGAAACTGTGTTGTGCAAAGATCTAAAAATCTTGTGAAGGAAAAATCATGAAACATGATTTATATTCCATATAATCGACAAAACTCGACACTAGAAGAAACTAGATAATAAACTATATGTAGCCAAAACTTGTAAAAAATTGAAAAAAGTTCGAAATATAAAAAAAAGCAACTGTTATGCTTATAATTTCTAAAACAGTCTATACCTATCATGGTTAAAATAATACTTTACCTTCTTCTTGATTAATGACTTGCGAAGGAAAACAGATTTTTGCCTTTCTCGTACAACAAAGTTGTACCGAAAGGCTAAATGATTACTCTAAAAACTAATTTTTGCTAGGAGGCCCGGAGACTTTTAGAGTTATATACCAATCGACTCAGCTCGACGAACTGAGGTGATGTCTATATGTGTGTATGTATGTGTTTTTTTTTCCTAAGCAATGGAGGGGGGATCTGCTCAACAGACATCCTGGGTTGTCCAGGAAGTGCGGGGTTAGGGGCCACCTCCAATGAGGGAGGCAGTACTGCATCCCCGACCCGCTAAACCGTTTCCATTGCCGCCAAGCCCATCGTTCCTTCGGTACAACCAGAAAGTAATGCTTCAAAGGGGGGCCAGTGCATAACGCACCCTCGAGGTTAGCTGCGTGTCCTTGCAGCATCGAACATCGTGACTCGCTTTTTTAGAAGAACACCATGGTATCGTGCCAGCGCATTGCCGGCTTTCCAGGTGGCCTTACCACGCCCTATGTCCTCGGAAGGTGGGCAGGGTCGACTTCGCGCCTGCTTTCCTCTGCACGACTGGTATCAAGAATGATGATGCCGCGTGCACCCCAAATTGACCTTTCTGCGATAGGGCCTATTCGCCAGCACACAGAGGGACTTACCAACGCGGTGCCTACGCCTGCCCCAGCCTTGACGAGGACCCCTTTCCGTCCTCGGGCTCGGAACCCGCCCGGTTGACCGACGCCGCGAAAGCGACGATACCATGTTGTTCTTCACGCGGCCACTTGTTCGATAAAAGGATCGAGTTCGACCCCAGGCACCGGTATGACCCATGAAGCCGACTCCGAACCCTTGGACCACCTCTTAATTGCGCCTGAACTAGCCATTCCTCGAGTCCACGCGCCACCTTCTTTGAAGCTCCGATGATACGATTTGGACGATAGCCGATAAAACGGCGTTCCAGCCAACTTCATCTTTACAAATCCTCCGGACTAGGTTGTCCGGGGTAGTGTCCAGACCACATGTGGTAAGCATGTATGTATGTGTGGATGTATGTGTGTGTGTATGTGTGTATGTGTACAAAATTTGTAGACACACTTTTCGGTACTTTGCGTTGACCGATTTGATCGCAACAAGTTGCATCCGACGTGAAATTCAGTCCCATTTTTCTATTTTGGAAAGATGTTTAATTTTGATACATATAGCGAAGTTTGCCATTTTAAGGTGTGTTCATGAGATAAGTATTGCGAAAAAAGATTCGGCTGCAGGTGGGACTTGAACCCACACTATTCCATTAAGTACACGTACGTATTACCAATTATACAACAGCTATACTTGCGAGAAGTTGTTCCATAACCAGCTAATGACGACATATTTATTGAATCTACTTTGACAACATTTCACAAAAGAAACACATTTCACAAAAAGAAACTCTATGAAATAAGTTTCGATTCGTATGTATTTTTTAATTAAAGAATGAGGTGACATCCAATTAAATAATACCATCACAATCTTCTTCTTCTTCTTCTTCTTATTGGCATTACATCCCCATACTGGGACAAAGCCGCCTCACAGCTTAGTGTTCATTAAGCACTTCCACAGTTATTAACTGCGAGGTTTCTAAGCCAAGTTACCATTTTTGCATTCGTATATCATGAGGCTAACACGATGATACTTCTATGCCCAGGGAAGTCAAGACAATTTCCAAGCCGAAAATTTCCTAGACCGGCACCGGGAATCGAACCCAGCCACCCTCAGCATGGTCTTGCTTTGTAGCCGCGCGTCTTACTGCACGGCTAAGGAGGGCCCAATCACCATTACAATCACTGTATCGTAATTCGATGAGACGCTTATATTATGTCGTTTTTATGTCACATATGCCGTTTTTCTAAGAAAATGTTTGTTTTGCCTGCTACATAAACTCAACTTTGTTGAAGAACTACTTTAAAATAAACTTTAGCGTCGGGATATTAAAAGTATCCCAAACGCCCTTCCCCTCATTCTATTATACTATGTTCCCTAAGCTCGACTAACTCACTAGTTTATCGATTCTCCAAAGCTAAAAATGATAAATAAGAATTTTGATACACAAATCTGTAACGATTGACAGAAAATGAGCCTCCCAAATTAACAAATGATAAAAAATCAAGCCTTCTAGTTTGACTTTAAGCACTTTTGTTCTAACACGAATTCGAGTGGTGGAAAACATACCCCCAACATTGAAATTCCGGTCGAGTTAAAGTTATCGTTGTGGGTGCAGGCGAACAGACTGGCTACAGACCATGTGGGATACCTCTTGCTCTAAAACCAACCCGGAAAGACATAATAAAGTGCACAATATATTCGTTCGGATTATTACTGTTTCATATGGTACACACATAAATATTTAACAGACATAGAAGTGAGTCGACAAGGCTGAGAACGAACAGAGAAGTTCGTTTACTTAGGTGGAACGACGTGCCTAGCTGGCATTTTGGCATTTGGTCCGTCCCTCGATGGAGATAATCTTTGATGGCAGCAGTACTAACTTTTTATAGAAAATTGGAAAAAATGCTCAAATATTAAATTATCATGAATCATTCATAAATGAATTGTAAGTAAATCAGGTTAAAAATGTCAAAGAAAAACTTTATCCAACATCCTTTTTCCACATAAAAAAGCAAATAAAATATTTAAAATTTGATTCTTCCTTTTTTTATTTCCCCTTGTTGGCATTGTTCCTTAAGAACATTCTAAGAAACGTTACCACTTTTTCATTTGCATATCATATAGGTATACTTTTCTAAGTCTATAAGCCTATAAGTCGATGAAATTTCCTTGCTAATTATTCTTGTTTGGACCAGCCACCTTCAGGTTAAGGTAAGGTAGACTGCAATTACTAAACCACAAATCGGAATAAATGTTAAATTGGGATTAGCAAAATGCTTTTAAAAATTAATTCACAAATAATAAATATGCAGAATTTTTTTTTTAAATAGCTGAATATAAACACAATGTATAGAAATTTAAAGCATGGCTGTACTGTTATGGAATCAGAATTTTTATTTCTGGCAGTGATGTTTTACTCAGATTTAAGACAAGAAAATTCATTCGACTTAATTTTGATTCAGAATTTTTTTTTGCAGTTCGATATACGTATATTTATATCTATAGGTGTTTTTATTTAGGACTAGCAGACCCGACGAACTTCGTTTCGCCTGAAATTGATTTATTCTCTGATTAGTTCTCGAGTTATGCAGAAATTTCTGTTTCATTTGTATGGGAGCCCCCCTTTCCAAAGGAGGGAGGGGTCACGAACCATCTTAAGAACCTTCCCCGGCCCCAAAAACCTCTGCAGACAAATTTTCACGCCGATCGGTTCAGTAGTTTCGGAGTCTATAAGGTTCAGACAGACAGAAATTCATTTTTATGTATATAGATTGCGACATTTTGTTTGTTTTATTTTCTATGCTTGCAAATCACATTATTTATTTTTCAATTTTTGGTAGATATCATATTTTCTACAGCATGTTTTCAACTTTCCATGGGGCGTTTACATTTTAGACATTATGGTTAGGAGTAGGTTGAAGGGACTAGACTAAAACATTGTTAGCTTTTCCTCATTGGCGTAACTACCTCCGATGCCTAGGGGGGGCTATAGCCCCTTTATATTTTTTCTCGAAATTGACCCTCTTTTCAAAAATTCTCGAACATTTTAACACCTCATCAAATTATCAGCGGTAATGTGACAAATGCAGTCCAACCACCTAAGGCAATTGCGGATCAATCACACTCATTCATATTATTCTCTTTTCTCAAGCACGTGCACGTGTGAGCACAACTCACAGTCTATGTTTAATTGCGCTCGACTAGCGTCAGGCAGTGGATATATTTGCATACTTCATAAATATTCTATCTATCTCAAATGAAAAAAAATAGTGCTTTCCAAATCCAACTTTCCATGGATTCCGCCGAGAATATTCCAAGAATTCTGATGAGAATCCTTTAGTGATCCTGACTGGAATGTTCCAGGGTTTCCGATGGGAATCTCTAGATATTTCGACAGGGATCCTTCAAGAATACCGATGGGAGCCTCCAGGGATCATGAAGGGAATCCACCAGGAATTTCGACGGGAATATTTCAGGAATTTGAAGGGGAATATTCCAGGGATTTCGTCGAAAACCCTCCAGGAATTTAAATATGATGGTTCCAGGTATTTCATGAGCAATGTTCCAGGGATGAAGACGCATATCGTCGAAGGATTCCGAAGCAAACCGTCGAAGGACTTCGAAGCAAATCGTCGAGCGACTCCGAATTAATCCTTCAGTTATTTCGAAAAGAATCCTCCAGGATGTTGAAGAAAATCTTTGAGGGATTCCGATGCAAATCATCAATGGATTTCGAAGCAAATCGTCGAATGGTTCCAAAAAAAATCGTTAAGGGACTCTGAACAAAATCTATGATAAATTCATAAGCAATCCGTCGATGTATTCCGAAACGAAACGTCGAATGATTCTGAAGCAATTCTTCGCGGGATTTCGAAGCTAATCGTCAGCCGGATTCCTTATCGTCTAGAGATCCCAGCGCAGATCATTTGCAAAACGTCGAGAGACTCCGAATTAAATCTTCAAAGGATTACGAAGCAAATCGCCGAAGGATTCTGATTTGTCAAGGAATTCCTAAATCAATCTTAAAACGAATCTGGAGATATTCCGGAGCAAATCAACGAGAGATTCTAAAGCAAATCCTCCATGGATTTTAAAGGGTATTTTTCACAGATTCCCAAGGGTATTGCTTAACAATACTGGAAAGAATCCAGTAGGATTTCTTCTGGATTACGATTGGAATACTTCGATGAATCCGAAAAGAATTCCTTAAAGATTAAAGTGAGAATTCTTCTCGGATTCTGATGAGAATCCTTCTCGGATGCTGATGGGAATCTTTCCCAGAATTCAGAAACAAGCTAATTTTTCTTCCACTCATTTCATTAAGTATGATAGAGTGAATATGAGAGATAACTCTTTTGTCTTCACATTTTTTCAGTAATTCATTATGCTATATGTTGAAAACTGATATCACTGCTAACTAACTTATCAAATCCTAGGGGGGCTAATTTTTTTCTAGGGAGGGCTAAGCCCCCCCTAGCCCCCCCTTATTTACGCCAATGCTTTTCCTCTCAAGGGATATGCTGTCAATGCTATTTTGAATATTTCTTGATGCCAATTTGTGACAATAGAGATCAATCCTGGTGATTTGAATCTGCTTCCAGTGATTTGAAAAAGTGCCGTCCTGCACAGAAAATGCGGTGAGTGTGGCTACAGCGCTGCACTAATGCTAAGTAGTGCCGACAATGCCATTAGTACTTGAACCTCAATCTGGGTGAAACATAACAGCTAGCTGTACTGCAATGTCTCTGTAGCACGAAGTTTTTGTCCGGTTGCTACTGCTATGGACCCCCGGTAATATGACCATTTTAATTTGAACATTTGGTTTGGTTTGAACATCGTTCAAATTAAGAAGTGTTCAAATGTCATTTAGCACGTGGATTGAAGAAAGCAAAAATGGAGCATCGTGAAATGGAACACAGAATCAAAACAGCCAAAAACTGGTTTATCTGATGCTCACATCGTATCACTAAATATGCTAAATGATAATGAATTTTATTGCGTGTTGTCAAACTACAAGGGACTTCGCCCTACTCTTGCGTGAAGTTCTAGGCAATTAAACCCGGCAGTGCGTCTACAGTGTACAGTGTACCCCACAGCGGCCTATTTAATAAAAAGCCAGATTAATCCACCTAGTGTTGGTGGTGCCTTTCTCGCATTTAGTTAAGACATCAACCTTATATGGGGTTTATATGGTCCGATGTACTATTTTCTTCATAACTTTTAAACGAAATGACCGATCGTTATGAAATTCAATAGTGATCAGCAAGGCTTTGTCTTTGTTTGAAACTTGTTGCGAGTAAATCGGTTAAGGATTACTATACGAAAAGTTGTCTAATGTTTTCTATAGCTTTTGTGTACACACATACGCACACACATACATACATACATACACACGGGCAGACAGACATTTGCTCAGATCATCGAGCCGAGTCGATTGGTATATAATACTATGGGTCTCAGAGGCTTCTATAAAAAGTTCGTTTTCGGAGGCAAAAATAAAGATTCTCGATAAATACTTTGTTAATCTTTAATGAGCACCAACACATGGCATGGTTAGTCATGTCGACAAGGTATTGGGAGGTGTGTGTGGTCCAAGTTTTATGCCGTTTTCGAGTCCCTTTAAAACGCACAAAGGGTTTTCCTTCTCCTGTTCGGGTGTGCCTTTTCTTCAAAATTTATATAGATACCTAATACAAATATTGAAAAAGAAATAGATACTAGATATTTACAAATTGGAATATCTAATGGATTTTTCCGGCACTGCAACTTTCTTATCCTGATTTCCGAAAAATGTAGTGTCGAATAATAAAGTCCCTACTATCAGGGCTCACAGCAGGCCATGTCATTCTTTCCAAAAATTGTGTCAAACTTCCCTTTTGATACGTAAAAATAAGACGAAGCGACGATAATGTTTTCCTCCCCAGCATGTTCCCTATTGAGTTATAGCTTTCCATCATATGTGGTGCTGGAAATTACATTGCAATAGTCATGATTACAGTTCTTTCTATTTATGGCACTCCCATACACACTCAGCGGGTTATGATTATTTATTGTTCTATGCACTTCTAAAAGTTTGGCTCTGTCATAAAAATTTAATCAATTTTGTGGCATTCTGACATCATAATAGGATCGGTAGGAGACAACGACTGCTGCATTCATTCATTGCGGAACGATCAAACCCTTGTCCTATAATCAAGTTTCTGAAATCTAATTCCAATTATCGTTTATTACTTTCGCATGGTTTTCCATTGACTTACTACACACTTCTTGGATGAATTAAGAAGAGCTTCTGACAACGAATTTATGAGCAAATTACGACTTTAATCAACACATGGGCTTAAGATTACCAACCTGAACATAGAAATGTCAGACGAAAACTAATGCATATATACACTGCATATATTACTAGTACTAGCCATTGGTCAGCATTTCTGTTGCCATTTCAAAAGTTTATCACTTGAACAACCATAAACCAAATTACTTGGTTCGTGTTCCTTGGGAAACTGTTCCATTTTTCATCTCACTGAACATATACTCATCTCATCGCAAAACAGAGAAATACAGCTCCAATCTTGTCGCTCTTTTTGCTAAGAAGCGTGTTCACTGCTTAAAAAATCACAAAAATAAAAAAAAAACAAATCGAATTCCTTTTCATTGCTTTGTTTTTGATGGGATAGAAATGTGAGCTATGAGATGAAGTGCTGAACCGGTCCCCTACATTCTACACAGTTTTTTAGTGGTGTGCTAAAACAGAGCGTTAATGAATAAAGCTTTCAATTAATGAATAAATTTGTTATGATTAAATCATTCAACTCTATGATTAAAGATTATGATTAATGATATATCTAGACCAACATTTGAAAAGGGCGTAACAGCCAAAATTTATTCCATCTGATTTTTCGTCTACATATAAAGCTATATATGTGGACAAAGAACCAGAAGGAATAATTTTTGGCTGTTACGCCCTTTTCAAATGTTGGTCTAGATATATTCATTTTGACAATGATTAACGATTATAAAAAAAAATAATGAAACGTTAGAAGTATGATTAGCGATTACCGATCATGATTAAATATTGACACAATATGCGTATGATTAATGATTAACGATCGATATGATTAATGATTATGAATAATCAAATTGACTGAATTGCAAAGTTATCAATAATAAAGTAACCTATCTACCAAATTGGGTTATTAAAAGGTATAAAAATTATGTGATTATGATTAAAGATTAATGAATAAAAGCGATGTATGCAATGATTAAAATTGGTGATGAATGAATGAGCTCAGAACAGTTATGAATATGATTAGTGATTAATGATTAAATGTTAAATTCTATGATTAAAGATTAGTGATTAATGATTAAATCATATTTCTTGCATGATTATGATTAATGAATAATAATCAAATAACCTATTATTCAATAATCATGATTAAATCTATGATTAATCACTAATGCTCTGGCAAAAACATAAATGTTTTGGTTGAAAGGCGCCTGTTATTATTCAGGTTTAAAGTCAACAAAACTGTTAACAATATTTGCCTACATATGTACTAGAAACAATATGCATAGGGGAGGAGAAAACCAACAGCTGTCACCGAGAGAAAAAAGCAGTTCCATGGAAATTTAACACGGGTTGGTATAGGACATGACGTATATTTTTGTTATAAAAGATTTTTTTTTTTTAAATTCCAAGGATTCTTGGTATAACGGATTAGAATTTTTAAAACACACAAAATGAGTATTTTGTCTCGATTTTTATATTATCTTTCAAAAAGCCGCTAAATTTTAAGATTGTTGAATTTCTAACCTTATACAGACCAAGAACTGCTCGACTGAAAAATCTTCATCACGTTTTAAAAGCATTTCAATCGAAGTTTCCTATATCATGCTATGTCAAATTTCCGTGTTTCTACTTTTACTCAAGTTTTTCCTAGATGCCAGCACTGATGAAGGTACCGCCCCTATTTCATTCCATGAATATTTGAAACTGTACTCCAATAGAAACGCTGCCGTCATTCCAACATTGATTCATTAAATTATGTAAATGGAAGCAACAGCTATGCGCAGATAAAATAAAATTTATGAACAGATGAAGCCCAGACCTTAGATACCAAATACACGGACAGAAAACTGTTTGCATTGGCTTAAAAAAACGCATCACATTTCATAAACAAATACGACGAAATTTATTGTTTTAACAATATTTGTTAAGGCCGTTACAAATATTTAATTAACATTTTGTCCTACTGGTCTCCGAAAGGTCAAGGGGGGAGTGGGGTGTTAATAAAAAATAAATATTAAAATGAAAAAAGAAAATCAAAGAAATCCTCGGATTTGTTTATTTTGTTGTTCCCTCAAAATATTAAAAATTCCGAGGGTGGGGAGACAAAATATTTTTAAAATATTTGTATCGGCCTAAGATAACATCAATGACCAAATATTATTATTTTAACAATACTTATTCAGATTGAGCTTTTTTGAAAATAAGAGCATTAAACATTTAAAAATAACGTTAGTAAGGATATGTAGACAAAATTGAATATGTATGATCCCAGTTATATGAAATTGGATAAATCCAACATGACTAAATTCATTGAGCGAAAGCCGGTCGATAGCTGTTATGCATTGTAGACGTCAATCGATTGTTATTTGTCGTTGAATGAAGTTGAGTGTGACATCGTTTTGCGGTCAATATGCGCCCCCTAAGCTAATCACTTAGGGAGTGAGTGCCAGTAATGGACCCCGTACGTATAATGGAACAAAAACCAAAAGTTAACGCTGGAATCAACGATTTCCTGCAAATTTCCATTGGATAAAGTTGCTTCACATATCAGGGTAGTTTTTCCATGCAATTGTTTTGGCATGGAATACTAAAATTAAGCTATATTAACGAATTTGTAAAAATAAATACGTTAGAGGGTCCATTACTAGCACACAAGAGGGGGTCCATAATAGACAACAGGAACATGTGGAAATGGAACATGTAAATCAAATGGGGGGAACATAGTACGTATGTAAACAAACTCTATGTTGCGTATTATGGTCCCGAAGGTGGCCATAATAGGCAATCTGGCTTCATTATTTTGAAATACTTATTTTAGTAGTAAAAATGAATGTTTTAGCATGTGTTATGTACGAAACGCATTGCTGATAACTGTTACTTGTCATCTAGTGCTACAGAATGAGTCTGACTCTAGCGAAGCGATTGAAGTAAATTTCCGTCCTTAAGGGGTCCATTACTAGCACTCACTCCCTAATTTAATGGTGATTTCCTCCGAAAACATGTGTTTTCAAAGTTTTTATCAATAATCCAACATATCAGTCATTCTTCTTCTTCTTCGAAGTCGAGACAATTTCCAATCCGAAAATTGCCTAGACCGGCACCGGGAATCAAACCCAGCCACCCTCAGCATGGTCTTGCTTTGTAGCCGCGCGTCTTACCACACGGCTAAGGAGGGCCCCGTTGTCATTATATGGTCAAAAATGTCCATGTAAATCCAGCAATATTGCAACAAAACAATTTTACATATTTCAAAATTGAGAATTTCACTCCAAAATCAATGTTGCATAGCATCCCACCCAAAAATGATAATCAAAATATTCCAATATTTTTCACCAGTGAGCACGCATGTTGACAAAAAGAAGCGACGAATTTGGTGCCGTATTTCTTTGTTTTGCGATTAGATAGATATATGTACAGTGAGCAGTGTTGTAAAATGTCATTTGCATTCGTTTGTATAATTTTCCCAGAACTTTTTTCAGAAGGTAGCTATCAATTCATGTTGTATGACGAACTTATAGCGGTTAAATGGGCCTACAACTTTGTCTAACGAGACTTTGCTGTAAATATGTAATCTGGGGCGTGGGAGGCAAAATGTCATTCAAATGACATTATGTCAAATGACACGTGACATTTTGGAGAGTTTTCACTCTCCAGCCTTTGATGTTATACTTAGAGCAATGTACCCTTGGACAAAAATATAACCCTACTCAAGCGTTATGAGTACATTAAAAAATATGGAAGAAATTTTGCTTCTAAATAAAGTTATGAACAAATTAGTCAAATGACATGCAGATGACATTTTACAAGCCTGACAGTGAGATTGAGATCGGAACAGTTCCCCTACATGTTTTCGGAGAAAATTACCAATCAATTAAGTGATTAGCTTAGGGGGTGCATATCTCCCCTGATAAGGAGAAAATAGTTTTTGTGTCTAAGGAAAAAGCATTGAGGACGTAAATGCCGAAATTATGTTGGAATGATTCAAAATATTTTTTTTTTAAATTGTCATACAGAGTTTTTGACTGAGTTTTTTCGTTTGACGGCATACAAATGTTTTTTTGTCTTCAGCTGCTCACGATTTTGAGAAGAAATTTGGGCTATAAACCAAGAGAAGGTTTTACCCAACCGGGGCATTTTATCTCCCCTACACGTGGTGGTTTGGAATTTATGTGCACGCTGCTTCCATGCATGTGCGATGGCAATAGTGGACCTCTTACCGTTAGTGGACCCTCTAGCCATATTTGTATTATTACAGCTTCCTTGTCCTGATATAAGGTGTAACTGGATAACTGGATAACGTACTCAATAGAATTTCAATTACAAATACAATATCAGCATAATATAGGGAGAACCTAACTTAAATGCTATTGATTTGATTACATGCATTAGAAACGCCATTAATGTAAAAATATATGATTTTTACAATTTCGTAAAAAATAAACACCTGAGTGTCCATCATAAGAACATTTTGGGGGTCCATATAAAGGAAAAAGAACATACCGAAATGGAACAAGAAAATCAAATGGAGTGTTTACTATAGGGGGGGATCTCCGGTAGCCTTGCGAGCAAAATGCGTAGGATTGCCTGTCCGGAGATGGCGAGTTCGTTACTCGGTCTGGTCAAGGATGTTTTCGGGTGGAAAACATTCTCGACTCCCGGGGCATAGTGTACTCATTGTACTTGTCACACAAGATACATACTCATGGGCATAGAAAGCTTTCAATTAATAACTGAGGAAATGCTGTTGGAACGCAGAGCCATAGAAGAAGAAGCAAAAGTTTACTTTAGGGAAGCAATGTCCTATTATGGACCCCTAGCGGGTTTACTATATAGAGCAAATTCAGACATTCAAATGTTAATTTCAACGAATAACGACGCATAATTGAATGTTGTTTGTATGGTTCGTACAGGGGAGATGCAAAACTTGTTATTAAATATCACGCGACATAGTTATGTTGGAAATTTGCTCGCCTCATGACAGGAAGTACAAAATTCCGCTGCTTGGGGGTCCACTATTGGTCATTTGATAGACTATGTCCAGGGAGTGAAGAATGTTTTCTACAAGATTGGTAATTTTACACTTCTACTTACAAGGCTGGTGCAATGTCTTTGAATGGATTGAATTTCAAGAAGTTGTTAGAGAGCTTCGGACAGCGATAGGGGGCTTTTTGTTTTAAGTACGTCGGGAAGGTTGGTTTAGTTCTGAACCATTTGTGTAAAAGTTAATCGAACAATTGACCTTTCCCGTCATTTTTTTTATTTGCTCAATCGATTCTTTGTTTTATTTAAGGTCTACTTTTCCAAAGAACCCATATTTCTTGACGCCGCTAAGTATTTTTTAAATGTAAAACAAAAAGTCGAAAAAGTGCTGTTTTTTAAGACTGCCCTAACATTTGTCCAATTTTGAACGAACATCGGGAAAATTTTTCAGATCGGTTCACACGTGTAGCATTTTTTCAATTTTTAAAATAGCTAGTGGCTTTAAACATATAGGTTCTTCGGGAAGGTTGACCTTAAATAAGCCAAAGAATCGACTGAGACAATAAAACGAGATACAATTTTTAACGGGTAAGGTCAATTGTACGAAGGATTGAACCAGTAGTGTAAAGCCAACGGTAGTGATCTTGAGTGAAAACGAAACAAAAATTGTTGTAGAATAGCCTTAATAAGACAAATCGTGATCGTTTGATATAAAATATTATTATTGTGATATAAAATATAAAATATCACACAAGCGAAAAAATCTGAACAACTCCTCTTCACTGGAATCCCAAAACAGGAGGCTATAATCAACTAAAATCAACGCGAAAAGCAACCCCAATGCGTACTTCTGGATTTTCAACGAAAGACTGAATTTTAGTGAAACTCAAAAGTGTCTTAATATTTCTGATTTCAGATATACAATATACATACATACATTAGGTACCACTTCTTCTATTTGCAATGAAAAACTTTTCTGTTTTGGCATCATTGATAATGCGATCAACATTCAAGCTGCGCCTTGCATTATACCGTATGTCGAACACTGAGCTTACTACTGACTAACGCATCTTGCAATAAGATGTCCACCAAAACACAACATTTTCTATTACGGAATAGAAGCATTAAAGTTGATACTTATAATTCGAAAAAAGTGACAAAATGGGATAGGACAGTTCTCGGTTGGGCTACCATTCCCGGTAAGTAGCACCAAAACCAATTTTCAATAACAATATTATTTCGCCAAATTGCACCACACACTCAATTTCAATCACCGGTCTCGGCTGTGTTAATCTCGGTTTAAGCAAATTAACTGAGCGTTAACTAAACACTTCCCATTTTAAAGAGATGTGACAAGGCTTCATTAGATTTCCAACTTATTTTGAAATTTCAGGCTGTCTTTTTTCACTATGGCGATTCTATTCAAAGTTGCATACAAGAATACCTTGGAAAATAGTATTGAACAGAAAAATCACTGTTTGAATGTTCGAATACCTTTTCACACAGCATGTGATTTACAAAATGTATACATTTTTCACTGATGTAAATTAAAATATTTTGATGAAAGTTGTGTACTATTTGTACATATTTAAATCTAAAACATCATGTAATGGCTTGAATATTTAGTTCCATTAAAGTTAATTGCCTATGTTCCGTCTATTAAACCACCCGACTTGGACATTAAATAACAATGTTCTGAAAACTTAAATGTAAATATGTACATTATGTGGATGATTTTGATCGCGTGGTTACCTCAAATACATTTTTCATCTTCCACAGTTTTCAGACCATTGTAAATTGAATATTTAGGTTAAAAAGAAGGCTTGGTAAGTAATTCTTATTCATATCAACTAGTGACCCCAATTTCAACTAAAAGAAGCATGTGAATCTAGTAACGGTGAACTATTCCCATTTCCGTGATCACATATTCATCTCATCTCGAAGCTACTTCAAACTTCATTATCGCTGCGCGGTTAATCAAATATACAGCCATTCTCTATATTAGGTAATATGAACTAACGCTACAGAAACAGCGAAACGCTTCATGATGAACCTACTCTCCACAAGATCGAGCTACCGATACCACTTCGTCCCATCGTTAACATGTACATCGCACCAACTCACAGCATAAAAGGTATGTGCATACTATTTCGCAGAAGAAAACGAATACCTATGCTTCCCTTCATCGCTCTGTATCAAATTTTTTGTTCCGCATTCCATGCTCTGAAAAGGTCATTAGTACATACCACTCGGCAGGAATTACAGTATGGGGTCGTCCAGAAACCACGTGGTTTTAAGGCATTTTTTATTACTATCATGCGTGCCTCACTGGTGACAAATTTACAAAAAAAAGCAATTTGCGTTCCAAATTGTTGTTTTCGGATGTTATTTGTTTGGGTACAGCGTCTAAGGCCCATGTTAGTTGCGTCTAATCATCATCCGAGTGCCAGCAAGCGACTCTACGCAATACTATGCACTATCATGAACCTTCGGCAGTTAAGGGGGAATGTTCCTCCGAACATTCAACAGATTTAGTATGCAAGCCAGCCTGGGATAGATATGGGATAGACAAAAAACTAATGAAGGGCTTTTGGTTAAGGTGGCGCGTGGTGGGGACTACTTTTCAAAAAAGCTTTATGACGTGTTCTCTGTAATATTTTCATATGACTACTCACAGGCAATGCGACTTTTGGGACTACCAAACAACACAAAGCTTGCATTGAAAAGAAAAAAGTTGTTACAGGTATTGCCTTAGGGGGGAGGGCATATTATACCGTCTTACCCTACACAGTATGAAAATGTTACAGCATATATGATGTAACAAAAAGGCTCCATTCGATTCGACTCAATTCTCCATCACATTTCAAAATTACAGGTTGTCATTACTATGGAGCTTGTATGCAATATTGTGTTCAAGAAAAGGTTGGATGTAAAATAAAAGGCTATTGAAACAGATTTTACGACCGTGATTGTAATGAATGATTTGATCGTTTCGTACTTGTTCGCGCCCTAGCGAACGGCTTTCAATCTGTTGATTTTCAATTATCTTTCGATAACGTACTCCCTCATACTTTAAATAGAACTGACCGATAAAGCCGATAATCAAATAATTCAGTAAAGGTATTAAACACAAAAATATGGGTTCAAATATTTCCATATCGTGTAATATTCAAAAAAATTATCTGTGTACCTGGAAACCGATATAAATATTGTTTAAAGCTATAATTCACTAAACAATGAATCTTTTTTACACACTTCAATCCTTTCTATTCGTTTAATTTATAGAATTAATAAAAAATATAAAATACATTTAAAATTGTATCGTCAAACAACTCGGAAATTTGAATCAATTAATAGATTTTTTAAACGATATTGTACAAAGACAGCTATTTTTTAAGCAAAAGTAAGTAAACTCCATTGGAATATAAGACAGCCTACAAAATTCAATTCAAATATATGTACGAATGTAATGTCTTATTCCAGGTCGCTCGTTATTGGGCCACCCGTCGCCAGTCTCCTGTCAATAATATCAATTAATAAATGCAGTTGTACACATAATATACCGGGAATGAGGTAAGAAAACCTATGTGAAAAATTTGTCAAGGAAATTCAAAAAAGCTTCCGGATGACATACCGAAGAACTTCAAAGAACTTTCCGTGGAGACTCAAATGAATTTCCCATGGGAATCCTAAAAAACTTATCCTAGGATTTCTCAAAGAAATTACGTGGAAAATACCAAGAACTACTGGCGGAGGAGAATGAACCACGAGCTCGCCCAGTTCTACGGCGAACCCAGCATCAGCGAACCCAGGTAGCTAAAGCCGGGAGGGCATGTTGCAAGAATGCCGGACAGCAACCCTGCAAAGATGGTGTTCGTTTCCGTTTCGCACATACAAGCAGGCATGGATCTCAGCGAGGTGGGCTGACCAGGTACAGATCGACTTCACAGTATAAAAATGTTACAGCATATGATGTAACAAAAAGGCTTCGATTCGACTCATTTTCCATCACTTTTTTAAATTACAGCTTATCATTACTATGGGGCTTGTATTCAATATTGCATATTATAAAATTAGAGGCTAAGGACACAAAAATATGGGATCAAATATTTCCGTGGCGTGTAATATTCAGAATTTCTAACTGTGCACAGTATAAAAATGTTTCAGCATATATGATGTAACAAAAAGGCTCCGTTCGATTCGACTCATTTTTCCATCACTTTTTAAAATTATAGGTCGTTGTTCCTATGGAGCTTGTATTCAATATTGCGTACAAGAAAAAGTTGGATGTAAAATTAAAGGCTATTGAACACAATATTATGGGTTCGAATGTTTACATAGCGTGTTGGATTTGTCGTTGGTTGGTGCGTATGCATTGATCAAGCTGTACACAGTAAAATATTATTGACAATTTGAATGTAAAATTCGGTAACAGTATGTGTACCAGACCATAATTTTAAATTCTGTGATGGAAACGATAAAATCATTGAAATTTCAATTCAGTTTATTTTAATTTTACATGATTCTATCAGAAACCTTGATGTGCCAGCACGTGGCTGTCAAAACAAATCAAAACAAACTTCATTGCATTTCATTCGAACCGCAGCTGGCATCTATTTTATTTAAATAGGCATCAACCAAAATTGATATCTGCACATATAAAAACAAAGCAGCCTTTATTGCGCTGCATTTCATCACTATAACTTTTTGTTTGTTGCCTATTCCGACGAGAAATCTGTGATGCTTTCAGCAAACACAATCTCCGACTGTTCCGTTTCGGAAGAGATTCCGTGTCGTGTAAATTTAAGCTATCGTTTAGTCTACTGGAGAGTTGAATCACCAGAACGCTTAACCTGACACAAAAAAATAATGAAAAGTAAACAGCGCATTAAATTTGTCATGCGGATATTTACACTATTCTTCGCTGAAATGGTCCTCTTCCTAACCAGATTGCTAACATCTTGCAATATAGATGGTTCACGTCAAATATTGTATACATTTAGGCTATATTTCGTGTGGAATTACGCTAATGATGACGTTCTATTTATGTGTATGTGTATGATTGTTAGCGAGTCTGGATCGACTCGCTTTCAAGAAGTGGAAATATTCGAGTGGTTAAAGAGATAGGCTCTCACTCTGCGGATCAAAGTTCGAATCTCCATGTTGGCCCTTTTTTTATTTTCCAATAAAGAAAAGGATCAAATAAATTACAGCACGTGTGAATTTAAAAGAACCTTTAACTTTATGTTGTTAAACATGGAGGTCAATTTGTTACATCTACTTGAACGGAAATTTACAGGTTTTGTTCGAACTGTGTAGTTGAAGAACTTATCCTTGGTTCTCAATACGCAGATATGTAACTAATGGGGCAGCCCTCACTTCGGCACACATGAGACTCCCTCCTCAAAACCTCAGGGTCGGCATACGCGCTTGATTCTCTCGCGACCAAGAAAACACCTGAATACTGTTTAGCAACCTTCTCACTTTATTAAGCACACAGGTACCTTCACTTCTCCCACTTCCTTAACCGTCTATCTCCTACCTCCACACTGTTCGCGTTGCACCAACTGTCGGCGGGGCCCCTTCACCGTTCCGCTTCTCCGCCTGCTTTCTCCCCGTTATCGCCGCTACCACTTTCAGGGACACTCCTGTGGAGTTCTCGACTCCTCCCCGTGCCGTAATGGTTCTTTCACGCTCGAGCTGATCGCGGACAGGTTTTACAGCGTCCCGAAACTGATGGCCAAAATGGCGGCGCCCACGAACAAGGCTTCTGTGGATCTACTCGATCGGAAATGATGCCTCGAGCGTCGCTTCCGAATCCTCGCACTTCTGGCCGGAAACGTGATCACTGTCAGTTCTGACCCGATCGGAAGGAGATCACAGGTATTGCCCACGGTAAGAATTACCACCAAGTAAAAGAGGGGTCCTGCGAGCACATTGGGGAAAGGTGGTAATAAGTACCGTTTTAATTAGGGAGGGGTTTGAGTTCTGGTCGAGGTTTTTTTTACCTGGATGGTTTTTCCACTTTGTCGCTTCCACTGTCTCACAAACTTTGCTTATAATTTTCAATTTGGTTTTTTAACTTAATTGATCTATCGCTCACGTCTGTCGAACCAGGCTGTCGATTGGATAATGATTCCTAGCAATGGCGCATCTCCTTTTCATACCCTCGACCTAGCTCATTTCCCCTCCAAGCTTTTCGCTCGTCATGGCGTCTTCTACGCCACCCCCCAATGGCCGCCCAGTTTTCCGTGATCCTACAACTGGTGGTGAATAGCGGAACCGTGTGTGGTGTGGCTGCATCCTTTCCGGTGGGTGATGGGTGGTTGTGATGCTTCACGCATATTCAAATGTGTTTTTGGTGTCTTACTACATTTATAATACGGAACAAAAACGCGAAAATCTCACACATCTCGAAATGACAGACACACCACATGTTACAGATACGATCACTTACCAGCATCTATTGAATTACTCGATTCTTCTGCTTACCAAGTACTACGAAACCAACTCCATGCTCAACCTTCTCGCCATTGGACCTCCTGAAGTGCTGCAACCTCCACCTTCACCTTTTTCAGCCTTCGAGTAAAGAAGGCAACTTGTGCAGGTTTCAACAGGGTCCTTACGTTCCAAGTACCGAGTATCCCATCAGTTTCCGTAAAACATTGTAATTTCAATTACATTTTTCGAGGTTGATTGTTGGTTTTTCGGTATGCCTTACCAGGGCTTCGATACATAGCCACGTAATGTGGCTGCCATATTAGGAATAACTGACATGACACCGCATTTCTAGATCAGCCGCTCGCTACGTGTCAGAAGCTGTTTTGGGCCGCCCTTAACACGAGGAACACACGCTCATGCAGGTTTGATTAAAGTCCCTCCACTTCAGGACTAGGCTAGTGCGCTTTTAGCGGCACACGATCCTAGACAGGCTCTACCCGAGCAGGAGCGACGGCCTCGACAACAGAAATTGGTATGAACTAGCCCTACGTAAGAAGTAAAATACCAAAAAATAATACCAAAAATTATTATGCAAAATACTTAAGGCATAACATGCTTACGTATTTCAATACCAAACGAATAATAATTGGTTATGCATTTGGTATTGAAATTCAATTTAATAACTGAGCATGTTATGGCTTAAGTATTGTGCATATTAGTTTCTGGTATTATTCCTTTAGTTCTTCTTCTTCTTATTGGCATTACATCCCCACACTGGGACAGAGCCGCCTCGCAGCTTAGTGTTCATTAAGCACTTCCACAGTTATTAACTGCGAGGTTTCTTAGTCAGGTTACCATTTTTGCATTCGTATATCATGAGGCGAACACGATGATACTTTTATGCCCAGGGAAGTCGAGACAATTTCCAATCAGAAAATTGCCTAGACCGGCACCGGGAATCGAACCCAGCCACCCTCAGTATGGTCTTGCTTTGTGGCCGCACGTCTTACCGCACGGCTAAGGAGGGCCCCTAATTCCTTTAGTATTTTACCTCTTATGCAGGGCTAGTTCATAACAGAGTATGGTATCAATAAAAGAATTAGGTATTATTGAGCCAATTTTTCCTGCTCGGGTGGGCAATTGAAAAAAGCACTAACTCGTTTTATGACAAATAAAGATAATCCCCTAAAACCTCTAAATATTTAAAATGAAAATTATTAAGCTTTTTTAGTGGAATGTCTTTACTGCCATCGCTTTGGAGGGAGTAATTTGAAAGGCAGGGATTGACACGAGTGGTACGATTTTCACGAAGTCCGTCCAATTATTTGGTTTCACCGACGACATAGATATTATGGCACGTAACTTTGAGAGGATGGAGGTGGCCTACATCCGACTGAAAAGCGAAGTTAAACGGATTGGACTAGTCATCAACACGTCGAAGGCGAAGTACCTACATGATAGGAAGAGGCTCAGGAGAGGACAACGTGAGCCACCCACCACGAGTGTGTAATGGTGGTGACGAAATCGAGTTGGTTGAAGAATTCATGTACTTGGGCTCACTGGTGACCTCGATATACGATAACGATACCAGCAGAGAAATTCGGAGACGAATCATGGCAAGTAATCGTGTACTTTGGACTCTGCAAAACGCTCCGATCGAATAGAGTTCGCCGCCGAACCAAACTGACTATCTACAAAACGCTTATTAGACCGGTAGTTCTCTACGTACACGAGACCTGGACGATGCTCGTGGAGGACCAACGCGCACTGGGAGTTTTCGAAAGGAAAGTGGCGGACGGTACGTGGAGGAGGCGAATGAACCACGAAATGCATCACCAGTTGGGAGAACCATCCATTGTTCACACCGTGAAAATCGGAAGACTGCGGTGGGCCGGGCACGTAGCCAGAATGTCGGACAGTAATCCTGTGAAAATTGTTCTCAACAACGATCCAACGGGAACAAGAAGGCAAGATGCACAGTGAGTGGATCGATCAAGTAGAGGACGATTGGCGGACCCTCCGCAGACTGCGTGGTTGGCGACGTGCAACCATGGACCGAGCTGCATTGAGAAGACTTTTGTGTACTGCACAGGCCACTATGGCCTTAGTCTGAGTACACACTTTACTGCCATAAGACGATTTTAATACTATTCCATCGATGAAGTCGAGTCAAGTACAAGACACTGAAGACGGCCTTACAATTATTGAGGTCGAGATACGTATCTGCAAAGATTACAACATGGTGGAATAAAATAAAATGGTACAGTCTAGCAATGTGATTTTTTTTTCATTTCATGCTTCTTTTCTTAGGTTTTGTCTAGCTGGAAGTTTCACTCTTGGTATACGCACACTTTAAAATTATTTATATCAGATTCAAATGCATGATCGATCTTTTCCAATTTTGTATTGTATTCTAGTTAAGTTTTATTAGTGTTCATCATTTGGGTACAGTTCCACACTGAACGAAGTTCACCTATATTATCCAGTACAGACTTTTTGGACATCCCTAATGTAAATCCAACGCCCTGACTGTTTGCCAAAATATACGTTCTGCTCAATTGCAAAGTCGAAGGAAGGACACTCTCCAAGATAACCAATTCAGGAAGTCCATCCATCATCCCGTTCTCGATCCAGAGATGCAGATAATCATCGTTATTTTTCCCTGCTGATAACACACTCTGCCGAATTTTTCATGGTACACCAATGAAGGAGGCCCTCGACAGATGGTAATTTACGCCCTTCGCCTACCATCCTTACCGCAGCATGGCACAATGCAATGCCAACGACCTCGCAGTTGTTGTCGTCTTCGGAATCAATAAATTCACCAAAGCAGGTTTAATTAATTATAAAGTGCTACCGTACGTTCGGCAGTGTCTGCTGATTGGAGATTGGCTCCCGTGGAGCCTGGGCGATGTCTTCTTGGGTTCGTTTTCGTTCCCTTGACGTCGAACCGTGGAGAGGGTAAGAGCAGCAATGTGTAACCACTGGTCGTGGGTCATTCGAAATAAAGTCATTTGGAATAAAATTCGATCATCGTTTCGTATGAAGTTTATTGTTGCGTTAAATCTTTTAGGCACAAAAGCGTCTAGCGGTGTTGGTAAGAACTCAAATTCTAAAATCTCATACACGATGCAAAGCAAATCCCACCGGGATCATGACCCACAGAATCGTTTTTAATTCGACCCGCGATTTGCATCATCGCATGATTTTTACGTGTCCTGCTTTGTTGAATGCGTCGAATTAACTCTTTTCGCTTATAATAATGGATAATAAATTCCATACGTAAAGATAAAATAAGTTTCGATTGATTTTTGACGCTTTTTGAAACGAATTTATTTTCGTCAAATGAGCGAAACGATGAGATTCTGCGTTAAAAACTCATGCGCGATGCTCTCCTTGCAGAATTGCAATCGAGTTAGCTCGAGTATGTGGCCTCGGTGATGGAGAATTAAGCATGATTCTTCCAACACTGATTCAAAAATCAAGGCTGTTGAACATATTTCCAATTACATAAATATAACCTAGTGCTTCTTGATTGGCGGATGCGGTGTAAAACAACAAATAATTACTAAAATAAAATGAAAAACCCAACAATTTTGTAGAATGTTTTAAAATTTCTTTGAAATAAATAAATCATCTAGGTACCTCCTAAATGTGAATTTTGTCGAAAACTAATTTCAATCGTTTTTTTTTTCTTGCTTTCCTTCCTTGCGAGTGGCTATTTCGCTTAATTGCCATTTGAAAAAAAATACAATCACAATCACTTTTTACTTCACCCTCAGAGAAACAAGGCCTTAATATTCCATCAGTAAGTACTAAGTCATAACGTTTGAGTGTTTCGAAATATAATTTATTCTACATTTTTTTGTTTCGCATGCTTAATAACTATTATGCCATTCCACCTGTATGGCAATATTTCTACACACTCCTCGAATGTATGCCAAAGCAGTCACAATCAATTCAGCAACAACGTGGAGTGCGTGGACGAAACACAGTCCATGTTGCAAGGGATCACCCCGTGGTGGGTTGGTGAAATTTTTCAGAAAACATGGACTGCCCAAATTATACGTGCAGGTCATGAAATTTCGATGTGACCTCAATAAGTCACGAAATGCCTTGTTTTCGATCGATTTTCGAAATGCGAAATTTCACGAAGCCGTCCGGATGCTGCTGAAACTGTGTGTTCAATCAACAATGGTAAAAGCTGCCAGTTATTGAAACCTAAAACGAATGATGGGTCTCCCGCGCCTCGGTCGAGCGCGCGAGGCATTATCGCCATGGAATGCACCAATTTTTCAATGAAGGGCCACGTGCCCACTTTGGAGGCTTCACAGCAAGGGGTAAATCATGCGGCATATTTTCTTTTTTTTTGCTGTCTGAATCGATCCAGATTGAAGTTTAAAACCGGAGCAGCGGTCTAAAAATAACCATCAGAAAATCTTTCAGACAAGAAACCTGTTTTTTGCGCTCATGTGACTATTTTTTTTTATTCGGTAAATTTTGATGATTGGCTTCTTCATCATCTTCATTATGGTTTGCTAAGCATCATTTCTGAGACATTGTTTTCTTTGAGCACTTGGACAATGATTAACTAGCTCTCAAGAAAAAGACGATGCTCAAGGAAATTAAAAAAATATCCCAAAAATATCCGGAATTCAAACCCGCAGTTACCTTCAGGATATCTGCCTCGTAGTCATCAAGCTACTAAAGGCCCCATTTTCATTGTGATTCGCCTTTAATAATATCTTCTGGCATTCGGCTATAAACCAAAAGAAGCGAAAGAGCCTTCTGTCTAACGATAAGTGTGTAAGTAAAAATGCAAAATGAACTATCTACTCTTTATTTCCCGATTTCTCTTACTAAAAAAATAGTCGAAAATAATTTACTTTATTTTTTGCTGTCTTTCGGTGGCTTTCGGAACAATGTGAAAAAATAGATAAACTGCAGATAAATAACTCAGCCACACCGTATCCAGAGTTTAATAAGAAACCTGAAAAGGGTCCGTACACCAATTACGTAAGCAATTTTCCTGGGTTTTTCGACCCAACTCAGATACAATTTTTACCATACATATCATTTTATATTTATATGGATTCTAAGAAAAAGGCAGACGCCACCTTCCAGCATAAGTGCTTACATAATTAGTGTTCTAGGGCCAATAACCAATATAAAGGTTAAAGCCCCAAAAAAAAATAGTTTTCTTTTTCTCTTCTTATTGGCATTACATCCCCACACTGCGACAGAGCCGCCTCGCAGCTTAGTGTTCATTAAGCACTTCCACAGTTATTAACTGCAAGGTTTCTAAGCCAGGTTACCAGTTTTGCATTCGTATATCATGATGCTAGCACGATGATACTTTTATGCCCAGGGAAGTTGAGACAATTTCCAATCCGAAAACTACCTAGACCGGCACCGGGAATCGAACCCAGCCACCCTCAGCATGGTCTTGCTTTGTAGTCGCGCGTTTTACCGCTCGGCAAAGCTGCCGCTAACCGCAAGTCGAGCACATCTGTATATGGGCCTCCATATACAGATGTGCTCGACTTGCGGTTAGCGGCAGTAAGGAGGGCCCATAATTAGTGTTAGGGACGTTCCGATACTTCCGATATATCGGAATATCGATATTTTTGTTTCGATATCCGATATTTTTGAATCGATATTTTGCTTTCAATAAATCGGTCATATCGATATGTTTGCTTTCGATATCGATATATTGAATCAGGAAATGAAATGCCGATTTTTTAATGATTCAGATGATTTTTCTTGGTAGCGCGGGTGGTATGAGGTCGAGGTGTGCGCTGCCATCACAAATGGTTTGGCAACTCGACATTTTGCATTGACGCGCAGTTGTGCAACATCTGTCCGCTGGTCCTTGAATTCTTATGCGAACTCAATCATATATTTGACGTGTTCCAATAATAAATTAGATAAATTAGCTTTAGGTATTATGTAGTGATTTGTGGAAATGGGAATTTAGAAGAATTGGAAAATATATGAAAATTTCCTTAAAAATAATGCCCCGTAGGAGTTAAAGAGAATTTCCTTTAAATATTTCTACGGGTTTTCGGATGAAAATTTTATTTTTTTCCTATGAAACTTTTTGCGTAAATTTTGAAGAAGGCCCGTGAGAATTTCATGAGAATTTCCTGCCGAAATTCAAGGAAATTCCATGTGAAACAAAAAGATAATTTCCCGTGAATGTCTTAGAGAGTCTCCTTCTTAGTTAAGAATATTTAAATGCATTCTCTTATGAAAATTCTGATTTTTCTTTGAAATTCTCGGTTGTCAAGAATTAGAATAACCTGTGGAGAAATACGAGCGAACGGAAAATAGTTAAAACTATGACGTACGACGGCTCCGATAATTTTTGGACTGGTACACTCTTGAAACAGATTGGATCAATTAATAGGAAAGTCATTTCTAATAATTATTGTGAAGGGGTAATACGGTAATACGATAGGAATTGAATAACCACAATAAATATATTCTAAATTTTCTCATTTTTGAAATATCATATGATTTTCCGATATATCGATATTTTCATTCCAATATATCGGTGATATCGATACTTTGATTCGATTATCGTATCGAATCAAATATCGATATTTTGAAGTATCGGAACGTCCATAATTAGTGTACGACCCCTTAATAAAGGAAAAACAATGAATAAATATATCAAAGCACTTAGAAAAAATAGAAAATTTAATCTTCAAACCATCTTCATGAATATTTGCTAATATATGTGTAAAAAAAATGTCTAGGGATCCTTTTTGACAAAACTTTCTATTTTCAATATATAAGAAAAAAATGTTTTTACGGTGTATGTTTGTTTTACATAGCCGTAGTAATTGCCTTTTCCGTTAAAAATGTATCTCGTTCTATTGTCTAAGTCAATTTTATTGACCTTTCTTTATTTAAAGTCGGCATTTAAAAGAAACCCATGTTTTTAAGCTTCTAACCACAGACAAACAGACGTAATGATTAGAAAATTTCCAGAAAAATCCATCGCTCAGTTACTTTATCACCATCTCGCGTGCATGTTGCCCGAAATGTTGTTTAGTACGACAATGTCAACAGAAGGCGCTAGTGTGAGATATCAATTCTAAAGATAAACGATGCGCGCGTCTCTAGGTATGAAACAAGTAATCAGTTTGATTTAAAATAATCATTTATAGAGCATGTACGATGGTAATTCCATCAGTGTTACGTCTATTTGTCTGTGTTCTTACTATTTAAAAAATCAAAAGCTAAAACTGAGAAAAGGCTGCACGTATGAACTGGCCTGGATAATAGGCCTGATGCTGTAACACGTACGTCCCCAACTCTCCGGGTACTTCCAGGGCCTAATTCCCTTCGGGATGAGGCCAATTTTCGTTCAATCCTGGAATGCATCTTGCGACATGTCCTCTGGAAGTTCCTCCAGGAATTCCTCCGGAAGTTCCTCCAGGAATTCCTCCGGAAGTTCCTCCAGGAATTCCTCCGGAAGTTCCTCCAGGAATTCCTCCGGAAGTTCCTCCAGGAATTCCTCCGGAAGTTCCTCCAGGAATTCCTCCGGAAGTTCCTCCAGGAATTCCTCCGGAAGTTCCTCCAGGAATTCCTCCGGAAGTTCCTCCAGGAATTCCTCCGGAAGTTCCTCCAGGAATTCCTCCGGAAGTTCCTCCAGGAATTCCTCCGGAAGTTCCTCCAGGAATTCCTCCGGAAGTTCCTCCAGGAATTCCTCCGGAAGTTCCTCCTGGAATCCCTCCGGAAGTTCCTCCAGGAATTCCTCCGGAAATTCCTCCAGGAATTCCTCCGGAAGTTCCTCCAGGAATTCCTCCGGAAGTTCCTCCAGGAATTCCTCCGGAAGTTCCTCCAGGAATTCCTCCGGAAGTTCCTCCAGGAATTCCTCGGAAGTTCCTCCAGGAATTCCTCCGGAAGTTCCTCCAGGAATTCCTCCGGAAGTTCCTCCAGGAATTCCTCCGGAAGTTCCTCCAGGAATTCCTCCGGAAGTTCCTCCAGGAATTCCTCCGGAAGTTCCTCCAGGAATTCTTCCGGAAGTTCCTCCAGGAATTCCTCCGGAAGTTCCTCCAGGAATTCCTCCGGAAGTTCCTCCAGGACTTCCTCCGGAAGTTCCTCCAGGAATTCCTCCGGAAGTTCCTCCAGGAGTTCCTCCGGAAGTTTCTCCACGAATTCCTCCGGAAGTTCCTCCCAGAATTTCTCCGGAAGTTCCTCCAGGAATTCCGGGAGGAGTTTCTGGATGAACTTCTGAAGTAATGTCCAAAAGAATTTCTTGTCGATCTTTTCAAAAACTCGTGGAGGAACTTCTGGAAGAATTTCCGGAGGTACTTCTGAAGAAATTTTGGCGCTTGAAACTGGTTCACGCCGATCCACGCCGCCGCCGTTCACCAACAGCGTGACGACGCCCGGCCGCCGCCGCTGGCCGAAAATGATGTATCACGCCACCGCCGGTAAAATTTCAATCAGCGCACAGGTCTACCTGGAAGTACCCGGAATGTGGTCAATTCGATCTAAAATCGCCGAAATTTACTCCAGTGTACTTGTTTTGCAAAATTATGAAGTTTGACATGCCGCAAGGTAGATTCCAAGATTTAAATGGAACCTGGCCCTGGAAGTATCCAGAGGGTGGCCAATTCGATAAAAAATCGTCGAAATGTACTCCAGTGTACCTGTTTTGCAAAATTATGAAGTTTGACATGCCGCAAGATGCATTCCAGGATTGAACGAAAATTGGCCGCTTACCAAAGGGAATCAGACCCAGAAAGTACCCGGAGTGGGGCCAATTCGATCGAAAATCGCCGAAATATACTCCAGTGTACTTGTTTTGCTTGGGCTGCGAAATGGTGAGTTGACATCCGGGAAGGGGCGGAAGCTATACCTAAGATGGCAGCCCCATCCCGGTGGATAGGGAACCTTGGGCCAACAACCTACTGTTCCCGAAACATCAATTTGTTCGAGAATCCGATAATGAAAGAATACGGACTGATTTTACGGCGACGACTCTTAGCGCGAAACAACGGACACGAATAGGAACATGGAACGTTTTAACCCTAGCCCAGCAGGGTAAATTGGCACAACTTGCCAATGAGGCACGCCGCATGAAGCTTGAGATCCTGGGACTGAGTGAAGTCCGTTGGCCAAACTTTGGAGAACACAGAACGCCGTCGGGACAAGTTCTGCTATACTCTGGTTTACGAGGTGAACACGCTCCCCGGCATCGCGGAGTTGGCTTCCTACTAAGCGCTCAGGCACACTCTGCGCTTATGAAGTGGGAACCTATAAGTGAAAGGATAATCGTTGCCAGATTTAGAACACGGGTCCGAAACCTTACTATAATCCAATGTTATGCGCCAACCGATGCTGCCGATCTGCAAGACAAAGAGAACTTCTACAGTCAACTCAATGCCGTCGTAGATAGAATTCCGAAGGGTGATATCAAGATCTGTTTGGGCGACTTCAATGCGAAGATCGGATCCGACAACTCGAACCATGAGCGCATTATGGGACGCCATGGTCTCGGAGAAATGAGCGAAAACGGAGAGCTGTTCGCAGAATTTTGTGGTAATAACGACATGGTGATCGGGGGATCGCTCTTCCCTCATCGACCGGTTCACAAGGTCACGTGGGTCTCCCGTGACGGCTTTACAGAAAATCAAATCGACCACATCTGCATCAGCCGAAAATGGAAACGGAGCCTTCTTGATGTACGGAATAAACGTAGTGCCGATATCGCGTCTGACCATCACCTCCTCATCGGCGAAATACGCCTGCGCATTGCGCGGATTCGTCGGCAGGAGGAAAGAGTTGGACGACGATTCAACACACGCCGACTGGAAGATGCCACGGTGAAACGGTCCTTCGTTGAATAACTGGAGACGCGTGCTGCAGATATTCCGGAAGGTGGCAGCGTGGAAGACCAATGGACCGCCATCAAGAATGCCTTCATCACCACCAGCGAGAACAATCTGGGCGAACTACGCACCCAGAGAAAACAATGGATCACCGATGAGACCTGGAGAAAGATAGAGGAGCGAAGAGAAGCCAAAGCCGCGATAGAGCGATCGAAAACCAGAGGAGCCAAAGTCTTAGCCCGTCAACGATACGCGGCTCTTGAGAAGGAAGTAAAACGCTCATGTCGACAGGACAAGCGAGCGTGGGCAGACTCTCTGGCCGACGAAGGAGAGAGAGCCGCCGCAACCGGGGACATTCGCCTCCTCTACGATATCTCACGACGCTTAAGCGGGGCGAAGATGAATGCAACGATGCCTGATGAAAGACGCGAATGATCAGTTATTGACCGACCCAACTGACCAGCTGAAACGCTGGTTCGAGCACTTCGATCAACTTTTTCAAGTGCCAGCCAGGCCATCACCACCTCGGCATGACCTGCCTAGGATCCGACGTATAACACGCGTCAATACCGAAGCTCCATCACTGCTAGAGATTCAAACAGCCATCCAAAGCATGAAATCGAATAAAGCCCCAGGGGTCGACCGCATATCAGCCGAGATGCTCAAAGCTGACCCCATGACATCCGCTCAACTACTGCATCGTTTATTTCGTAATATCTGGGACACCGCAACTTTCCCGGTCGACTGGATGCAAGGTATCTTAGTGAAGGTGCCCAAAAGGGTGACCTGACTGTATGCGATAACTGGCGAGGCATTATGTTGCTGTGTACCGTTCTCAAAGTTCTGTGCAAAATTATCCTAGCCCGGATTCAGGAGAAGATCGATGCGACTCTCCAGCAGCAGCAGGCCGGACTCCGTGCCGGAAGATCCTGTGTGGACCATATTGTCACGCTCCGCATCAGGTTTGAGCATGTCAACTAATTCCAAGAGTCCCTTTACTTGGGATTCATTGACTACGAAAAAGCTTTCGACCTTCTCAATCACGATAATATATGGGGCGCCCTGAGACGCAAGAGGGTTCCTGAGAAAATCATCGGCCTCATCGAAGCACAGTACGAGGCCTTTTCGTGTAGAGTGCTGCACAATGGGGTCCTGTCCGACCCTATCCGGGTCGTAGCTGGTGTGAGGCAAGGATGTATTCTATCACCGTTACTGTTCCTCATCGTAATCGATGAGATTCTGGTAGATGCGATTGACCGTGAACCAAACCGCGGGCTGTTATGGCAGCCTATAACCATGGAGCACCTAAACGACTTCGAATTGGCGGATGACGTTGCACTACTCGCGCAACGGCGCTCTGATATGCAGAGTAAGCTCAACGACCTTGCCGATCGCTCCTCCTCGGCAGGTTTAGTCATCAACGTCAACAAAACCAAATCGTTGGATGTAAACACGGTGACTCCTTCCAGTTTCACAGTAGCCGGACAACCAGTGGAGAATGTTGAAAGCTTCCAATATCTTGGTAGCCAAATGGCGTCAGACAGCGGTACCAAGATCGACATAGGCGCACGGATCAAGAAAGCAAGGGCTGCCTTTGCGAGTTTAAGAAATATCTGGAAAAACAGGCAGATAAGTGAACGCACCAAAATACGAATTTTCAACTCTAACGTGAAATCTGTGCTGTTATACGCTAGCGAAACATGGTGTGTATCAGTGGAGAACACTCAACGGCTGCAGGTGTTCATTAACAGATGCCTGCGGTATATAATTCGGGCCTGGTGGCCTCACAACTGGATCTCAAACAACGAGCTCCATCGTCGTTGTCACCAGAGGCCGATAACAACAGAAATTCGGGATCGGAAGTGGGGCTGGGTCGGCCACACTCTACGTAGGGGCGGAAACGAAATCTGTAAGCAAGCATTAGACTGGAACCCAGCGGGACATCGCAGCAGAGGCAGACCCAGAGGCTCATGGCGGCGAAGCCTCAATAAAGAAATAAAAGAAGTAGACCGAAATCTAACCTGGCAACAGGTTAAAGCGATAGCCGGGCATCGCTCAGGATGGAGATCTTTCAAGTCGGCCCTTTGCACCACCGGAGGTGTACAGGATCCATAAGTTAAGTAAGTTAAGTACTTGTTTTGCAAAATCATGAAGTTTGATATGTCGCAAGATGGATTTCGAAGCCGATTTGCAAGTGACCATTTTGTCCGGGAGGGAGGTAACCCCAGTACTCCCCGCAATATATCCGAAACCATGGTCATTGCACGAAAATTGATTTCGGTTCCTAAAACTATAGGACCTTTGTGATCGATCCCAGAAGATTGCTTGAAAATCCGTTAAAAATTGGCTGAGCTACGTGGTTTTGAATTTGAGTTTTGTCGTAAAATGGGGGTTGGGGACGAACGTGTTAAATAAAGAGTTTTAAACCCTTCAGTCTGCACCTGATATATTTCTGTATTGCGGGCTAAGGGTATCAGGAGTAGTGTAAAGGATTTTGGTGTAAGTGGGTCGGGTAAGAACAATTATGACTACTCACAACCACTTTGGGTATAGTCCTTTGGGCATAAGCACGTCAAACATAAGTACGTTAGTCATAATGGACGTTAGGCATAAATGACCTAAGGCACAAATTGCTTCACATAACATCCTATGACATAAAAAAGGCAGAATTACACGTACCTAACATCTTGGATCTTCCTCACACAATCTGAGCATTCTCCCCGGGGGGTGTATTTATACAAATATTCGTTTACCTTTGCTAAAAAAAAGTATGAAACCCTGTTTCCTGTTTAAACCTGTTTAAACTTTAAACTTAATACCTGTTTGAACTTTAAACCAAATATTGTTCTTCAGTGTTCATGAAATTCCAAGCTTTTCTTTGCGCTCAAAAAAATCTATCGATCCTTCGGAAAAAAAACTAAATCCCGGTAGGAAAGTGTTGATTGGTCTTGTTTTAGAGTAAATCAAACATTGGAAACTGATAAAGGGCTTATTTTACTCAAAATTAGCTTCTTCAGCCTAAAATACCAGCTTAAATGATGAAACCGATTGGTAAACGTAGCTATCGTGTTACTAATATTTTACCGCATGATGATATATGTGGGCTCAAGATCATCTGGTGATGGGAAGAAGCAAGACTTCACTTTTGAATCCAGTAATTACGCAAAATAGAAAAACGCCAAAGAACATCAAATGATTAAAGAAAGGCAGGTTACGCTTTAAAATTTAATGTTTTAGTATGTATTTAATTTATAAGCCACAAAAATTATTGTTAAATTGTAGATAATATTATTTCCAGGGAAATATTGTTATCAAGGGATTCGGGAAAATGTTATTTTTGGGTAAATGTCATTTTTGGTGAAATTTTATTTTTGGTATACATATATTATTTTTGGTAAAATGTTATTTTCAAGGATATGTTATTTTTGAGGAGTTTTCCATTCTGTTGAACTGGTTTTCATTCTTACGTCTCTCATATTTATGCACAACCTTGCACTCTACACTTCGCACACATCATACCTTTTTTTCCATCCCACTCCTTCTTTATATAATCGTCTGCTTCGGATAGAGAATATGTATCCTATTTTTGGTGAAAATCGGTCAAGGAGTTCAAAAGTTATATTGCATTTTCGGTTTTTTAGACAATACTTAACCCCAATCATCTTCCTCATTCCAAATGACCCTCCCAACCCCGTTATAATCGTTTCCTTAGGATATGGAACACGTGTTTCAAATTTTGTTGAAAACTTTTTCACTGACCCTCCCACTCCTTAGGACTCTCCTCTCCTTAGCACTCCTTAGGACAGGGAATATGTGTTCCAAATTTGGTAGAAATCGGTCGAGGAGTTCAGAAGTTACACTGAGTTGATCGAAAGCTAAACAATATCCCCTCTTTTCCAATGACTCTGTCTTCCCTACTATGACATAAACCTTAGGACAGAAAATATATGTTCCATCCTCTTTTTCTTCTTCTTATTGGCATTACATCCCCACACTGGGACAGAGCCGCCTCGCAGCTTAGTGTTCATTAAGCACTTCCACAGTTATTAACTGCGAGGTTTCTAAGCCAGGATACCATTTTTGCATTCGTATATCATGAGGCAAACACAATGATACTTTATGCCCAGGGAAGTCGAGACAATTTCCAATCCGAAATTTGCCTAGACCGGTACCGGGAATCGAACCCAGCCACCCTCAGCATGGTCTTGTTTTGTAGCCGCACGTCTTACCGCATGGCTAAGGAGGGCCCCCTTATTTCCATATTTAGTGTAAATCGGTCAAGGGGCTCAAAAGTTAAACTGATTTGTTCGTTTTCTAAAGAATACCCCTCCCTGCAGATTACCCATATAGTCGTCTACTTAAGATAAAGAATGAGTGTTCCAAATTTGGTTGAAATCGTTAAAAGCGTTTAGAAGTTATGCTCAGGGATTGAATCTAACCATAAAAAAAGAAAAAAGAAAAAAAGGTTGAATCTAAGAGAGAATAAAAAATATCACTCGCTTAATCATCTCTGTATACATATTCGTTATGTGCATACCGTGAGAGACTTTTTTCTCAAGCTGTCATGATAAATAACTGATTCCCGAAATAATTACTATACTCCATGATAAATTTCTTTAAAAAAGCTACAAAAGCTGAGGGTACTTGTTCTGATTTCAACATATTTCATACAGCTATGTGGTCCCCAACACAAAATTAGCGTGAGTAAAGAGTTTTGTCATCAATTTTCGGTGGGGGCTGCATATCTTATTTTTTTATTTCGCACTTTAATACAAGTTCGATACATTTTCTCTTATGGTTTGTAATGATTCGGCAAAGTTTTTACCTTTCTTTTATCGATGTTCGTTATCTATTGTTAGCAATTTCTGCAAACCCTGGTTATGCTGGAATATACAAAAATACATAAAAATATACATTGAAACATACAAACATTCAGTTTTATATTTATATAAATTTTCCTGCCTCATATTACCTCAAAACTAAATAAGAGAGTAAAGAATCATATAATATTTTTCCAAGGATACCAACCTTTCAAATGTAATTCTCGATAAATAAAAGTATACTTACTTGCTAAATTAGACAAAATCTTATACAAATTGAGTTTAATTGGATTCTGTGATGATAATGATCTTCGCTGATTTGACACTGGTTTAACGCTGGACACCCTTGAAAAAAATCATATTGGGCAAGAAAAAGTTATTGTTGGTGGTGCATATCTTGTGAAGAATCAACGGGTAATAGGGAACATAATTACCTACCTTGACACAAAATTTCATCACTATAAAAATGGGTGTACTTTTGCCAATCGAATTCAGAAAACTGATTTTTTTTTCAACGTGGGACTCAATTTGTTTTTTTTTTTCTTCGAAAATTGGATTACTATATTGTGATACCAAACTAACATTTTAGGATTTATTATGCTCATGACCAGTTGCTAATAAAACTAAAAACTCCACCAAAGCCTCATCATAATATCGTTAAGATAGCTTTCCGGCTAAATAAACCACTCTACGATAAGTTATTAAAACCGTATTAAGAGTGGTAATAAAACTGCAATAAAATATTGCATATAATTTGTTCATACTCCTATGGTCTTCAGTTTAATAACACGCGGTCCAGTAGTTGGAAACGGAAAGTTTTAGCGCGTTTAATTAATAGTACCTTTATTATGCAATTTTAGCGTAGACATTTTATGAGTAAGTTGCTGCGTCTCTTTACAGGTAGAGGAAGGGGGGCAATATGCCCTAGCTAAGCAAAAACTGCTCTATTGTCTTATTTGTAACGCTATTCATGGGTATTTTTACATCATGCATCAGTTAAATAAGATTGCTAGTTGATGCCATTCAAAAATTGTCAAAAATCTCAATCATATTGATAATATTCACATTTAAAAAAAAGTGGTGATATTCTGTTGCCGGAAAACTCATGAGGCAAAACGCCTTTTAGCTGGTAGCTCCTAGGGAACAAAGTACCACGCGTCGGCGAATCAGCATTCTAGTATGTATAGTCCGTGGAGACGCAAGTACTTTATAGGTTATTGCCACTAGGGCGTTTTGCCTCGCCAAAATGTTAGATGTTTCTTCAAAATGTGGAAAATTTCGGTTTTTCCGACCTTCCCATGCACTATTTTGAAACTTTCTTCGCCTATCCTACATAATTTTAGATCTAGTTTTGTTACGGACATCTTAATGACGGTAAATATGAGGGAAACCACAAAAGGCGTTTTGCATCGGGGGGGGAGTTTTGGGGCCTCTTCCCCTATTCGGCTTAATGATCAATCAAATTTGCAAGATGAGTAGTTTTTTTTATCATTTTCCGGCATGCAAGGTTTTTGTCTTCACAAAAGTTGTAGTAAAACTTTCCCTGAAAAACTTTGTCGAAGACGCCAAGTTCGTAATTTCATTATTTTTGTAACATGACATACCCCTAAAAATAGGTTTTGCATCAAATCTTTTTTATTTTCAATTCTACATTTTTTGCATGTTCTATGAAGCTTTATAGATTATATTAAAATACGCCATTCACTGACTGTTGGGACTTAAAAACGGAATCCAAATTTGAAAGTACTCGCGTTTTAAGGGCACACCACTTAAAACGGAAGCCATACACAACTGTCATTTTTATTATTCCATGCATGCTGCGACGCAGCAAAGCTGGAATAATAAAAATGACAGTTGTACGTGGCTTCCGTTTTTAGTGGTGTGCCCTTAAAAACGCGAGTACTTTCAATTTTGGATTCCGCGAGGGTTGTCCTTAACATGTCAGGTTGTTTTTGTCATAATTTAATGCAAATATGCTCTCACTGGTATGCAGAATGTTATAAACCTTTGATTTTTGCACAAAAAGTTTAGTCCAAAGGAGTTGATGAAACAATGTACCATGCGTCTCCATATGCCTGTATTTTTATATGATAAAGCTTGTAGGCATGAACAGTAATCTCCAGAATTAATGAAATTACGAACTTGGCGTCTCACTTTTAGAGGAATCGATCATTAAGCTATATACCTTCTAAGGAGCGCATTAACTTACTAATGAAATATCTGGATCTAAATCGTATAACAAAAGTACTACTATAGGAACTTTTTTCAAAGAGGCGTAACAGTATTTGACCTTTAAATTTGAAACGACTCATACTCTCTCTGTTGAGCATATTTCGTTCAACTGATGTTACTACCAGATAGATCGCAATCTATTCTTCCGGTTGGGTACATTAGTTGATCAAAACAGTTTGAATCAAGAGCACAATCGCCATTCTAAAAATTCTTGAGTCGAGTCAAGTACGAGACACTGAAGACGACCTTACTGTTGAGGTCGAAATACGTATCTGTCAAGGTACAATTAAGTGGTGGAATTAAATTGGATTGTACAAACTCGTCTTATGGGAAATGAACGTCTAAGTTTGGAGGAAAAACTTTACTTGACAGATAAATCATCAGATAATTCTCAGTTTTGTATTGATTCGAGAGATGTATTCTTAAATCATAGTATTTCTTTCAATGGTAATTTGAAGAACTTAGAATAATAGTTTCTTTCCCTGTTAAGGCGTTAAAAACAATTAAATGATGTGCTTTTGCTTTGCTTTGCACAGCTGAAATAATAAAATAAAAACTACTTGTAAATTAAATTACAGCACCATTCAAACTTGTAGAAGAAACTACAAGCCAACGCTAATAAGTTCTACTTGTATTTTCTTTATGCAATAGTCACTTGTCAATTTCACTAATATAACAGACCACACCAGATGTTTTCTACATTTCATTTTTTCCGGTATTCAAAATAAATTTTCTCAATGCCGACAGTCAAACGGACTCAAATTAGGCCATACCTTAATTTTACATCGGCCCTGAAATAAATCCTTTTTTAATGGTTATCCCATTGTCTTTAATGCTCCTTCAGCATAGATATTCAGAAAAGATCGGGCTACCGTAAAATAATTGTTTCAGCTTCTTCAATAATGTGAACGTATTTATTACCTCATATTTTAGAAAACTTATTTCACTGTGGCGATCGACGGACCATGATCGAAATGGATACATGCAGAAGAAGATCGATGCAGAGGCATTGCGTGGTTTGGTGTCTTTCTTTTCTTCTTCCTCTTCTCATCTGGAGACCCGAAAGCTTGGGCACAACAATTTGCTAAAAATAAATCTTTAATTTATTATCGCTGTTCAAACTAATGGCCAGGTGGTTGAATGCGGATCCAGATTTCTGCAGCAAACGAGGAAAGTTTTTTTTTGTCAACCACCATACCATTTAGTGCAGAATCATTTTGCACACAAAACCGGAAAAAAAATCATCAATAGCGCGATGAAATACTGACATGATTTGCTTTGTTGGATAGTTTTTCAGAATGAAAGAAAATTCACGAGATTGTGATAAATGAATCATTGATGGTTCAGCAGAGTGATATCGTAGCAAGTTACATTTATTCAAAGTTTTCTATGTATTTTAAATTACTTATGATCTCATCACACATGGGTAGGGCTGCCTTGGCGGCCATCAGATAAGATTTGGCTTTGGCATACTGCTTTTGGCGGGCAACCATTACGGCCATGTTGTTGAGGGCAGAACCATGCGAACCGTTGGTTGCGATACAGAGTCGCAGACAACGACGCGCCAAATGAACGTCGCCAGTAGTCTAAAAGAAAACAATTTAAAAATGAAAAGTTGAACAATGAGTATTAGTTTTATTTTCGACACTTTGACTGGTGCTCACCAATGCAACGAAACTCAAATTGTACCAAACATCTGCTTTCAACTCTGGAGTGGTCGCCATTCGGATAGCTCGTTGAAAACAGGGGAATACCAAATCCAGCTGTCCACCGTACAAACAGCACATTCCAATGTTGCAATATAGTTCAGCGCTGTGAGCGCCCATCGACAGAATCCGTCTGTAGTAAAGCAGCGCAGTTTCCGGTTGATTGCCATAGAAATAACTCACCGCAATGCAGGCCAGTGCTTCCGTGTTCATTGAATCTAACTGAGATATCTGACGATATCGCCGTACGGAGGCAGCGATGTTTCCTACCAGTTCGAGAATTCTTGCTTGCTGAGTGAGTAGGGTAATATCGTTCGGCAATTTCTCCAGACCACTCTTACAAACCTCCAAAGCAGCCGAAGGCTGATCAATTTTGATATAGATCCTCGCCAGTAGGAGCACTGTATCTGGGTGGAACACCTCGGCGAGGGCCGCTCTAAGAAATTGCTCCCCTTCGCGTGGACTTCCAGTAGCAATGAGACAGCGTGCCTTTTGCGTGTTCCACCACCAGCCGGCAGCAGATCGTTTCAAATTGAGCACCGCATCGCAGAGTGCCATCGCCTTCCGGATTTCCCCCTCGTGATAGTACAGATACTGGAACAGTGGCTTCGAGAGTGAGTCCTTGTCGGCATATTTGTCCGGGTGGAGCCGTGAAATGTGAAACAGTGGCCCAGTTGGATCGCCAACGGCAAACATCGACGCCGAACCGAGCCGTATGTTCCGTGCAGATCCGGCTGTTCTTGCAGTTTTCATCGCAGTTTTATTGCCCAAGGTAGATCCAGGGCGTTGAAGCGAAAGCGTACCCGGACGGGACTGGCAGTAGCAGCATCCACCAGTCAAAAGACATGCAACAACACGAGAAAGCATGAAAAGGAATAAACAACAGAGTAACGAACACACATCAGTAGATCATTTTTAAAAGCCTATTAATATGATTTTGATTACAATGCCAGTAATTGGTCTCCCAGTTCCAGTTCGCGGTCGAGCACCAGCTGCCGTTGCCTTTCCTGCGGCGGTTGAAGCGGCTGCTGTTGCCATTGCCGTGCGGATCGAAGTGCCCGGTCTGGGGGCCGTTGCGATGGTCTGCGTGTCCAGAATATCCTCTGCGCGCAAAAAGGAATGTGTGTAATTTCAGGTATAATTTACGAAAATGCATTTTCATCTGTTGCGAGTATGGAAGGGTACAGCCACGGTGTGCTCTTCTTGGAATGCATCCAAAGGGATAGGAAAAAAAAT